>NW_004955478.1:8209440-8237028 GCF_000276665.1 Chinchilla lanigera | reverse complement strand
GGAGGCTGAGGCAGGAGGATCGCCAAGTCGAGCCAACCCGGGCAATTTAGCAAGACTGTCTCAACAAACAAACAAACCAAGAAAAGGGCTGGGCATGTACTTCAGTGCAAGCATCATAGCTTCAATCCCCAGAACTGCAAAAAAAAAAAAAGGTCCTGCCTCACAGGTTCACTTTTTAGGGGCTTTTGTCTCGTGTGTTGGGCAAAGTGCTGTGGAAGTGGTTTAAAGAGCACTGGCAGTGAGCAATGGAAAGGGTTATCAACAGGAGAATCGGGAGGAGGACGGTGAGGAAAAGGCAGAGGGAAAAACCTAAATGTCAGCAATGATAACCATCAGGTTTAATTTTTTCCTTGTGCTCCCGTGACACGTAAGGAAGGCTGGTGGTACAGTGGGTACGGGCGGATGCGGAGTAAGAGCGTCTGTGGCTGAAGCTTTCAGACTCAGAGCAGCTGCAGTTCTCCCAAGTGGGGTTCTGATGGAGCAGATCAGTCTTTTAGGGCCGTGCGAAGAGAGTGCGTAGGCTGGCGGCTGGAGCTGCACACCGGTCCCTGCCCGGAAAGGGGCGTGTGTGAAAATAAAGGGCAGGGAAAGTACTCACAGGAATGTCTTACCTAAGTGGCACAGGCTTGAAACGTTGAAGAAAATGCCGCCAATTTTGGAAAGAGATGAATTTCAGATTAGAGTACTGTGAAGTGGCCCTCTAGCAGATCTTACAGAAATACTGTGAAGTGCGCAGTATGCCAAACTCGAGTTATAAGAAAAGTTTTACATGCTTTTTGAGTACATGAGCCTTTACCTGGCATTCCTCTTTAGTGTAAAGTATGCCCTGGAACATCCCCTCCTGAAGTCCTTTACCCTGACTTTGAATGAAGAAGGATGCTACAGGGCAGAACTGGGCATGGCCTGAGGTATCCAGAGAAGCTTTGCATTTTCCTCAGGGTACTCTGAGGCTATAGAAAGTTCTTACAGTTTTCGCTTTGCTTGTCAAGTCTCTTAAATTCCAAGAAGCTGTAAACTTGTACACCAAGACACGCGAGAGGTTATGCGGGTCTCATTCTGCTTTGTGCCTCGCACAGGCCTCTAAACATGCAAGCTTTTCTTGCACTTGCATGCACAGTGGGTGTGTGCCCTTCCCCGCCTTTCCCCTTGCACGCTAAGAACTGAGAATAAGTAGCATTTGAGTCTGAATTCTACATTCCCAGGAGTGAATCTGGTCAGCTCAGACCTCTAAATGTATCAGTCTACCACAGTGTGGTTCTCAGCCCTGTGTGCACTTGAATATCACTGGGTGCTTTAGTGGACACGGGTGCCTGTGTCCCACTACCAGAAATTGTGGCATCACTGTTCTAGGGTGTTGCCTGGGCACTGGGCATTGGGATTTTTTTTTTTTTTTTTGTTTTTTTTTTGGTCTTTTTGAGACAGGGTCTTGCTATGCAGTTCAGGCTGGCCTTGAGCTTACCTTGTAGCCCAGGCTGGTCTCAAACTCGAAACAGTCCTCCTACCTCAGCCTCCCGAGTGCTGGGATTACAGGCATGCGCCACCACACCTGGCAGGATTTTTTTTTTTTTTTAATTCTGAGAAGATTCTAATATGGAGCCATGGCTGAGAACCACTGATCTAGGGAGAGAATGGGATCATCATGTGGATATGGAATGCTCAGAGAATGGGTCCTGAGCTAGGTTATTCTCCCAGTAGTGTCCTCAGTTTTCACCTTAACCTTCCCAATGCTTTCTGGATATGAGCTATGTAAGAATAACTTGGAGAACTTTTCTTTAAAATTTAGGGGTAGAGATGTAGCTCAGTGGTGGAGCACATGCTTAGCATACACAACGCCCTAGGTTTGAGTCCCAGTACCATAAAAGGCCCAGGGGAGGCCAGGCAGGTGCGGTAGTACATAACTATAATCCCAGCACTTGAGAGGCTGAGGCGGGAGGTTTGCTGTGAGTTTGAGGACAGCCTAAACTACAGAGTGAGACCCCGTCTCGAAAAAGGATAAAACACACATACCTTCTAATATAGAAACCCTCTCTTGGGACTTTGGCCTCAGAGGTACAGGCAGCAGGGTTTTAGTCTAGAAGGCTCCCTCCTGTGTACTAGTCCCTCCCCACTCTGTGCTATAGCACAGGCCCTGTTAAAATACTCACTTTGGTGTTCTGTAAAAAGCAAAGGCAAGAAGGAGAGGGAGTGGGAGAAAGGGAAAAACCAGCAGCACCTAGTTATACCTGTACAAGGGCATATAGGACATGGTGGCAAGAAAGCCAAATTTGGAAACCATGGCTATAGGCTGTACAAGAAAAACTAAGATAGATCCCAAGGCTTTTACTGTGGTAAATAGCATCAGACAGCATGCTTTCAGGAGGCAATTTGGAATTAGTCACAGATGGACCATATCAATAAAGAAAGATCATGAAACCAGGACAACTGCGAGTGGTCTATAAATGAGGAGAGACATTATAATAAAAGGTCTTCATTGAGGAAGGCAGTGTGTATGCGTAGAATTCCTTCACACAGCCCTGAGGTAGGTGCCATGAAGATCTTCACTTTATAGTTTGGGAAGCAGGATTGACACAGTAAAGTAACACGACCAGGTCCTACAGTTAGCAAGGAGGAAGGAGCACTGGAAGCCAGATGCCATGGTACTATATTAACATTGGGCAGAACTGGGATCAAGAGAAAGGAGGTGTGGGGATTTTATGAACATTTGTGGAAACGTTAAGGTGAGAGATGAAGATGGGGAGCAGTGGGTAGATCGGTGAAGTGGTTAGGGCATGGCGGTACATGGCTTTGAATGCCAGGTTCAGAGGAGCCTGAGGGGTAAATGCTCACAGAATTTGACATTGGGGGCTGTGAGGAAATGTCTGATGGCTCAAAAGGCAAGTTTTAGAAGGGAGTGTAGGCTAGCCTGGCGTGGTGACGCATGTCTGTAATCCCAGCACTCGGAGGCTGAGGCAGGAGGGTCGTTGCGGGTTCAAGATCAGCCTGGGCTACAAAGTGAGCGCAAGGCCAGCCTGAACTGCATAGCGAGACCCTGTCTCAAAAAGGCAAAAGACCAAAACAAAACAAAACAACAAAAAAAAGTGAGTGTAGCCCTTTATCTTCTAGTTTAACCTCGTGGTGTTACCCACATGTTTAGAAAGAGGAATTTGGAGCTTTACATTCACTGCTATATCCTTAGTGCTTAGAACCATGTCTGGGAGTAGCCACTCAGTATTTGCTGAATGAATACATGAATGAAATATCTGGCCCACAATCTGTATTAGGCTTATTCTGTACTTACTTAGCCCAGTGAGCCCATAATTTAGCCTGTTTGTTTTATCTTCCTCCGCCCACCAAGGGTGATGCCAGATATTTCCTGTTCCATCACAAACTGTCCTTCACACACTACTTTCTTTTTTTTTTTTTTTTGAAACAGGGTCTCCCTGTGCAGTGCAGGCTGGCCTTAAACTCTTATACAGCCCAAGTTGACCTCAAACTTGCAGTGATTCTCCTGCCTCAGCCTCCCTAGTGCTGAGATTACAGACGCGCACCACGACGCCCGGCACACACTACTCCCTGCCAAGACCAGAACGCGAATTTTCTGACTCCCTGTAAGATCTGTTCATTTGGTCATAGTCCCTCCTGTGGCCCTCCCTGGGCACACCTCGCTGTTCTTACTGCCTGTCACCGCAAGCCCTTATTCCTCCTTTCCCACGCCTTCTCTCCGGACTCCCCAAATCCCACCTCTCCCCTGCTCCAGTCTGCCCTGTCCCGGGCCGTTATCATCAGAGGCCTCAGAGCTATACTGCTGTCCTGTCAGATCCTTTGTGGTGGGTGCTCTCGGGGTTCCTGCCCCCTCAGCCCACTGTGCGTCTCCGACAGCTCCTCGCGAGTGGTTCTACTTGCTGCCCCGAAATGGCTCGTTCCGGTTGCTGCCTCTGCACATTTGCACCTCCTGATATCAGTACCTCCTGAGATGCCCTTCTCTTCCCTTACTGCCTGCGTGGGTCCTTCCCATGCACTTTCAAGACTCTGCTGAGATTCTCACCCACTTTTCCTCACTCAACCAGTGTCAATTACTGGTTTTTGTGCCGCACCATTATCAGTTACTGCCTGTGTTACAAATAAGCAGGTCAGTGTGTTGACCTTTGACTTGGGCTGGGGATATAGTTCAGTGGCAAACGCAAGGTCGTGAGTTGGATTCCCGGTAGCAAAATCAAAAAACAAAAGATAATAACAAAAAAACCCAACACAGTAACCTTCGACTCCACTTCTGTTGCTTTCTCACGTGTTCTAGAGCATTGGGTTCTGTCTCCTTTCATAGTTTTACGCATTATCTCCCCAACACATTATGTTACTTGAAAGCCCTGAAGTGCTCCATAAAGTATTCAGATTTAGTTATCTTTTAGATTTTTAAAAGTTAGACATAGATGACATGTTCTGTAAATGTACATAAAAGACTGAGAATGTAGCATGGTGGTAGAGTGCTTGCCTAGCATGTATAAGACCCTGGATGTGATACTCAGCACTGTAAAAATACAAGGAAAACAAACAAAAACCAAATAAATATAGAAAATGTCCTAGGTATCTACGGAAAACTACTAAAACTAGTAACTAATGGAGCGAAGTTAAGGATCCATAGTTAGTGTAAAAAAACCAGCTTTATAGTAGCAATGAACAACCAGAAATTGAATTTAAAAAACAGTGCTAGGTAATTCTGGGAAAAAATTGCATTTATAATAGCATAAAATCATCTAGGAATAAATTGAATGGAAACATTAACAAAAACTCTAGCATTGCAGAAAGCAGGTAGAGGGGGGCTAAATAGATGGAGAACTATGCTATATTTATGGATTGGAAGATTAAATAATACAGTAATTCTTCCCAAAGGGATCTGTAGATTTAACACAATTATGATCAGAATCTCAGCAGACTTTCTGTAGAACTTGACTGATTATAAAATTTGTGCAGTAGTGGTACCTGCCTCTAATCCCAGCTCTTAGAAGGCTAAAGCAGGAGGAGTGAAAGCTCAGGGCCAGCCTGGGCTACATAGGGAGAACTTGACTCAAAAAGCTGGGGGTTTAAGTCAGCAGTAGGGTACTGTAGTTTTGATCCCTAGTACCATAAAAACAAAACAACTGGAAATACCAAGTGCTAACCAGGATGTGGAGCACCTGGCGTGCTCATATATTGCTTGTGGGAATGCAGAACGATACAGCCACCTTAGAAAACAGCTTGACAGGTTTTTTTTGAGTAAAGTTAAAAATAGATTTATCCTATGACCCAGCAGTTCTACTCTTAAAGTTGTCTACCTAGAAAAGTAAGTCCACAAAAAGACTTAAACATAAATGTTCATGGCATCAATATTTATAATAGCTATAATCTAGAAGTAATCCAAACATGCATTGAATAATAAATAGATAAATTATAAATAGTGCAGTATTTTTCAGCAGTAAGAAAGGGAGCTACTGATACAGGAACATGGATGAATCTCAAGAACATATTGCTGAGTGAAAGTAGTTAGACAGAAAATTTTCAGTACTATAAATTCCATATATAAGTAACATAAAAAAAAAGACAAAACCATACATAGATCAGTGGCTGGGGTAGAATGTTGTGGAGAAGACTGAGATAACATTTTGGTTGGTCAAGGGTTCTATGTCTTAATTATTGTGGGGGTTACAAAACTACATTGACTAAAATTCACTGAACGGTATACTTGAGTGAATTTTACTGTATGCAGCTCTACCTAATTGGGGGTGGTGGATATACTGGTATCAAAGACAATTAGGTCTGAAAGATAAATTCTTTTTCTGCTGTAAGGATATTAATACTTTTCCTATTATTGATTTTTCCCAAAAATTCATACTATTCTGGTGGTATTAACTATAGTGACAGGTCCCGAGAATGAGGTGCCCGTGGATGAATAAGAAAAGGTAAAAGAGACAAGAAAAACAAGAGAGCTAAAAATCTGGGATCGGGGCTTACAGTCTCTCGGACTGCGGCGGCCCTGATCACTCATCTCAATCACCTTTTATTAGAACAAAGACTGTAACTAAAACCAACAAGAGGAATTCATTATCCCTTTCCAGTTCTGCCTCTCGGCTGATGGTAACAATCCTCAGGGGAGCCTCCCACCCAGCACCACAGTGCACTCAGTTCCGCTGGGGGTCAACCCATTAGCAGTCACAGCCCTTTCCCCACACCATTCCATCTGCCAGTTGGTAGTTCGTAAGCAAATATATTTGAGTGCCAGTTTCCATTGAGCCAGAGTGAGTTTGACATAAAAGATGGAAGTTAATGACGGGGCCAGAATTGACCCTAAGAAGAAGTAGAATGGTAGAAGCAGGTAGAATTTTCAGTGACGCCCACTTTATTTTTATTTTATTACTGTGGTTTGAATTCTTGAATACTGCTGCATTCTTATAGGTGAACCTGTACGCATCCTGTGTGTGTGTGTGTGTGTGTGTGTGTGTGTGTGTGTGTTATACACTGTTGGTTCTTAGGTGGGGCACTAATTTGCTAAGCGACTGCGCAGTGTTTGATATCCCCAACCCCTGAACACTAAATGCCCACAGCATTTCTAGTCACCGTGGAAACCAAAAGAACTGCTTCACACTTTCCGATACTGCAGAGGCTGTGGGAGAAGGTGTGACAGCCTAGAAGACAGTGCGGTTATGTGCATGGGGTCAAGCAAGCCAGACCTATAGCTAGAACCCGTTTATTCAGATCTTGTCTCTGTCTTCTACTCTCTTTGTAGCGTTGAATGTAACGGAGCCCTCTGAGTCTGAGTTTGCTGTCCAGCGGTGGGATAGCAGGTCTACATTCCTTGTCGTTGTAACAGTTTTTGATTCTGCAGTTAGGTATTTGCTTCTGCTCCAGAAAAACAGATGCTTATGTGGCTCACCTTTGGCATGTTGCAGGTCCAGCTTGTTGGTTTAGATGAGGAGAGTTCAGAATTTATTTGCCGAAACACCTTTGACCATCCGTACCCCACCACAAAGCTCATGTGGATCCCTGACACCAAAGGCGTTTATCCAGACCTACTGGCGACAAGTGGCGACTATCTCCGTGTGTGGAGGGTAAGCAAATGCTTCTTTAGCAGCGGGACGAATGGGCTGTCTAAGAGGTAGCTGTTAACACGGTAGTCACAAACAGCAAGACAGGGTAAGGGCGGTGAGTGTCGTTGCAGCCCGGAGCAAATGAGCAGAGCGTCTTTGGACTAACTTGTTTGGCTCAGCAGATTTTCTAGTACAGCCAAGATTCCTTGAGTCCTTTTGCTGGCTACAGTCAGCCTGGAAACCTGAGGCTCAGTTAACCTGATACCATGAATACAGTCTTCAGTGGGGTTGGGGATGCTTGGTCTGTTAGTCTGTTGACAGTCAAGATATTTTCAAATAAATTAAAGTATTGAACCATTGGTGTTAACAGATTATATGAGCATATTTTGGAGGCCCCTGTCCCCTGTCAGCTGAACTCAGCAGACTCTCTAGCCTAGGGTATTCAGCCCGGTAGACAAGGTCCTGAGATTTTGGATAGGACAAGGTGAGAATACCTCCCCTTTAGAGAAAAACTTCGGGAAGAAGTCTAATTCAGGGAGTTCCTCCAAATTTTATTACTTTTTATGATAAAAATATTTTCCTGCATGTTTTAGATTTACCAAGGTATTATCTGAATAGGGCTTTTAGATTTATGTGTGAGGACAGGACTGGTTGATTTTTTTTAACAAATTATTATTCTTCAGGTTGGTGAAACAGAGACAAGGCTGGAATGTTTGCTAAATAATAACAAGAATTCGGATTTCTGCGCCCCCCTGACTTCCTTTGACTGGAACGAGGTGGATCCTTATCTTCTGGGTAAGGGAGTTAGAGAGTATGCATTCCAGCTTGAAGAAGTGGTGATATGTTTTCCCAGATGTCACACTGGGTTGGGGGGAAGCGTCAGAATCAACACTGGGCGAGTTGTTTGCTTGTTTTTGGTGCTGGGGATTGAACATAGAGCCTCACGCATTCTGGGCAAGCACTCTCACTGAGTGACATCCCCAGCCCCTGGACCAGTTTTTAATTAGGGGTCTAAGGTACATGTAGCATCCTATATACAGTGGGACCAAGTGAGAAATGGATAGGTGTGGAATACAGTTATTAATTCCTCGCATGGAGTTGAGCTTTGTGTGTGTGTGTGTATCTTGTCTCTCTAGTTAAAATCTCAGCATCCTAAGATAAGGTTGAAATACTTCCTACACTCAGGAAGCATTTGTGGCATATTTTCCCTGGCCACGCAGAGGAGCAGGCGCAGGAGGGAAGTTTGCATGGGAACCTCACCCCTGCCAGCGCTGACTTGCACTGCTGTTCACAGGTACCTCAAGCATTGACACGACTTGTACCATCTGGGGGCTGGAGACGGGGCAGGTGTTGGGGCGAGTGAATCTTGTGTCTGGCCATGTGAAGACCCAGCTGATAGCCCATGACAAAGAGGTAACGATGCTTGTCCTTTCCTTTCCTCAGATACTTTCTGTGCCAGTAGGTAACACGTCAGTTTGCTCTTTCACAGCTTTGTAAATTATGTAGGCAATCAAAATGCTTCTTGTCCAGAGCAAAAATAGCAATGTGTCAAAATGGCAGGAACAACACCATTGCACACTAATGCATTTGTTGACTAATATGAATGATTTATTCTAAAGTCTGTTGTTTTCCTTTTCATGCAAGAGATTGCTTTTTTTTTTTTTTTTTTTTAAATAGTGTAGTCTCTTAGAGATACACTGGAAACTAGTGTGATGAAAAATAATCTTAGAGTAAAATTTATTTCAAAACAATAGTACTTTTTTAGGGTAAAGGGAAATAGGAAGAGAGAACTTTCTGACAGACAAATCTAATTATCATTTTCTCTCTAAATATATTTTCTTGCATTCTAGTATATTTATGTAATCTTTGTACTTCTAATGCTATCTCAAAACAAACGTTTTACTTTGATATGACATTTCTTACATGTTTCTGGGAAAAACTGAAGAAAGGTACTGGTGATTGTGTTTTTTTTTTCTTGAGTCAGGGTCTCGCTATGCATTTGAGATTGGCCTTGAATTCACTGTGTAGCTGGGGCTGGTCTCAAACTCACAGTAGTCCTCCCACCTCAGGCTCCCCAGTGCTGGGATTACAGGCGTGCACCACCGCGCCCTGCTTGGTGATTATAATCGAAGCATTCCTTTGATAATTTGGCAAAATAGTCCACCCGGAGCCATTCCATACTCCTGTCTCATTTCTTTGAAGTTGTGTTTCTTTTTGGTTGTTCCTTACGTCCACAGTTAGGAATATTAATATTGGTACAGGTAAAAAGGGTGCCTTGACCATTGGCCAGAATTGGAGGTCATCAACAGTATAGGAAGGTAATGATCAAGACGGGCAAGGAGGAGAGCCTGTAATGGATCTTAGCAAACAGACCCCAGACCAGCACCCAGCCTTGAAGAGATGAGCCTGAGGGTGGTGGTTCTGAGAGAGAAGAAGAGTATCTCCTAGCACCTTGATTTCCTCGGCCTGTCTCTCTGCATTTAAGCAAAGACTTACTTGGGATGCTCTCATGGCTGCCTGGCAGATGGACAGAGAGGAGGGTTTAATACATTTGGGAATTATTATCCCCTGTTTTCTGATAAACCACACACGGATAAGGGACCAGTCCCTTAAAGCAGAGAGAACTGTGTGCACTGCTCCTGGGCACCTCGGACATCTCAACCCTGAGAGGTACTCAGATGGTACCACGGATGCACGTACGCTCACCACACATCTGCCCTGAATAGCTGCACGGGGCTGTTACAGCCCTGATCTGCCAAGTGTGTCAGGCCTGGTGCCTCTTGTTGGTGACTGGCCGACTTCCCTTTTGAACCTCTTCAATTACTACCAAAGAAAGAGAAGCGTAATTTCCTCATTATCTGCCAGAGAAAGAGGAATTCAGGAGGTTAAATAGAAATCGATGTTAATTTGGCAGTGCCCCTGAGTAGGCAGAAGCCAAGAGGATAAGAGCTGCCGTGTTTAATAAGAAATCTCACTCACGTCTCCTCAGAATCAGCTGTCATTATTATCTTTGACTGCAGAAGGTGGGTTTTGTTTGGGATTTGTTTTTATTTTATTTTGTTTTGTTTTGTTTGTCTATTTGATACAGGGTCTTACTATGTAGTCCAGGCTGGACTTGAACTCACTGTATAGCCCAGGCTGACCTCAAATTCACAATCCTCTCGCCTCAGCCTCTCTCAAGTGCAGGGATTACAGACATGAGCTACCATTGCCAGCTTGCTTTGTTTTGTTTTGTTTTGTCTGAGGATCAAACTCTGGAATGCTCTACCACTACGCTATATCTTTAACTGTGTTTTTGTTTATTTGTTTTTCTTCAAAAGAGTCTCGCTGACTGGCCCAGATTGGGCTTAAACTTCCTGCCTTAGCCTCCCAAGTAGGTGAGATTATGGGCACGTGCCGCCAAGCCCAACATGGGACTTTTCTGTTTCTCTGTGTCTCTACACTTGGCTGGCTCTGGGTTTATCTATCTCTCTTAGTTCCTCTCTTTCTCTGAAGCTCTCCATTCTTCTCTGCCTGTTTCCTCATAGACATTAGTCATACGAAATGTCTGCAGAAAGTTATAAATGCAGAAAACAGTGATTCAAAGCCTAAATTGACTCACTGATTGTTACGGTTCTCTCAATGTGCTCTCAAAGTCGCATGTGCCCAAAGGTGGGGCTTTTGGAAGGGGATCGGATTATGTGCACTCACAACTGGCTGCTTGTTAGAGGCGCAGGCACATTGGAAGAGGAGGGTCACTGTGGGCATGGCTACCTGCCTCCTGGCTTCTCCTTTGACATTGTCTCTGCTTCTGTTTTTTTTGGTTTTTTTGTTTTGTTTTGTTTTGTCTTCTTGAGACAGGGTCTCGCTATGCAGTTCAGGCTGGCCTTGAGCTCACTTTGTAGCCCAGGCTGGTCTCGAGTTCACAACAATCCTGCCTCAGCTTCCCGAGTGCCAGGATTACAGGCGTGCGCCACCACGCCCAGTTTGTCTCTGCTTCTTGACTACCACGGCACAAGCAATTCTCCTTCCTGCACCCCTCTGCCATGCTGCCCTGCCTTGGAGCCAAGCCAACTGTGGTCTGAAACCTTATAAATTGGGAGCCAAAATAAACCTCTCCTTTAAGTTGTGGGTGTCAGGTATTGTGCCCCAGTGATGAAGAAAGTGACTAAAAGAGATGTTGGTACCAGAGAAGTGAGGTCGTTGCTGTACGACAACCTGACCATGAGGTTCAGGATCTTTTGGAACTGGCTCGTCTGAGGATTTTAGAAAGGTCTGGAGATGCCAGCAGGAGAAGCAGCCCTAGAATACTGTAAGCCAAGCTTAATGGGAGATTCTGCTCAGAACTCAGACAACTAGAATGCTGATTTTAAAAAGGCAGATGGAAAAGCCCAGATATAGGAGGTCTCAGGTGGGAAGAAAGGCTTCATTGGCAGTTGGATACCAGGCCATGTGTACTGTACTCTGGCAGAAAATGTGTCTACATTTTGATCCTGTCCTGAGACTACAAGAAACTTAGATTAAGGATGGCACACTAATCTGGCAGAAGAAATTTCAAGGCAGCCCAACATTTAGGCTGTAGCATGGGTATTGTTGAGGGCTTTTAACCAGCTGTACATGGAGAATCAAGAGCAAATGGCATAGCTGAGTGATGTTAAAAGTTTTCATCTTGAGTGTATAAAGTCACTGCAGCCATTGGAGCTCTCTCCCTCCCTTCCTCTTTCTCTTCCTCTTCTTTCTTCTTCCTTCCTTTCTATCAGAAGAGAGGGTTTCATCTGGCATCAGTTTTTTGTTAAAAAAAAAAAGTTTTCAGTTTTTCCAGAAAGTAGGCTCCTGCAAAGATGGAGCAGAGGAGAGTTTGGTTACTAAAAAGATTAGTATTACAGTGAAGCTAAAGCCGGGCATGGTGGTGCACACCCATAATCCAGCACTCGGGAGGCTGAGGCAGGAGGATCGTTGTGAGTTCAAGGCCAGCCTGGGCAACCAAGTGAGCTCCAGACCAGCCTGAACTGCATAGTGAGACCTTGTCTCAAAAAGACAAAAAAAAAAAAGAAAAGAAAGAAAATACTTTATAATGGGTCAATAGAAAGGAAGCCTTCAGTGCTTATGAGGGACCAAGAAGGTTCTACCCATCTCAGGCTCAAAATTGCAAAAGCAAAGGACTTTGCTTTAAGAAGAGAGCCCTAGGGCACCATGCTTGAGAATGGATGCCTGGGGAATTTGTTCTCCTGAATTCAGTTCACAGTGCTTAGCTGTCCAGGGCCTCAGAGGTGCCTGCAGCCATAATGCAAGAGCACCAGACTATTGCTAGAGCCAGCAGCAGACCTTGGCATTGGTCCACTTGGTGCTGGTTTTTATAACACTGCAGAATGCAAGAATTGTGGGGTCAGGAAGGTTTCTGCCCAGGTTTCAGAACAAGGCCTGGGAGCCCAGACACTGCTCCTGTGAAGGCAATGTGTGAAACTGTGAGAGTGAAGCTGAAAGTGCATGGAGACCCCAGAAAACTGGAGAAGCCAAGAACGTGGAACATCTGAGGAAAGCTACAAGGAGTGAGCAAAACCAGCCCAAGAGAGAAGCCACGGGAGCTGCACCCACTGGCAGCGTTGTAGGAGAGGGCCGCCCAAGCCCTTGGGAGTTCGCATGTTATCACCACAACTTGCCCTGGATGCTGGACATGAAACCATAGGAGTTACTGTTTTCCTGCTGGGGTTTGGTCTTGCATTGGTCCTGTTGGTTTCTATCCCCTCAGTTCTCCTTTTTGGAATGGGAATGCTTATTCTGTGCCATTGTATGTCAGCAGTGTTTAACTTCCTTTGGATTTTTACAGGGACTCATGATTAAGAGTTTGCTTTGAGGGGCTGGGGATTTAGCTCAGCGGCAAAGTGCCTGCCTGGCAAGCTCAAGGTCGTGAGTTCGGTTCCCGGTACCGGAGAAAAACCAAAAAACAAAAAACAAAACAAAAAAAAGAGTTTGCTTTGAGTTTCAGAGGAAATTTGGGGCTTGGATTTTTCAGCAGTGCTAGACATGTTAGGACTCTTAGAGATGGACTGTACGCAATTTGCATAAATAGATATGTGTGTGTCTTTTGGGGGCCTGGGACAGAATGTTAGAGTTTATTTCTAGACGCATTCCTAAAGCGTCACAGGGACATAGGCAGGGCCTTTGGGAAATGATTGGATTATTTGCTGTTGGTTGGCAGAGACAGGTCACTGTAGGTTATATCTCCCTTCCTGGCTCCTCCCTGGATGCTCTGTTTCCTGTCTGCCATGAGGTGAGCTGCTTACCTCTGCCATGCCGTCCTGCCTTGGAGCCAGCCGGCTGTGGACTGAAATGTGAGCCCAAATAAACCTCTCCCTTTAATGGTGGGTGTTGGGTATTTTGTCCCAGTGATGAAAAAGTGACCGAGACACTTGTGACTGGAAACCATCTGGGAGAAAAAACAACATGTCCTAGGAAAGGAGAGTGATCCTAAACCTGTTTCTAAAGAGAGGAACACCTGAGCCTCCGTAACTCAAAACTGCTATTACCTCTTTCTTGCAAATGAGTCTCAGGGCCAAGTTTCATAGCAGAATCAGCTCGACTGCTGTTAAATGGCCTTAGGAGAGCTGCTTCCACCTTTCCGATGGAGTGTTTCAACCGTCACGTGGTCATGTATGTCTGTGATTCCATATAAATGAAAGCCACCAAAGTCCAGAAAATAAATGTCTCAGTCTTGGAGTGTGGCAGAGTATTGCTCTGGCTTCCTCTGAGCCATGCATATGGAATCCTTACTGAGAGTTGTTTGTGTTTTGCCGGTTAGTAGGGTTTATGTGCCTTTTGTTTTATTATCATTTGGAAGAAAACTTGGAAAGCAGCAAGTGGAAAGAAGCCAGACAGTGTGTGTAGCAGAATAAGTTCGCTTTTGGGAAGCCGCTGGTAGCAGAGCTCTGGGGTTCCACTGCCCACCGACACTATTTAGGCGTCATTTACTTCTGTGTCATGAGCTGAGGTTGGGATGAACCGGAGATGGTAGATTCTCTGCTATAGGAAAGGAAGTAATGGGTGTGAATCTTACTAAAGTTTCTTACTTGATCACCAATAGGTCTATGATATTGCATTTAGCCGAGCTGGAGGCGGCAGGGACATGTTTGCCTCTGTGGGTGCTGATGGCTCAGTCCGAATGTTTGATCTCCGCCACCTGGAACACAGCACCATCATTTATGAAGACCCGCAGCATCACCCACTGCTTCGTCTCTGCTGGAACAAACAGGACCCTAACTACCTGGCCACCATGGCCATGGATGGAATGGAGGTGAGCATCGCAAGTAGGCTAACAGGCCCTGCCAGCTAACATGAGCACTGCTTCGTGTATCTGGAAGAGTGGTTCTTAGCTGGTGGCATTGTTACTCCCAGGGATTTTTGGAAGTATCTGGAGACGTTTTTGGTTGTGACAACTTGGGAGGAGGTGGGCAGTGCCCCTGGCGTCTGGTGGGGAGAGACCAGGGATACTGCTAAACGTCCTCCAGTGCACAGGATATCCCCCACAAAGGGTTCTCCCACCCGGGATGTCAGTAGTGCTCAGATTGCGAAAGCCTGGTCTAGGGCAAGCACTACGTGTTAAAAACTTCTAGTACTTAGAGTGTTGGATTTAGAGCCAAGATACGCAGTATTTAAAGGATAGTCGAAATCATTTGTGTATAGAGGCTGGGTAAAAAAACAAGCCAGTTCCCCCTTCTGTATTCTGGATAGATTCATCCAGCTTCAACAAGCAGATTTAAAAGCAGCTCTCTCCAGTCTATTACTCAGTAAAAGGAGTGAATTGTAGGTGAAGAGGATGCAGACCTTGACCTTGGTTTGGTGAAGCTCGTAGTTCAGACTTCTTAGATTCCCAGTTCTGCTTTGATCAGGGTCTCTGCGGTGATGCAGAATTCTTACCGCAGTCAACTGCTGGGACTCACTGGGTATCCAAACTCATGTGGCCTACTTCTGCTTCCCCTTTTCCCTATCAGTCTAAAGGCCGGTGTTGTTCAAGACGGGGACTGTGCCTTCTTACTGTCCTGAGGAAGCCCTGTCTAATATTATTTAAACCCACAAATGAAAAAGTTATGTTTGAAAAAAAGCTTTGTGTACAGTTTTTGCTTTGTTTGTTTCATCATACCCTACAGTTCTGGGGCCTTTTACTTGTATTTCTACAGGTGGTGATTCTGGATGTCCGAGTTCCCTGCACACCTGTCGCCAGGTTAAACAACCACCGAGCATGTGTCAATGGCATTGCTTGGGCCCCACATTCATCTTGCCACATCTGCACTGCAGGTAACCATGGTGCGGGTATGGGGTAGTAAGGAATCTGCACTCTTAGCGCCTTAGAAATGTAACCCTTGCTATTTTCCAAGTTTTGAGAGATTTACACAAAGTGACTCACAAAGAGCCTCCCCACACTGTGAAATTGAAGCATTTTACATTTCTAGATGGTCTTGAACTCTCAGTGGGCAGAGACTCTTCCACATACACTAGTAACTGCATGTATCATACAGGCCTGTGCTTCGAACTGTTCTTCTGGAAATCTAGGTTCATACTGGGAACTCAGATCCAGAAAGAGGCGTCCCTCATGAATATAACAGAGTCTCTGGGAATGCCAAGATTGACATCTCCCTGAGCCTTTCAGGCTTCACTGTAATGAGTCTTCTGGGAGCTCTGCATGTTTTGGGTGCGTGTAGCCTTCCCTGGTCAGTGATGTGTGACTTGTTCTCATTTCATCATTTTTCATCCCTTAAAAATATGCTGGTTTTAAGTGTGCTTGTATTCTAGAAGTAATGTAGGTTTATTGTTAAAAGTAAGAATAATGCTGGGGCAAGTAGCTCGTGCCTGGAGTCCTAGCTACTCAAGAAGCTGAACCAGAAGCATCGTAAGCTCAAACCCAGCCTTTGCAACTTAGGGACTTAACGAGACCCCGTCTCAGAGTAAAACATGAAAAGGGCTGGGTTTGTACCACAGTGGCAGAGCACCTCTACATTCAGTCCTTAGTACAGCCAGAAGAGAAAGAGAGAGAAAGGAGGGAGGGGAGGAAGGGGGGAAGGAAAGAAGGAAAGAAAAAAAGAAAGCAAGGGAGGTATAGTAAATAGGTAAAACTCATCTTCGGTCATTGCTGTCCCATCGTTGTCCCACTTTGCATATGTGCCCTGTAACTGCAGCTGGGCGTCTCCTTCCAGACCCTTTTGATACATGTGCAGTCTCCCCCGCTGCGAGTATATCCCTTTACTCCGCACAGACCGCATTCTGCTTTAGCCCTGTTATGTTTTGTGTGTGTTTGTCAGTGCATCAGCCTTCCTTCTAGCACGTTTTTCCCCCTCCTCACTAATGAGTGGTCGTATGACAAACCTCGTTCATGATGGAGCCAAAGAAGCGGTGGTTTGATTATTTTGCCGTCTCAGCGTTAATTTGATGGGCAGGAAGCATTTTCCATTTTGGGCTGTCTGTCCATGCCAGTTTATCTCGTTGAGGAGCAGTTTGTGGTCCACTGCCACCTACACCCCAAGCTGTGATTGCCTTCCTCGTTACTGTTCCCTTTTTGTCCAAGGGTGTAGGGAGGGAGGGGGGCAGAAGGAAAAAGAATGGTGTTGCCCATCGCTGACGGAGAGTAGAAGTGTTGAGTGTTTAAAGTAATCCCCTGATCTGTTGGCGTAGAACGTCTTGGGAAAAGGGACCCCCCACCCCATTTTTATTTTCTTGTCAATGTATGTTTGCAGTACATAATGATTGTGTCCCTCATGTGGAGTTGGACATGTGCAGAACGTACCTTAGTTCTTCCTTTCAGTCCCTTTCCTTTCCCCTTCCTCCCTTCTTCTTGGTCCTCTTCCCTTTTGCAAGAGATCTGTCTCCCCTTTTCCGATTATCTGTCTTTGATTTTGTTCTTTATTTATATTTTGGGTTTCTCATGTAAGAGAAATCATATAGTAGTTAAGTTGTGTGTCTGATTTATTTCACTTAACATTATGGTCTCAAGATGCCCCCATTGGCCTATGGATGATTGAAGTTTATCCTTCTTTATAGCAGAGTAGTACTCCATTGTTTATAAACATTACATTTCTTTATCCATCTGGTGATGGATGTATGATCCAGTTGGGAATAGGATCTTGTACTTTGCCCACATTATGTGGACATGGTAGGAGCCAGTGTTGTCCGTGGCTAGTCTGGCCAATTAGGGTTCCACTGGAAAAAAAAAAAAAAAGTAACTTGGCAACATTACAGATTACTTAGGGACTAGAGAAAGTAAATATAACTAATTCATAACTTTGCCATTCTAACCATTCTCATTTTGATACATTTCCTCTAGCCTTTGGTGGTGGTAAGGGGTAACCTAGGAGTGAACCCAGAGATTTCACACCAAGCTATAGCCCAGCTTTTTTTTTTTTTCCTTTTGAGACACTGAATTGTCCAGACTGGGTTCAGACTTGCAACTCTCCCACTTTAGTCTTCCAGGGTGCTGGTGCCACCAGCACACCTGGCTTTCTAGTCATTTTTTTCATGGGCTTAAGTGTTTTTAAAGAGGATTACCTTCTTTTTTTCTCATGGCTCTTTACCTGTGTTTCTCATGGCCCTTTACTGGGAAAAAACATGTAAAGGTCCTTGTCCCCATAGCTCTTTATCTCAGTCACCATTCTCTATGACACCTCATTGAAGTATAATTGTCCATAAAATGGGAAACTCACATTAGATTAAATTGTCAGAGGAGGATCTTTAACCATTTGACTATTATTAGTAGCTGAAAAATGACATCATGTTTTTTCCCCAGTACTGCAGAAGGGGATGGAACGCAGAGAACGTAGAGCTGTGTCTCCAGCCTTTTTAATTTTTAATTTTTGAATTTTGATACAGGGTCTCAGTAAGTTGCTAAATTGCCCATGCTAGCCTAGAACTTGCAGTCCTCCTGCCTCAGCCTCCCAGAGTGCTGAGATTATAGACATGTGCCACTATCCCTGACTTGGGGGTTGTTTTTTTTTTGGTCTTTTTGAGACAGGGTCTCACTATGCAGTTCAGGCTGGCCTTGAGCTTACTTTGTAGCCCTGGTGGCCTTAAACTTGCAACGGTCCTCCTGCCTCAGCCTCCCAAGTGCTGGGATTACAGGCGTGCACCACCGGCTTGGGGGTTGTTTTTATGCCATTGTCCTCTTCTGGTGCCTGACCCCAGTGAGGATGAACCCATCTATCTGTTCCTAATATCTAGTCCTAATATCCTAACTTGTTACGGTTAAGGGAGCCCAATAATATCTGGAACATGGAGTTAATGCCAGATCACTAGCTGCATAGCTGTGTGACTTGGGGCAAATGCCTTAACATTTTTTAATCTGTTTCCTCATCTGTAAAATGAGGGCTTGAAACCCCCTTCCCAGAGGTTTTGGTGAGTAAATGCTTATAAATTGTGACTGACTTTCCAGATGCAGGGATTGTTACCCACATTGCCTGATTTGACCTCGCTTACTGTGTTTGTTCCCAGCGGATGACCATCAGGCTCTCATCTGGGACATCCAGCAAATGCCCCGAGCCATCGAGGACCCTATCCTGGCCTACACAGCTGAAGGCGAGATCAACAACGTGCAGTGGGCGTCCACTCAGCCCGACTGGATCGCCATCTGCTACAACAACTGCCTGGAGATACTCAGAGTGTAGTGTTGGTGGCAGCTTACCCACAAGGCAGGGGTTTGTGTGTTTCCCACCTCTGCCCCACTCCAAGTAAGAAGAAGTGTATTTCCAGTGGCCAGTATGTCTGTCGTTGCTTTGCACCCACCGTGTCCGGAAGCTGCTCTGTGAGCGTCTGGCCGGTCACCCGACACGGTCTGCGCCGGGCTCGGTGCTGTGTGGCATCTCCTTGGCCCAGGGCTGAGTTTTAATGTTTTTCTCTCTTTTCCTTTGTTTCCTTAGTTCAATATGTCTGTGTGTTTGTTTGTCAGCTGTTGCATTCATGAGCAGTACAGGCACTGGCTCTGTTTGTGCCCGTCTGCCCCGTTGCTGCCCAAGGCAGTGGTCCGTGTCTTGTCCCTGTCCGTGTCATGTTAGCACTTAAGTGGGAACAAATACCAACGTGAAATGGTCTTTCCTCCCAGTGTCAGTGTCTTTAACAAATCTCAACTTTGTATATTTTTACCTATCAGGCTAATTTTTTAATGAAAATAATGTTACTCTTCTGGTTTCTTCTTTTGTTTTATAGTCCCCTTGTTTCGCGTCTTCCTCTCTTCTCCCAGTGCCTGCAGCAGGCTCTGGGCCCTTGACCCCTGAGCAGTTTGCCTTCCTGAGTGGTTGCTGCAGTGACACATGCCTGACCAGGACTCCCACACCACCCTGGTGCTCCAAAGTCCACTAACTCATCAACACGTCCCCCCCAGCTGTTCTCAAGGCTCTTCTGGGCGCGCAGAAGCAAGCTCCTGTGTCTGGCCTCACTGGTGTCTTTTGGGCACATGGTAGAGCTGAGCGAGGCAGCTGATTGGGGGTGTGGGGCGGCAGGCTGGAGAGGAATTGTTTTGAGAAAGCTGAGCTTAGAACACATTTCCAGTGTATAGTTTCGGAGTTTGTTTTTCCCTTCAGTTGTGAGCCTTGGGCCACTCCGTTCTGGGACTTGATTGATAAGCAAGAAAGATCTCTAAGTTGAACTTCGGTATTTCTGTGTACTGAGTTCCCTATGCCTGGTGGAACATTGGTCCCACTTTGGATTGAGCGTGCTGAGTGTGAGAGTCTGCTGAAGAAAAAGTCTGTCTGACACTGCACAAGTTCTTTAGAAGAGGAGAGACAGGCAGCTATCACTGGGGGTAGACTAATTGGGTGTGATGATCCGAGCCATTAGGTGACTAGCTTCAAAAGAATTAAAGGTTGCAGCGTCAGCCAGTGAAAAGGTCTGCTCACACCTGTCAGACGCACCCGACCCCTTTACTTTCTGGGCAGTATTGAACTTGTAGTCTTCTGTTACCTGTTGACTTGTAGGCTGCAAGTATCTGTTTCCGTTACATACATGGGTTTCACAGAAGAGGCTTGCGTGTAATTCTGACTTTAGATGAGTCCTTGGGGTGGGCAGAATTTGGGGCTTGCACTGAGGAGAGTTTGCCTGGCTTATCGTGCTCTGTCAAGTGCCTGAAGGTTTTGGGGCCTTCTGAGTTGCTCATCTGAGATTAGAAGAGTAGCAGGCCTGACAGCCAATGATTTTCTCCACTTCATCTCTCACCTGCTCAAGAAATAAGTTAACTGCCTTCTTCTGGTCCTTTAAACTCTTCTGGTTGAGCGGTCCCTTCCCACCGCTGATGTAGTTGTATACATGACGTCATAGCTTGCTGTACTACACAGGCTTCTCCCAAAGGAAGAGGTTCTTCAGATGGGCATTTCCCTCCCTCTGAGCTTCTTACTTTGTCGTTCAGACTGTGGGCCTCTGGGTGGCTGTCTCCTGCATTTCCTACCAGATTTTCACCACATTGATTGGAGAAATAAAGCAAGCAGTTCTTAGTCAGGCCCTTCCTCTGCTTTTAGTTATGTTTGCTAGTGGTTACAGGGTCCTCCTCTGAGAGGGAGCGAGTTCAGCTGATAGCTGCTGTCTGTCCTAGGAGGCCGCATTTCTTTCGTAGAGAAGGTCTGTGATGGGAGTTAGAGTGGTAACAGTGGCTGGACCTGCTTGCGGGGGGCAGGCTGTTCCACTGAGTTCTTAGTGGACTTAGTCCTGGTCTGAATGGCAGGGAGATTTGTCAACTGGAACTCGGAAAATACTAATTCAGAAAATTAATTAGCAGTAGCTGTTTGCATAGATCTGAATGATGATTTTTTTCTTGGCTGGGGCTCCCAGCCTGTCATCCCTCCTTAGGCCCTGCAGTGCACTCCTGTTCCTCTGCACCCACCTGGAGCCCAGCTGGGACTCTCCTGCTCCCTCTGCAGGCACACACGTGCCCCCAGTTTGAGGTCACTGGCATTTTGAATCCCAGCTCTCACCTTCCCTTTACACCACAAGCAGATGGCCTCTTGGTTTCTGTAGTCTCACGATATGGAGCCCCAGCCAACTGTGCTTCAGAGACATCTGGTGTAGTTTCAGAAGTAAGTCTCACTGCAGTTTCCAGGTTAACAGCCAGTGAGATGGTGGAGAGCTCCCATCTGCTCTCCTCAAGCAGCTGGTAGGGCTTTATGTGGGAGCACCTCTGGGCTCTGGGGCAGCTGTGATGCCCTCTTTGATGCCCTTGACAGGACAAGCCACAGGCACAAAGATCAGCCCTGCTGAAGGGCAGAATATTGGATCTAGGAATGGGTCCAGGGCATTCAAGGACATGAGCTTTATACTCTTAAGACCCTCTCCTTCCAAGGAAGAGCTAACCTGCAAGGTTAAGACTTAAAGAGGGACAGTATTTGATAACTGGGTGACAACTTCGTATCGGATCCATGATCAGCTCTCAGAGAATTGGCTAAGATCAGCAAGAATGTAAAAAATCCAGAGTCCTACAACATTCTGCTGATAGTTATGGCTGGAATTTTATAAGATTTAAGATGTAAACCAGGTGTGGTGGCACACGCCTGAAATCCCAGTACTTGAGAGGCTGAGGCAGGAGGATCGTTGCAAGTTCAAGACCAGCCTGGGCTACATAGCGAGCACAAGGCCAGCCTGAACTGCATAGCGAGACCCTGTCTCAAAAAGACAAAAAAAAAAAGACTTAAGATGTAAGAGAAGTCAGTGGTGTTTCTTTGGATCAAGGAAGGAAATATTAAAGGGCAGGTAAGGCCTGAGGTGGGGAACCATTCCGACTTGCGCGGCTGTAGAGTGAGATCATGCCCTCAGCCTGGTTGCCCTTCCTAGACTATTAATCGGGCATCTGTGGTGCTGGGTACGTGTGGGCCAGGGTGACAGCTCAGGGAAAGAGACCCTCCCTGCCGCAGGCAGTGGTAGGTGAAAATTTGCAAGTATTGGATGTCCCGTTGCCATTCCAGACCATAGTTATTTTTAGTTGTAGGTTTGTACGGAGGTGGTAAACAGTCATGTAGACCTTTTGTCTTTTCTTTCTCTTTCTCTTACTGTCACACTGTAGAATCTTCTCTTTGCTGTGACATGGCCCTGAATTCCTAGGCTGTAGGGATATATAGGAACTGCAGGGTTTACCAGACAAAGGAGGCAGCCCAGAACTGTACCTCCACTTCCTCACTTTGAGAATAGGACAGTTTCTTTGACGCCTGGCTTGGGATAAGGGGACACTGCTGAAGTAAAATACTGGAAACACATGTTTCTCTTCACTCTGTACTCGAGGACCAGGAAGGAGGGCCGTGCTCGGCACTTAGGTAGGGTTTTCTGGAAGAGAACTGAACCAAGGGAAGTCACCCAGACCATAGGATTTTTGCGAGTTGTCTTCTCTGCCCTGGCTGTGCAGTCACCAAGCGTGTCTCGTGTTGCAGAGCCTTGTCCCCCACACCCACCCGTACCCTTTCTTCCTCCCGCTGCTGTCCCTGCTGACAGATGTGGTCAGATGTGTGGCCACAGGGGATGGGGTCAGATCCTCTTGGGCTACTTTCTGGATGTCGTTTTTTTAAATTTGGGAACATGCAGGTGCCTTCCTAAAAAGGCGTGGACTGGTGTGTCAGCCCAGGAAGAAATAAGCTAAGAAAGTTTGAACTCCAAAAGAAAGATGTTGACAGTGTGTGACAGCTGGAAAATGTATAAGCACCCACCTTTGGGACAACCCAGTGAAGATGAACTTGTGATAGCTACTATTGAAAGAAATGTTCACACTTTGGGTTGAGTTATAAAAATTGTGCAACTGAAGCTTCCATCGCTTCAGTCCAGTATGAATCACTTGCTTTGGTTCCTGTATATTTTATGGCCCCTCTGTCAGTGACTTTCCCTCACCCCCTCTTGGAGTGTGAATTTGTAGCATGATTGTATAAACCTCTGTGTAGAAGATGGGGATTTCTTGTTCTCTGAAATGTTAAGCTCTAACCTCTGCCCTTTAGCCTAGCGTGTTTGAATTTACTTTCTTGTTGTATATTTAAACTTTCCCTCTGTCCTATAGGTTTTGTGGCATCCCCTGGTCAGATGGAGAGGAAGCTGCTCCTTGCCGAACTTTACTGTAACCATTTTTCTTTTATAAATGTTATTTTCACAGGACTGACTGTACACAGGGCTTATAATAAAATTTTAACACTGCGCTGTGAAACCACGCAGAGGATCTCCACTGCAGGCACTACAAACGCACCTGAAAGTGGAGTCTACTTTTATGACTTTTATTTCTTGTTTCCTACATTAAACCTAATTTTCACCCTTTCATTTTGTTTCAGCCTCCTGTATAAGAAGTACTGTATTTTCTGCCCATCATACTTTGTAATAAAACTTGAACACATGTAGATGAATTTCCTCTTGTGATGAATTCAGTCCTTCCTGGTTTGCCCGTGTGGTCGTGTTTCAGAGACACTGGCTAGGGGATCAGACTCTGCCTCTACCCATTTCTTTTTTTCTGTCTTTTTGAGACAGGGTCTCGCTATGCAGTTCAGGCTGGCCTTGAGCTCACTTTGTAGCCCAGGCTGGTCTCGAACTTGCAGTGATCCTCCTGCCTCAGCCCCCGAGTGCCGGGATTACAGGCGTGCGCCACCACGCCCAGCTAAGCCTCTGCCCATTTCATTCGTCACTCACTGTCTTTTTTTGTGTGCTAGTGTGTAGTACATAATGATTCCATTGCTCACCTTTTTAATCTCCTGTTTGCTTACTTTTTATTGTTAACAAAAGAGTCTTACTCTGCCAAAGGCACGACTCTCAAATTGCTTGTATTGTACCAAAGGAGACTTCCAGATAAACAGGTACCTAACATCCACATAAACAGATACTTGGCAGTGTTCTGTGAGATGGGATAGGCTCAGGGAAAATGTCAAAGAGTGAAGAATGTCTGGCCTGGGCTTACAAGTTGGTGGTTATGTGTGAGGAACGGTGGCAGATGTGGCCAGAGAGCCAGCCAGATGTAGCAAACGTGCTAGACCACACCACACTCATGTTTGAAAGTTTGGAAAATTTATGTAGAGGGTCATGGTTAGAATTCCATTGTAGAAGGACAGGCAATGAAGAGAGAGCTTCTGAGGGTGGTGAGAGGGGGAAGATTGCTTGTTGCGGTAATCAAAGTGTAAAGACAAAAATCTGAACTAAGGCAGGAGCAGCCTGGGGGGGGGGACAGGCACAAGTCGTAGGAGCTAAGAGGTAAAATAATCAGGATTCAGAATCTTCCAGGTATGGTGTACCTGGGATCCCCGCACTCTTGGAGACTGAGGCAGGAGGATCACAAGTTCAAGACCAGCCTAGGCAACTTAGTGACGTAGACCCTGTCTCAAAATAAAAATTGAGTGGGAATGTAGATGTGTGAAGGCCCTAGGTTCAATCCCTAGTACCACCAAAAAAGAAAAAAGCAAGTATTCAGTAATCTGTAGGCTGTGAGGAAGACAAAGAGATAACTCCCAGTTTCTGGATCTGTGTCTGACACTAGGCTCTGACAGCAGACCAGGAACTTCAAAATCCAAGTTGGTTTCCCAAACCTATGCCTCAACATGGTAGGATGGGGGATATGCCGTTTACCACTGCTACTCCATGCCATGTCTCCCAGGTAAATACAGCCCTCCCTGGTTTATTTGTAGTGCTTTGCTCATGGTGGCAGGCCTCTTTAAGGGAAGAAAAGAAAGGCAAACTAAGTCAGTGTTCAATAAGTGCCTGCTATCGTGTCGCAAGACATGGAGCTCCCAGGTGGTGAGTCGGTGAAGACAAGTAGACAGTCTGGAGGACTCTGAGCATCTGCCGGCTCTGTTGGAGTTACCCGGTACGATCTGACAATGCATACTTAGCAAATACATGATTCCTGTTTCCTGGGTGTGCTTTGATGTAGTGGTACTGGGGTTGAATTCAGGGCCCTGCACATACAGTGCTAGACCAGAAGTCTACCACTGAGCTATACTTACATTCCCAGCCTTTGAATTTTTCTTTTTGTTTTGTTTTGTTTTTTGAGACAGGGTCTCACCATGTAATTCAGGGTGGCCTTGAACTCACTATGTAGCCCAAGTTGGCTTCGAACTTGTGGCAATCCTCCTGCCTCAGCCTCCCAAGTGCTGGGATTACAGGCATGTGTCACCACGCCCGGCTTAAAATTTTTTGAAATAGGCTCTTGCTAAGTTTCCCGCATTGGCCTTGCACTGGCAGTCCTCCTGCATCAGCCTACTGAGTTGGTGAGATTACAGATGTGCACCACTATACCCAGCAAGCTCCCTGGCTTTAAGGAGAAAGCTGGGAGAGTAACATTGACTATACTCTTGATAGTCGAGGCCCATGA
The DNA here is from genome assembly GCF_000276665.1 of Chinchilla lanigera. NCBI lineage: Eukaryota > Metazoa > Chordata > Mammalia > Rodentia > Chinchillidae > Chinchilla > Chinchilla lanigera. Next base: position 8,211,726 of record NW_004955478.1, on the reverse strand, counting down.
TGGTGAATCTTTTAGAGCATTCAATGATATAAATGGACCACTATGGTATGTGTGCCATAGGTTCGCCACCACGGGTATAGGCTGTGCTGCTGTAACAAACCTCCAAGTCTCAGGGACCAAGCAGTACAAAAGTTTGTTTTTGTTTACATGAAGTCTTCTCCACTTTGTAGCTACGTCATGTCGAACATACGGCTTATAGGTTGCTAGGGAGAGGAGCTGTTTTGCAGAAGAGCCCTGGAAGTACCATCCTCCTATACATATCTGCCAGACTTGGTTCTAACATAACTGGAAAGAATGTCAAGAAGGGCAGTTTTTCTGTGTACCTTGAAAGAGAAAATAAAGTGGTGAATAAATAGTAACATCTCTGGCATACCAGAAATTGGCAAACCATCTGGAATAACTGCCAATGTCATTTCATTCCTTGAGAGTTGTTAGAATTAACACGTTTGAGCCCAATAGGATGATACTTCAGTCAGTCTTATGTCTCCAAGGCTCCCCTTTAAGTAAATTATTTCAGTGATGCTAACAAGAGGCCTCTAGAAATGGTCCAGTCACCTGTGAAGTTATCTCAAGAAAGTAAGTAAAGGAGAAATCTGCCCTGTCTTATGACGGATAAACAGACACAGATAAGGGACCCAGGCATGGCTGCACGGTAGAGCATTTGCCTTTATCAGCACCTGGGATCCAGCCCCAGCATTGGGGGTGGGGATACTGATGACACCAGATAGGTGGCGCACACCTGTAATCCCAGTACTCGCGAGGCTGAGGCAGGAGGATCACTGTGAGTTCTAGACCAGCCTGGGCTACAAAGTGAGCTCAAGGCCAGCCTGAACTGCATAATAAAAAAAAAAAAAAAAAAAAAAAAAAAAAACTAATAGGAAGTGAGTGATATTTACTTTTCTCCCAAGCACACTCCAACTTAAAGTGTCATGAAAAGTCTTTTCTCTGTGTGACTAAAGAAATTCACTGAGAAGTCTTGTTCTTTAAAACTTCAGGCTGACAAATTTTGCTGTTTGGAATTGTCTATGAGAATGAAGCCTTAAATTTTGTTTGGAGAAACTGCCACTTTGACATAGAGAAGCAGCCTGGATTTCCAACCTACGTATAGCACTTCCAAGCAGGATTTCTGAGCACAACATCCCACATTTAACTTGGTCCTTCTAAAGAAACTATCTCCTGGGTCCTTTTTGCACTCCAGGGCTAATGTTGACCCCTTTTCACATAGCTCTGTATTCCTTTAAGCCTATCAAACGATTTCATTTAAATTTCTTTCTTGTTTTTTTTTTTTTTTTTTTTTTTTGGTATTGGGAATCAAACTCAGGACCTTGTGCTTGCCAGACAGGCACTTGTGCCACTGAGCTGGATCCTCGGCCCCCATTTAAATTTCCTGAAACTCTGTCCCCGTAATCCTACAGTAACCATCTTTTCCTGTTGGGTGAGACTCCTCACCCTTCTGGTGTGTGGTCTCCCCTGTTACAGTGAGTCAACACTCCTGACTTTATTGGACTAGTGCCCCCCAAGTGCTGGGTGACTGGACAAGGGCAGCTGTAAATCCTGTCTTGGCTTCAGCACTTACTTGTGATTATAAATTCCAGAGGGGGAAGATTTCCATTAATTTTCTTTTTGCTACTAAAGTAACATAATAAACTATTTAAATTATGGAAAGTAACACTATATATCTATCGATATATATATATAATACTATAATATACACTATATATAGTATTATATACTGTAGTACATACTATAATATTATATGTTATAGTATATAATATACATAGTACTGTATTATATATAATATATATTATAGTACTGTCATACTATAGCAAGCACATGACAAGCTGCTCAACATCATTAGTCATGAGGAAAATACAATCAAAACCAAAATTAGGGGCTGGGGATTTAGCTCAGCGGCACAGCACCTGCCTGGCAAGCGCGAGGTCGAGAGTTCGATTCCTGGTACCAGAAAAAAAAACAGCAAAAACAAAACAGAAAAACCACAAAAACAACAAAAAACAAAACTATACAATACACCCCCGGATGGTGGTAACTAGACAAAAAAGAGGACAAATTTAGTGAGGATTTGGAGAAATTGAACCATCATACTTGCTGGTATGAATGTAAAACAATGCACTCATTTTGGAAAACAGTTTGGCTTTCTTTCAAAAGGTTAAACAACTATGAGCAAGAAATTCCACTCCTAAGCATATTCCCAAGAGAAGTGGAAGCATGTTCACACATTATTAAGTATATTCCCAAGCATTCCACTCCTAAGCATATTCCCAA
>NW_004955478.1:8197228-8205850 GCF_000276665.1 Chinchilla lanigera | reverse complement strand
CGGAACTCTGCAGTGAACTCCAGACCCTGGACTGATTCCTTCAGTCTTCAGTGTGCAGACACCCTCTGCACACTTCCTCATGGTTCTCTGGCTGACCATCGTAAGCCAATCTTGTAATTTCTTATACTTGTACATCTTGTGTTATATCTGTTTCTCCAGTAAAACCCTGACTGATGCAGAGGGCAACTAAAAAGTTCTTCGCTGGGCCGGGCGTGGTGGCACATGCCTGTAATCCCAGCACTCCGGAGGCTGAGTCAGGAGGATCTTTGCAAGTTCGAGACCACCAGCCTAGGCTACAAAGTGAGCTCAAGGCCAGCCTGAGCTGCATATCGAGACCCTGTCTCAAAAAGACAAAAAAAAAAAAGTTTTTCACTTCCTGCCAGTTTGTTTCTTCTCCATTTTCTACTAATGGCTTCAGTTTTCTCTCTTGAGAGATCAAACGCAAAAATTAAAAGGGGAGTTTGGCTCCAAAAGGTTTCTGTTTGATGATTTTTTTCTCTCCCCAAAAGTCTGTGACTCAAGGGAATCTATCCCAAGGCGCCTCTTGGGTTTAGAAACTGAATCACTATCATCACTGCTGCTATCTGCGTAAATTTATTCCTTTAAACCTCCAAGCCTTTATGTTGTGTTTCCAACTTCCTACGTCGGTAAAGTAGGTGGCCGCATCCTTATGTATAGATAGAACACGTTGGATCCGAGAGGCTAAATGAATGGACAAATCATTTTTCTGGGCGCGGGTTACCACGTAAAACAAGATGGTCCGATTACATATTCCTTTGCAAGAACAAAACATTTATCTTTGCGGACTTTCTCAGAGTTAGGAAGGAATTTGGGAGCGAAATCGGTTGCGTAATCTGGCGTATTTCTACTAGGTCACTGCGGGAAATACCCGCCCCCCCGACACACACCTCACCCTCAGCCCTGAGCAACCCGGAGCCATCGAGGGCAGCGCACTCCTTCGCGCTCTTCGCAGGGCAGGCTAGGAGCGAGTACCTTGCGGCGGCGGAACGGACTTTGCGTTGGTGGGGACGGGTTTTCGCGACGGAGCTGGGAAAGGAAGTGTGCGACGTCATCAAAGGCCCCCACGCTCGGCTGCCGCCGGGACGGTGCGAGGTCGTTCCCGGTTGGGCGGCTCCAGGGTGGCGTGAGCTCTTAGCTTTCTGGAGGCTGGCAGAAGCGGCTGCAGTGTCCGGAACGTCTCGTTCCGGAAGCAGATAGGACGCGCCGACCTTGGCCACACCGGTTTGCAGCTTGCAGCCCAGGTTCGGAGCCGATGGGGTCTTGGACCGCTGTCACCCTGAGCAGGGCAGCTGCCAGATGCGCGAGAGCGCGAGGCCCCGGCGTCCGCCACGCAACTCCATGCGTCTTCCAGCCTGAGCTCCCGGGCCGCGGCTCCGCTCTGGGCAGGACGCTGCGCCTCACCGCGGAGGCCCCCGCCGGGCACAATAAGTGGTCCAAAGTCCGGCACGTCAAGGGCCCCAAGGACACCGAAAAGAGTCGCATTTTCTCTAAACTTAGTCTCAGCATCCGCCTGGCCGTTAAAGGTGAGAACCTGACGGTCGGTCACTCACTGCTGGCCGCCGATGCCCTCTCCGTGCTTATGGCCTCTCCCGTCTCCCCAAACTGGGCCGTCACCCACCTGACCCCTGACTCTTCATTTTCTCTTCCTTGCCCAGTTGTTGTCACTACCCACTTCCAAACACTTTTTTTGGGGGGGTGGTCTTTTTGAGACAGGGTCTCACTCTGCAGTTCAGGCTAGCCTTGTGCTCACTTTGTAGCCCAGGCTGGTCTCGAACTTGCAATGATCCTCCTGCCTCAGCCTCCCAAGTGCTGGGATTACAGGCGTGTGCCACCACGCCCGGCGGTCCAAACACCTGTCTAAATTGGATGTCCCCACTCATTTTTCCAGACAACTTTTCTTGTCAGTGAGGGGACTCCCCTTTGAGAGAAGAGGTAAGAGTGACTTTATCCAAGTGTGTATCTAAGTGCTTCAGGCTTCATAGAAACATCGGACCTGTGTCTCTCGTGAAGAGACAAACCAGGCTCTCCGCGGTTGCCTCTAGTAGCATGTAGGTTGTGGCAGGGGCCCTGATAAAGTTATTACTTGCTTAGGCTACAGTTAGGATTTCCTGAGGCACGTTTTCTTGGAAGGTAGGTGTGCAATCAGTTGCAAGCCACCCTAAAAGGTCAGTTTTCTTTTCAGCTGGACACCCACAGGAATAGAGGGAAAGCCCTGTAAAAAGCATAGAGCCTAAATTGTACCAGTAAACTTAAATTTAAAAAGAAAAAAAGAATAGACAAAGGGGCTGAGGATGTAGCTCAGCGGTAGTATATTTACCTAGAGTAAACTAGTCCTAGGGTTCGATTCCCAGCACCACCAAAAATTGGGGGAGGGGATGCATCTGGACTTTGGATTTTGTCACTGACCAGTCTATGACCTTACGCAAGTGGCTTAACTTTGCTGAGTTTGTTTCCTTTTCTCTAAGACAGGGAAAATGCCTACCTCAAGGTAGTTTGGGCGGGGGCATAATAAGCATTCAGTTAATGTTAATTTGCCCCTACAACTCATGCCTGATCATCCTTGCTGCTGCTGCTGCTGCTGCTGCTGCTGCAACTGTGAATTGAACCTAGAAGCGCTCTGCCACTGAGCTACATCCCCAGCCTTCTTTAATTTTTAGTTTTGAGATAGGGTCTCACTAAGTTACCCAGGTGAGGTTCAAACTTGTCGTCCTCCTTGCCTCAGCCTGTCTAAGTGCTGAGGGTACAAGTATGCACCACTGAGCCCAGCTTCTTTTTAAAATCAAACCCAGAGCCTTGCACATGCTAAGAATTTTGTTACTGTTTTTGGTTTTGGTTTTTTGAGACATGGTTTCACAATGTAAGTCAGAATGGCCTTCACCTCACTATGTAGTCCAGGCTGTCCTCCAGCTGGTGGTGATCCTCCTTCCTCTGCCTCTCAAGTCCTGGGATTATAGGTGTGTGCCTACACCTGGCAAGAATTCTTGATATTAAGTTTGACTAACACTATTGAGTGTTTATTTCCTGCCAGGCACTAGTAAATCAAAGATTATAACGATCGCTACTGTCAGAGATAGCATGAGTACAGTGTCACATGGGCATTTCAGTAATTATGCCCGAAGTACTGTAACGGAGTAAGAACAAGGGATGTAATACATTCAGAAAATACTGTTACTATCTCTCTTGCCTCTCTATCTGACGAAAAGTGGAGTTCACTGAACCTAGCAGAATAACAACTACCCTAAAGGCAACATGAATTAGAAATTTCTTTTTGAAGATGCTTCTCCAGATCCCACTTGAACACTGGATAGTGTTTCAACAGTGAGCAAAAGGGTAGCTTGCTACCATTTTGGCTGGAGGGAGTCGGGAACGGGCTGGAGATCCCATTTTTTCTCCTTTTTGGTAACAAGACCTCTGTGCGCACTCTTTTCTCTTTATCTTAGAGGGAGGCCCTAATCCTGCGCTCAACAGCAACTTGTTCAGCATCTTAGAGGTGTGTCGCAGCAAGCACATGCCCAAGTCAACCATTGAGGCGGCGCTGAAAATGGAGGTGTGTCCTCAGTTTAACATTCTTCTTACTGATTGCAGCCCCCAAAGTGTTCATACTGGGAAGGCCACCAAATACTCCTTAAATCAGCAGAGAAAGAGTAGAAGTGTGGTTCATCACTTTGGCCCACAGACCTCTAGGGGCTCTCTGTCCTTGGCCATTGGTTGGAGAAGCACAATTGGAAATAGCATGGGTAGACAGTGTGCAGAGATGTGTAGCCTAGGACTGCCTGGCCAAGCTGTAAAGAGATGTGATCAAAAGATAAGGAGTTGTGGGGAAAAACTCTGATGTTAGGTTGAAGAAGGATTTTTCTTTTTCAGATGTTCATGCTGTAAAGAAGGAAAGTCAATGGAAAGGGAAAGGGTGGGTGTGATTGTGGTGGTGGGAGGGCCAGGGATGTTGAGCTCTGGTGAGGAGACAACTTTTCTTCTAATACCGTACAAGTAAGCAGGATCTCAGGAAGTTAATCATTATTATTATTATTATCATTATTAAGCTATATCCCCAGGGCTTTTTTTTTTTTTTTTTGAGACAAGGTCTTGCTATGTAGTTCAGGCTAGCTTTGAACTCATTATGTAGCCTAAGCTGGCCTTGAACTTGTGGTGATCCTCCTGACTCAGCCTCCCAAGTGCTGGGATTATGGGTGTATGCCACCAGGCCCGGGTCCCCAGGCCTCTTTAAAAGTTTTTTTTTTATTTTGAGATTTGAGACAGGGTCTTGCGAAGTTTCCCAGAGTGGTCTCAAACTTATGATTCTCTGCCTGTACCTCCCAGGTAGCTGGGATTACAGGAATGTGCCATCATACCTGGCTAATAATCATTTTCATGGCTAGTAGTTATTGAGTGTTTGTTCTACACCAAGGACCTTGATGAGAGTTCTGTATGCCTTATCTCAGCAAATCCTTAAAATGAAAAGTGAAAACTGAGGCACAGAAAGGTGACTTAAGTGACACAGAAAATGACAGACTTGAAACCAGACAGCCAGACTCCAGAGCCTGTGTTCTAACCAGTAGACATATTTTCTTCATCTAAGCCATGGTGGAGACAGGATTTTTCCCCACCCAGGGGCCCTGTATTTGCTTTGTGAGAGAGAAGAGGAAAAGTGATCAGTTAAGAATGCTTGTAAAGGTTCAGGAACGGGTGCTTGGAGAGAGTATGGAGATCAGATGTGTGGACAAGGGATGAACAGAGGTGTGGGGAGTCTGAATAAAATCGGTCCTTAGAGTTTTAGTGTTTGAATTTTGAGATCATGCTGTTTTCAGTGGCTCTCATGCCATGACCCAAGTGTGTGAGTTTTCTGCAGCAGTATCCGGCAAAAGCCCAGGGGAGGAGCCCTGAGACATTACACGTGGGTTTTGTGTGGAATAGGGTGCAGACAGATGAGTTGTGGAAGCAGTGACTAGGACACTGTCAGGAAACAGAGCTGGGAGATGGCTGATCATTGAGGGGCTGGGGAAACAGACTTCCCAAGAAGGGCTGGTACTTCCAGTTACCTCGAAAGTTGATCCCAAAGGCCCCCTCAGAGAGTGGGGGCAAAAAGACTAGAAAGCCCAGAATCCAGCCCAAACAGCCCATCCCCCGGAGTCAACTTTGTGGTGCCTGTGGGACAGCGCCGGCATATGAGAGGGAGTTGGAAGACAAGGAAATGTGTTCATGGTTCCTGGTGTTTATTGCAGAAAACTAAAGGCGTTTATTTGCTGTATGAGGCTCGAGGTCCTGGCGGCTCTTCTCTGCTCATTGAGGCATTATCTAACAGTGGCTCCAAGTGCCAGTCAGACATTAGACACATCCTGAACAAGAACGGGTGAGTGTGTGTCTGAGGGAGAGGAGCGGGGAAGGGAACCGAGCCTGGAGACTCCAATTCTGTGCAAGACAAATACCTGATGGTCTGTAAACACACTTCCTCCTTAGCAGAATCCAATGGCGTTACTGATTTCCTTTGCTAGGCAGGATCTAAAAGACAGGATCATTGTCTGATTATCCCATCTGAAGCCGTATAATGCCCAGGTCTTAAAATATTGCACCAGGAATGGAGTCTTAATGGGACAGGAAATGATGAGCCAAGTCTTTGCATCCTCCAGACTCCGATCAGGGCAGAAACTAGAGGGTGAGGATGATCCCTCTATTTTCCCTGACCCAGTGGCGGCTGCGCCTTCTCCTTCAGGAAGGGACCTGCTCTGTGTCTGCGTGTGTGACATCGGAGGTGACATCAGAGTGCTGTGCTTTGTGGAGGCTGAGTGTCCAAAGGCAGTCACACACTCCGCCCCCTTTCCTGTCCTGTCAGGGGGATGATGAGTGAAGGAGCACGTCACTCCTTTGACAAAAAGGGGGTAGTCACCGTTGAAGTGGAGGACAAAGAGAAAAAGGCCGTGAACCTAGAGCGTGCGCTGGAGCTGGCAATTGAAGCAGGAGCTGAGGATGTCCAGGAAGATGAAGATGAAGAAAAGAACTTCTTAAAAGTGAGTAGGAAGGTTTTGTTTCTTGGGCTCCTGAGAGGGCTTTAGTCGATGCGATAAGGCACGCCCTTAGTTTCTTCCTCCCTGCGTGCCAGGGCACAGGTAAGGCAGACCCTGCACACACTACACAGTTACTAAGTGAGTACTGGATGGGACCTACCCTAAGGATTCAGAACCTTGAAAACTGAGTGACTCACTGAAAACAGTGGTTCCGTTTAAGACTCTGCGAAGTTTTGTCTGGCTTTGTCTCATTCCTGCCTAGCTCCTCACCTCCTGACTTTCCCCTCTCTCTAGTTTATTTGTGATGCCTCTTCGCTGCACCAGGTGAGGAAGAAGCTGGACTCCTTGGGCTTGTGTTCTGTGTCTTGTACGCTGGAGTTCATCCCCCACTCAAAGGTGCCGCTGGCTGACACTGACCTCAAACAGGCTGCCCATCTCATCCAGGCTCTTGTCAGCCACGAAGATGTGATCCACGTCTACGACAACATTGAGTAACTGGACTGTATGTGCCCTTGGGCTCCTTCAAGGGCAAGTGTCAGTCCATCCTGGAGCACAGGCTTCTACAGCAATCTCTGAGATGGAAGCAGGTAGGAAGAGTGGCAGATTAGTCCTAAGGCCAGGACGTGTAGCCTTGAGGCCAAGGCAATCCCATACTTCTGTGTGGCTGCTTTGTCAGCTCTGCTGGTGTCTCAGCCTTCTTGGATGCAGGGTGGGACCAGCCAGCTGGTGTGACTCTGATCTCAGGTAGTTGGCCCTTGTGGGCATTATAAATACCCCAAGGTCCTATGTACTAGAAACTGCTCTTTATTTATTTCTTTTTAAAGACAGGGTCTTGCTATGTAGCCCAGGCTGGCTTTGAACTCTCAGTGATCCTCCTGCCTCAGCCTCCTGAGTGCGGGGATTATAGGCATGAGCTACCATGCCTGGCTAGAAACTGCTCTTTAATAATAACAGTGGTTGATCTTGGTTACTGTATTGGTTTTGTATGCCTCTTGACTTGTCTTGAGTTTGTGCCTTGTTGTTGGGACCTCCAGACTTAATTTTCAGGTCTCCAGGCTTAGTTCTGTATTCCAATGCTAGGACTGTCATTTATTTACTTATTTTTTGATAGTGGCTGGATCCAAGCATTCTGTGGCCTGTTGCTGGTTTGTCATTCATTCATGTAACAAATGTTCATGAAATTCCCATTTCTTGAGCCAGGCATGGTAGCTCACGCCCGTAATCCCAGCACTCGGGAGGCTGAGGCAGGAAAATCGTTGTGAGTTTGAGGCCAGCCTGGGCTACAAAGTGAGCTAGGGGCAGCCTGAACTGCATAGTGAGACCCTGTCTCAAAAAAAAAAAAAAGTTGCCATTTCTCAAATACTGACCATGTACCAGGAACTCTACTTACCTAAAGCACAGACTCAGTTGACCTTACATTGATCAAGATGACCCTGCATTCTGCTCTAAGAGGTAGAACCTCAGAGGGAAGATGCAGGGCTGTTCTTCCTGGGAACTATGCTAGGACAGCTCTACCCCAGAGGAAATTAGGTGCTGGCAATAAGGGGTTCCCAGGTCCCTGTATTGCCTGGCCCCTTGGATCCTAAGCTTGGTCAGAGTAGACCTTCAGTGGATGAGGCTCCTCTCCAGAAAGACTATATACCAAGCCAGGGTTGAGAACTGCAAGGACCCAGAACGCCCAGCCCTCGTTTCTGTTCATCCTCAATGCCAAATGATGGGACACTGGAAACTGAAGAGGAAGAAGGGACATAAGAAGTGTAAAGGGCTGACTCAGAAGCTGTCCCTTGGTGCCTTTTGCTCCTACTAGTCACTTCCTGCTCCAGAAAAGCGAGGAGGGTCAACCACCTGTCCCTGTGAAGCAGCTGGCCAGGAGTGGCTTTTGGGCCCTGTTCTCCACCTACTTGTAAGTTGTAAGCCATTTCTGAACTCAGAGTAATTTTCCTGAAGGAGCCACAGGTAAATAAAGATGGAAAAGAACTAAAACCAAACTGACTATAAATGACAACTTTAGCTTGTAGGAAAAACAGATGACTAGTTTCACAGTGACTTCAACCAATGACAAACAAGGGCTGAGGGGAAGAAAACAGAAAAACATAGTCCAAGATCATGCCAACACGTATGCCCTTAGACCGCATTTCATAATCATACTACTATCTAGGATTCTTCAGTTTTGGGGGTTTTCTTTAATTTATTATTATTATTATTATTATTATTATTTTTGGCATCAGGAATCGAACTCAGGACTTTGCATTTGCCAGGCAGGTGCTGTGTCTCTGAGCTATATCCCTGGCCCGATTCTTCAGTTTTTATAGGAGATAATTCATCCAAATATCCGAACAGTGCATCATTAAGATAGGCAACTTTAAGTTTATGTGCCCCTTCATAATTTAGAACATACCGTCATGTTACTTGGTTTTCCCAGCAAACCTGTATTTTATGTCCAAATGATCTCATATCAAGCAGGTGAAGACATACTACGTTTTATATTTATAGAACTTCTTTATACACATAGCTTTGTTTTGGAAATCCAGTCATTTCTAACCTAAGAAATGTATACTATCCCAGCACTTGGGAGGCAGAGGCAGGAGGACTGCTGTGAGTT
>NW_004955478.1:8193954-8196863 GCF_000276665.1 Chinchilla lanigera | reverse complement strand
GCAAGATTGACCTCATTCTGGTATACACAATTACTTTTTTAGAATTAAAATGCAGGTGTTAAGCCCTTGTGAGGCCTTGAGGATTTAAGATACGCCCTGTGGAAATTGCTTAGAATCATTTAGTTCTAGCTCTGATGCCAGACACATCTTGATCCAAAATTCTGTTCCCTTGGTTACAATCTGAGAGTGTCATTTTGGGGAAAGGGCTTTCTGTTTTGTTGTTTTTTTCTTTTTTTTTTTTTTTTTTTTTTTTTTTTTTTTTTTTTGGAGATAGGGTCTCACTCTGTAGCTCAGGCTGGCCTTGAACTCGGGGGATATCCTCCCACTTCAGCCTCCCGAGCGCTGGGGTTACCGGTGCGCGCCACCACACCCAGCTAAGGAACCCTTACTTGAACCTGTTATGCAGCCTCTAGACCCAGTAAAGAGACCCTGAGCTGGTTAAGTAAGGATGTTCAACATCCAGATGATGAGGTATGATGCTGCCACTAAAGCTTATTTTTTTCTGGTCATGATGACACATGTCGATAATCCCAGCAACTCGAGGGGCTGAGGCAGTTTAAGTCCAACCTGGGCAACTCAGAGAGACCCTGTCTCAAAATAAAATTTAACATGTCTGGGTTATAGCTCAATGATGGAGTGCTTGCCCTGAATACACAAGGCCTTAGGTTTGATCTCCAGTGCCAGACGAAAAGGTTATTCTGCAAAGAATATTTTATGTCAAAATGTTTACAATATAGTATTAAGTGAAAAAAGCTACAGAAATATAGTATTCAAATTTTGAAACATACATTTTATAACATGATATATACAATATAAATTTTTTAAAAGGCTAGAAGGAAATGCACCAAAATATTAAAGCTCATTATCTCACAGTGGTGATGTTATTATTGGGCTTTATTTTGTATAATCATGTATTACTCTTACCAGGGGAAATACTTTACAATAAGCAAACAAACAAGCTACTCACATTATTGTCAAACAAGGGAGCCAGCGTGGGGTTGTCCAGGAGCCAGGTGAGAGGAACCAGGGTCTGGAACTGGTTTGCTTTGTCTTCTTAGCAACACAAAATCATTCAATGCCTTGAAGGTACTTTAGGCTTACTTTCAAGTGTCCTTTTGATGGGATAGAAATATTTGGCCCTGTCCACAGCCTTGACTCTTATAAAGGCTCGGACATGTAGTCCCTGGCTGAATCAAAGAGGAATCATGAAGACTTTCTCTCTAACCAACTAAGGAAATTCTTCCACATTGGGTTTTTGTTTTTGTTTTATCAAGACAGGGTTTCACCATGCAGTTTGGGCTGGCTTTGAACTCACTTTGTAGCCCAGGCTGGCCTCAAACTCACATCAATCCTCCTGCCTCAGCCTTCTGAATGCTGGGAATTACAGGTTCACACCACCACACCCAGCTAGGTAGAAGGAATTCAAGTAATTTAAAGTTTTCGAGTGGGAATGTAGTTCGTTGGGAGAGTTCTTGCTTAGCATGCATGAGGCCTTGGGCTCAATTCCCAGCACTTCAAAATGAAATAAACATAAATTAATTACTTAATGAAAAATTTCTCCTAGCAGGGATGGACAATGAAAAGAAAATGTTGAAAAACCCAGCCTCGTGCATAAACATGGCCTATGGGAGGGAGTCAGGCAGCCCTGGTTCCACCACTTGAACATGAAATTCCAATAGTATTATTTACCTCCGTTATTGGGAAGATTAAATGAGATGACATGCCTGGCATATAGTAATGACTGATAAATTTCTCTTTCCCTTTTCAGAAAATAGAGTTTCCCACTTTTCAGTTTTTGTACCGAAAGTCTGTTGCTTTTATAACTAGGAGAGAAGTTATGTTCCGAAAGAATTGTGGTAGAACTCACAAATGTGGGCACTCGCATCCCCGCGTGACCCTGCTTCTGGTGCTGAAGGAACCGAGACCCGAGGGTGTGGCCGCAGAGGTCTGAGACCCACAGCAGAGCAGGCAATGGCGAGGCCTCCCCGCTCCCGGCCAGCGCAGCATCTGGCCTGGAGAGCTAACGAGGGGATTGGGCGGCAGAGGTGGCCACACGCCGGGAAGCGCTCAGCCAGACTCTCCACCCATTTCGAGTCCTAGCTGGGCACCGGGAGGGGCAGGATGCCGGGCTCCGGAACCGCCTGGACCGCAGCGGCCCGCCGAGAACCCGAAGGGCGGAAGGTGCGAGCGCCCCTGCGGCTGTCCTCTCCTAAACCCTGAGCCGGAGTAGCCCACAGGGAACGGCACCAGCCCGCGCGCCCGCCGAGCCGCTGCGCCCTGACCGGAGATGGGAACGTGGGGGGAGCCTCTCTCCGCAGCTGTGATTGGAGCAACCCACACCTCCTGGGAGAGAGGGCTAGAGCGCCCGCGAGGGATGCGCAGAGGCGGGTGCTCAGAACCCTCTCCGTGATTGGACAGCAGTGCCGGGAACCAAGCACTGTCTCGATGATTGGCAGGCTCCCGACAGCCCTCGAAAACCGCCTTAGCTTCGCCCATTGGCATCCTGAGCGAGTAGGCGGGATTGGTTCATCGTGCGGTGTTGATGATTAGCTGGCCGATGAGAGGGTGTGGGGAGAGAGGTAGGGAAGGGGAGCGGCGGGGGCATCGACTTCCTCCTCGTCATTGGCTGCTGAAGCGAGTGGGGGTGGGGAGAAAGTCCAGTGGCTGCCTGTGATTGGCGGGCGCTAGCGTGAGTGACAAGCAGCGGGGGAGCTGCGCGACCAGCGGTTTGTTTTTCGGAGCGTTCTTGTGGAGAACAGTGGCCGGACCGAGCGACTGCGGACTGAGGGACTGGCGGGCGGGCAGAGCGGCGCCTCCGAGGCCGGGCTGGGCCTAGCCCGGGAGTGCCCGGGATGTAGCGGGCCGCCCTGCCCATGCCACAGCGCCTGGCCGCGGGCGGAGCCGGAGCC
>NW_004955478.1:8120155-8193344 GCF_000276665.1 Chinchilla lanigera | reverse complement strand
GAGCGCCCGGGGGCAGGGCGAGCGGAGCCGCCGCGGCCGATGATCGCCGACCCGGGACCCGCGCGCAGCCCGCGGGGCTGGAAGTGGCCGGCGCTGCGGGTTGTCGTTCTGCAAAATCTGGCTGCAGTGCTTCGGTGCTGTTATTTTTATCGTGCGGTATTCCTGTTACTTTTGAAAGAACGTTCACCTTGCGAAAGAATTTTTCCGAACTCCTCTCCTTTTTGTCAATATTCGCGTTTTCTGCTGAGAAGATACGATCGAAGAAAAGCTTTAAATGCCTCCCACACGCAGCATTTGAGCTGAGCCGTATTTCGTGTAGTTTGTGCCACTTCTGCAAGTGACTGCTGACTACGTTGCGGAGCGGATAACATTTTAGGTGTAATTTGCCTTTCCTGTCCGTACAGGTGTTGTGATACTGTTGCCCCTAATCGCAAGTTTTGCGGAATACCTGGTATTGACCTAAATGATAAAGGAATAAACTTAAGGGAAAGAAAAGATCTTTTGTAAAATTAATTTCTTCAGTGAAATTCCCCATGTGAAGAAGACTGTTAATGTTTACTTTGACCTATAGCAAGGGCAGGTCATTTTTTTGACCTGTCTCCACACTCTGACTTTGAATGAATTGGCCTATTCTTTGTTTTTTTGTCTTTTTGAGACAGGGTCTCGCTATGCAGTTCAGGCTGGCCTTGAGCTCATTTATGTAGCCCAGGCTGGTCTCAGACTCGAAACGATCCTCCTGCCTCAGCCTCAGGAGCGCTGGGATTACAGGCGTGTGCCACACAGCTGGCTTGAATTGGCCTATTCTAATTCATGCTGTCCCTTATACAATATGGGAAAGGTTTGTTCTTTTGCTGGACCTACTGTCTCCTTATGCTGTACTTAAGAAATGCTTTTTTTTCTCCACCTGAGAAAGATCTCCACCGAGAGCTGGGCGTAAAAGGAACCCAGTGAAGTTCTGATATTTGAATATATGTTTACTCGACATTTCCTATAAATGAGGCACAGAATTCTTTTTGTTGTACCCAGGCCGGCCTCGAACATTTATCTTGTGTTATAAAATTTGAACTAAATCTTTGAATTAAGAACCTGTGTTGTAACATTCCTTCTAATGCGAGGCAGCTTTAAGTCCCAAAGAGGGGTGTGAAATACGTGAAAGTATACAGTCTTCTCACTCTTCTCACTTTTTTGTTGTTGTGTGAGAAAAGTTCTCCTTATATGCAGTCCAGGCAGGGGTCTTACTGCCTCAGGCTCCCAAGTGCTGGAATTACTGGAGTGCACCACCACTCCCACACCCAGCGCCACCCCACACTTTGACTGTAAAACCAGTAAGCCTACGTCATAGAGATGAAGGCTATGTTCCCTAGGTGTGAGCCTGTTTTCACGTTTCAAGACATCCTCAAAAACTTTAAATGTGAGTATGGAAAAACAGTAATAGAGAGGAAAGGAAATATATAAGTAGATCCAGAGCCCCAAAGAACAGACCAAGAACTCAGTATCTTCTCATTTATTTATATGTCAGTTTTACACAAAGAAACTGAGACAGTGAAGATGGAGTTAATTTTCCTGGAGGCTGGATATATTAGGCAAGCTCGTTTAAGAACCTGGTTTTCCCCACACCGATCCCTTTCTCTTTTTTGTGTGTGGATGGTCTTTATACACAATTAGAGATAATGTTGAATTCAGTCAGACACTTGGCTCTTATTTGATGTGTACAGGGCTCAATGAGGATATATGGACACAAAGACAACACAGTTTTTTTGAAATACTAGTTGCATTTTGGAGATATAAATGATAAAAATTCAAATCTCCAGTTTAGTTTGCTTTGGTTGCTGTGGTTCTAAGTAAACTCAGTAGCAAGCAAGTGTGAGGCTCACTTCAATCTCCAGCACCAAACTAAATAAAGGAGCAAATTTAAGGGTTTGATAAAAAAGACACATGGACTCCTTAATGTCTTAGTTAAACTTGTTACATTCCAGCCCAGTGAGGAAAGGACTAAATTTGAGTCCCTGCTCTGCAGGTTCTTTTGTTAATAGTCATATTTCTTTTTTTGTTTTTTTTTTTCCGGTACTGGGAATCGAACTCAGGACCTTGCCCTTGCCAG
Organism: Chinchilla lanigera; assembly: GCF_000276665.1. NCBI lineage: Eukaryota > Metazoa > Chordata > Mammalia > Rodentia > Chinchillidae > Chinchilla > Chinchilla lanigera. The sequence continues at coordinate 8,191,243 of NW_004955478.1, read as the reverse complement.
GCAGGCGCTGTGCCGCTGAGCTAAATCCCCAGCCCCAATAGTCGTATTTCTTGAACTGTTTGTGCTCCAGACTCAACCTTGTTTGACAGCTTGGGTTGTTACTAAAAGCAGGTTGGATATTATACTGACTGTTGGCCCCACTTAATCTTTGGTGGAAACTAAAACTTATCTCTGTAGATAATAGGAAATATTCTCGTTTTTGTTTTTTTTTGGGTGTTTTATCTTGTTTTGTTTTGGGCTCTGATACCATGTGGCTATTAAAAAAAATTAAGGTGGATTGTTTGTTTTTCTTGGTCACACTAGCCCCCCCCTTAGTAATTATAGTAGCAAATGCTGTTAATAATACCTGAGACTAATTCACTAATGTTTATTTGGTGTTTTATAAGTGCAATCTAAAACTTAGTGGGATATTTTACTGAGAAGTGTACATGGAAATGTTACAGGAAACTAGTGAACTGATTATAGGAGTAAAGATGATCTTTCTGGGTTGAGAATTTGGTTGCAAATCTGAATCGTGATTTTCAGAGAGAAGTCTGTATCCCTAAGATTCCCAAGCTGTTGGGAGCTCCCTGTAAGACCAGTCTCAACTCAATTTGGCTAAAATTGGATCACCTGTGTAGAATGATTAGCAATTTTTTTTTTTATATGTAGCCTCTCAGTCTGTAGTTAAGGCTGGCCTCAAACTCCAGGTGATCCTCCTGCGTCAGCCTCCCAAGTGGTGGTATTACAGGCATACGCCACCATGCCCAGCCCAGCAACTATTTTAAATGAAATGAATTACAGTTTAATAAATCAACATAGCTATGTCATGGCTGGATTTCTAACATTTTTTTAAAATGACAGTTTTGGATTTTAAAACTGAATTTTAGGCATTTGTAAAAAGTATTCATCTGAAGATTACTCAGGGGACTACACAGAGGCTAAGAAGCAGTTTTCCTAGTTCTAGTAAGCTTTCCAGTTATTCTGTGCCCATTGGTCTACTGCTTCTTGTGTTCTAGGTATAGCATTAATCCCTATACTTGAATTATCCTGGCTCAGGAAGTTATAGATAGGTAAAATAAACCAGAAACATGTAAACAGAATGAGTATACTTTATCCAAAATGCTTGGGACGAGAAGTGTTTCAGATTTTAGGAGATTTTGGATTTTGGAATATTTGCATAGACTTTACTGGTTGAACATCCCTAACCCATTTCAGATTTTGAATTTTTGGATTAGGGATGATCAACCAGTAAGTGCCGTGGATTGTAGGTACAGTACTTTGTCCAAAGTGTGTAAAAGGTACACAGGAAGGAGAAAGCAGTTCTATAGTTAGAACACATAATCCTGTAGTCTCTAGTACTTTAGGTTGATTACATCAAATGTTAAAGTAAAACATAGTGGTGATATATACTGATTTTATGAAGAGGCAGTGGTTTATATCGTAATGTGTATTTTTAAATTTGAATCACAAATTAATATTGAATGTGTATTGTATATCCTAGGAACAGAAAAATAAACCAGAATTTGACTTTGAGATCTAGCAAAGGCTCAACCGTATTCTTTTTTTGTTTGTTTGCTTTTTGTTTTTTTCTGGTACTGGGAATCAGACTCAGGACCTTGTGCTTGCCAGGCACGCACTGTGCCACTGAGCTAAATCCCCAGCCCCTCAACCATATTCTTGAGGGAGAAAAATGTCTTGTGATATGAGGTTTGGGCCTTATTTCCAAATAATTATTGTAAAATGATGTTTGCCTGGGTATAGACAGGGTGGAGGCAGTAGAAGTATGTGAAATGCCATGAAAAGAAAAAAAGGCCTGATTCAAGGGTAGTCTGAAGCACAGGTCTTCTGGGTGAGCAGTGTGGATCGGGTGATCAGGCCAAGCTCGGTAGAGACTTGGCAAAATGAAGAAGTGATATCACTTAGTTAAGTGAAAACAGATTAAAATATTACTTTGGGGATTTTGTATATGGAAAAAAGAGTATGTGGCATAGTGAACAGGATGACAGTGTTTGTAGGAGGACGTGGTGCCTCCGGGAGGTTCTCTAGATTTTTAGCCAAGGGAACTCACAAATGGGAAGTGCCTCAAGAACTTCCCCCTTACTTTCAGGGGGAAGTGTCTCAAGAAACCCCTCTTCTTTTTAGAGAGTAGTAATACCTAGGCTGGATAGGTGAGTTTCCACTGGAGCTCGAGAGAGAGAAGTATGTTTCTTGGCAGCCCACATTCCTTAGGTCAGGGTATAGGAGAAGAAAAAGTGTTTGCTTGGGGAATGATGGATACTTATCTGCTTAAAACAGAGCTGGGCATAGGAACACACACCTCTAATCCCAGCTACTTGGGAGGCTGAGGCAGGAGAATCCAAAGTTCAGGTCTATCCAGTGCAATTTAGTGAGATCCTGTATCCAGAAACAAAAACCTAAACCCACAGCTGGGCATGGTGGCGCACACCTGTAATTCCAGTACTTGGGAGGCTGAGGCAGGAGGATCGTTGTAAGTTTGAGACCAGCCCAGGCTACAAAGTGAGCTCAAGGCCAGCCTGAACTACATAGTGAGACCCTGTCTCTAAAAAAAAAAAAAATTAAAAAAACCCAAACCCACAAAAACAAAAATACTGCGTAAGCACTTCCTCTTTTTTTTGGAGACAGGATCTCACTGTGTAGTCCAATTTGCAACCTTCTTGCTTCAGCCTCCCAAGTTTTGGGGTTACAATTAATGCGCCACTACATCAGCTTTCCCTTTCTATTTTCTGTGAATACTCTTCCCTTTCCTAGATCCCTAACTTCTTAATTTTAAGAATTGACTTCTTTCTCTCTGTACTTCTTCCTGGTAGCTTTTTAAGTGTATCAGACCACCCCTGTCTTCAGAAAGTCTTTTCAGGATTACAGCATACTATTGCCCTTACCCCAATTTGTTCACATGTAAAGTTCACAAATATGCAATTGCTTTCTACTACTTTGAACTTCTTGGTACCCTTTAAAATTTAGTTTTTCCCCTACTGTTCTGTAGGACTTGCCTGACCTATCCGTCCCAGTACCCTTTTTTTGGTCTTGGCCTCTGTGGTGGTGGTCTTGTTTTTTCCAATCTTTTTAAAGGACTTTTTGCCAACTTCCCATTTTCCCACTCTACTTGATTAGGATCAGACTCAGTTTGGGGCTGTTTTTACCCCTCCAACCCCCATTTTGTTTTGTTGTTTTGAGACAGGGCCTCACTATGTAGTTGAGGCTGGCCCCAAACTTGTGACAGTTCTGCTCAGTTTCTGGAGTGCTGAGATTTACAAGCTGCGCTACCATGCCTATCCCCCTCTATTGCTTACTTGAATGTTCATTTCTTTTCTCCTCCTCAGTTCACTTCATAAATTCCCAGCAAAACTGGAACAGTTTGCTTTTCTGGAAGAATCTTTATTCTGTTAATAATTATGTAAAATCATCTGCACAACCACTTGCTACTCATATTTTTAAAATATATTTTATATATTTGTGTTTATGTACCCTGGTTTGTATATTGCCTATTCATTTTGCTCTATAACCTTATATTTGTGTATTATTTATCCTTTTATCCCTGGAGTTTGAACACCTTGAAGTAGCTTTTAAAACTTCCTTGTGTATAATATGTGGTATTTAGCAAATCATTGTTGTTAATGGTTAACAAAGTTCAAGAATAAAATTAAATACTTGAGTAGACTAAGTGGCCTCCAGTCTTTTTCCATTGACCTTTTCCTATTGACGATAATAACAGCCAACATTTTTAAAGCATTACTAAGTGTTAGGTAGTGCAAGAAGTAATTTATAAGGTTTTGATTTCTTTCTTCTTTCACAGTAGCTTTGTGAAAGGATGCTTTTATTATATTCATTTTACACATGTGGAAATTGAGGTTTAGAAGAATATGTGATTTTTTTCAAGGCCTCCATAAACCCAGGTCTTTCTGACTCCAAAGTTCATATTCCTGACTGCTACATCCTAAAAAAGTTTTTTTCAAAGTTTTGTTTATGTGTTTGTTTTTTAAGGAATGCTGCACTGAAGAAGTGTTAGTAATTTAGTTAAAAGTCTTAATCCAGGAAGAAATGCCTAAAAGAGCCACTTGATTTACTTTCTGCTTTTATCTGTCCTTAGTTTGAAGAAGTTATCTACTTCTAGGAATATATCTGACTTTGACACAAAATCAGATTCTATAACCCTGTTTCACTTCTGTCAGTTGTCCTAGATTTCAGGCAGTAACACCAAACCATTCCTGTAGTTTATTCTCAGTGCTAAAACTACCAGGCAAGTTTATCCATTAAGTCATGCCAGGAATTGGTTAGCAGAATTCGTTAACCTGACAAACCAGTTCTTATAATAGTAGCATCCTCCAGAGAATAAGAAATGATTTCTCCAGTCATACTTGTGGGTTCAGCTTGAAAAGTACGCTGCTCGTGCGCACACTGGTAACCCCAGCTGCTGCAGTGGAGGTGGGGTTGAGGCAGGAGGATGGCAAGTTCAAGACCAGTGTGGGCAACTTAGTAAAAGCCTGTCTCAAAATAAGACTAAGCTAGGGAAGAGAAAACAAAAGTGGAATGGCTCTCATTGGTAGAGCATTTAGGTTCAATATCCAGTACTAAGAAAACAGAAAAACAAATTTTAAAAAAGCATATGTTATACCACTATTGAGCTGTCCCTAGCCTCTCAATTAATTTAAATACATTATATTTAGGGAAATTACTAGAAATATAAAATAATTGATGGAATTTATGTGTTTTAATTTTGACTACTGTCTTTTTGGAAATACCTATTTCCTTCTCATTTGTTGTTCCCCTTACTGAATGCTTTTGGCACTAGAACTGTGTCACCCTATATGAAATGAAGTGAAATCATATGAGAGGCTACTCTGGTATTTTCCCTGAAAGTTTTAAATCTAGCTTTACTTTTTTTTTAAACAGGTAAAATCTTTTTATGGGTACCTTTGTCTTTCCTACATAACCTCAGAGGGCAATGGCAAGCATTTGAACAGATTAGTCTAGACAGAAGGAAGAGGTATATGGGAGAACAGGTTAGATTCATGCTTATTTTTTCCTTTTCACAAGGTATTAGAATATTTCCAGGGGACAAGGATAAAGGGAGGAAGGTAGGCACTCTGTGGGTGAAATCTTTTTTTTCTTTTTGAGACAGGGTCTCACTTTGTAGTTCAGGCTGGTCTTGAACTTACTGTGTAGCTCAGACTACCCTCAAACTCACAATCCTCCCACCTGTGCCTCTGGAGTATGCGCCTGGCTTATATCACTTTCTTTTCAAGTTCCCAAGTTCCCACGTAAATCACTTATCACCAAAGTAAGTGTAGCAGTTCATTTCTCATATTCTAGATAATTTTCACCTTCTAAATGTTGTTTGAAAAAAAAAAATGTTATTTGAATGGACAAAGGTCTTCTTAAAGGAACCAGGAGAATTTTGTAAAACTTGGAATTGGGTTAGTTTGGATTTTGAGTTTTGGCCAGTTGTTTTGAGTGCATGAATACGTAGTACTCCAGAAAAGGGATGCCAGTAAGATAGAAACAATGCATTGCTTGGTCAGTTTGGGAGGAAAAACAATAGAATTGCCCATTTACTTCCCTGTGGGAAGCAGAAGGCCTATAAACTTGTTAAGGAGAAAATAGGACAGCATTCAAAGGCTAGGCTTATTAAACAACTACTGTTTAAAGCAGCTATCAGGTCCTTGTTTGGTACCTTCTAAGATATATTTTCTTACGTGTGATGCTTTAAGAATAGGACTGGGACTGATTGTCCCATAATCACTTTTCTCTGAATTTATCTTTTCAGTCAGTACCCTACTGTGTACTATGCTGTATAGTTCTTCACTCCAACTTTTCATCTGTTTTTCATGGTTGAGTTTCTCTGGCACTGGACAAATTGTTGTGTGAAAATCAGTTGGTATGTATTGCTGCCAGAAATCTGATTGGAGGGCTGATAAGAATTTAAGTTCAAATTGCGATTGTCTAACCTCAGTTGTCTACTTGGGGGGGGCATTCACTGTGTGTGGTTATAGTTACTAGACCTGTCATTTTACCTAGACAGAACTCCCTGAGTGTCATGTAATTTGTGGAAGTGCTTTGCTGTGTATTAAAGTGTCTTAGCTCATGCGATCGCTTTCATTGCAGATGAGCAGGAGGCATTGGACTCGATCATGAAGGATCTGGTGGCTCTCCAGATGAGCCGACGTCCCCGGGTGTCTGGATATGAGACCATGAAGAGCAAGGACGCGAGTCACCCAAATAGGCAGGTATGTGTAGCTCTGGCAGAGCTTATCTAGATTTGTTGGGAGGGATTTTCAAATGGGAACTGTATGAAAAGCCAAGGCTACTCAAACACCAGCATTGAATGCTATTGGTCCCTTCCTTTCCGCCTGTTAAATGGTGATATATGCCAGCCATGTGTGGGTCCATGATCTGGATTTGTACATAGCATTTCATATGTGGCGAATAATGCCTTCATCTGTTATGGGGACAGTATTTATATAATTTTTTCCTTTACTGATAATTTGGCAATTATTTTATTCAGGTTCATGATCCTTAACTTCTATTTTTGTTAACGTTTAAACTTACGTGCCATTGAGAATCTTCCTCACATCTTTAGTGTCATTTACTGTCTTGTTTTCTGGGTACTTCGGCCTGCAGAGAAGAGTGCACAAATAGGGAGCTCTCCCACTTAGTGGGTATCCAGTGCTATATTTGATGGCTGTGTTGGGCGTGTTTGATGAAAATTTCTCCCTGACATTCTCCCTTATGGTTCTCTCTCTTACCAGATAACCTCCTCTGTTATTTACATCTTGTCTGCCAATTCTTCAGAGGTACATTTGGATCTTAGAGAAAGTACAGTGGTACTCTGTTTTCTCCACAATTCTGGTCACAAACCAAACTGGAGGAGAACTGAATCAAATTTTCCCATAAGATCAACATTGAATCTAACCATTGAATTTAATTTGGTTCTTGTCTAACTCAGTTTGCACCCAGAATCATGGAAAGAATAAAATTCATGAACCAACGTACCACTGTCTGAGGCTCTAGAATGTGGTCTGCCAGATAGAGCCTCCCAGAGCATTTCCTGCTTTCAGGAATTCTAGGGAACCTAGAGGAGAGTCTTTTCTTCCTCCCCCCCCCCCCACCAGAAATCAAACTCATGACCTCACGCTTGCCAGGCAGGCGCTGTGCCACTGAGCTAAATCCCCAGCCCTGAGGAGAGTCTTTTCATTCCATATTATAACAGGATTAGTTTAGAAAGCTGCTTTAGCCGAGCATGGTAGGGCACGTCTGTAATCCCAGCACTTGAGAGGCTGAGGCAGGAGGATCTCTGTGAGTTCAAGGCCAGCCAGGGCTACATAACTGAGTTCAAGGCCAGCTGTACTACATAGTGAGATCCTGTCTCGAAAAATCAAAACAAGGGAAAAAAAGGAAAAGAAAGCTCCTGTGGTTGTTGTAATTATCTTACAAAACTGAGGTAATAACGGATTAGAGGCCATTCTTGTACTAGTCTCATACTTACTCTGTCTAATAGTGTGGACTCTCCCTTGAAATAACTTACTTGTATTCAGAGCCACGTTTTGAAGGCGCATTTAACCAGAAGTGGGTCCCTCCCCCAGGCTTGAGCCTAATGACCTCACTTTCCTTCCTGTCCATGTGCGCAGCCATTCTAGTTAGTTGATCTTTCTCCAAACTGGACTGTTAGCGTGGATATCAGTTAATGGGTGAGAAGGGGAAGCTTTCTTGAGTTAGAGGACTTAAAGAGACCATTCTGGGAAAAAAGAGGAGTGGAATAGTCCCTGGTAGTTCCTTAAGAAGGGATTACTTTTTGGGAATCCTGTTTTGAGACTAAAAGCTACTGTAAGAGAAGTCCTGACTTTTTGCTGTGCCTGCTGCTGTGTTAGTGGAGTGAAATCAGTGGTTACGAGGTTATGAAAAGGATTGAAAATAGGTTAGAAGATAAAGTTAATGAGACCTATCAGCTATTTGGATCTACAGTTTGCTTGAATGATGTCAAACTTTCTGCTGTTGCATGGAGGATACAGATTATTAACCTTAGTTTTTTTGTTTTTAAAGAAAAAACACGGCAGCAGCAGCTCAGCCCTTCTGAACAGCCCCACAATAACAACAAGCTCATGTGCAGGGGCCAGTGAGAAAAAGAAATTTTTGGTAAGGACCCATATTGCCTGAATTGTGCTTTTTAATTCTGCTTGTCATGCTGGAAGGGTAGAAGTGATTTCCCAGACAAGTTGTTGTGGTGGGTTTGTGGGGAGCACTGGTTGAGCTCGTTACCATACACGTAGATGATGTTATGCATAGGCAGTCTTTATTTAGTGCTGTCAAATAAATTTGGTGATGACAGAAATGTTCTGTATTTGTGTTGTCCAGTATGGTTGCTACTAGCCGCTTGTGGCTGCTGAGGAACTTAATTTTAAATTTTATTTAAGTTATTAAGTTAAAATTTTAATTAAGTTAATAGCCATATGTGGCTGGTGGCTATTATATTGGGTAGTACAACTTTATACACTGTAAGTACATAGCTTACCTAAAGTTCTACTGCCTAGTACAGTAGGGACCTAAAAGGGACTGTTGATTTATTGGACAAGAAATTAAGTATATGGAGCTGGGCATAGTGGTGCATACCTATAATCCCAACTTCCTGGGATACTGAGGCAGGAGGATTGCAAATTGGAGCCTGGCCTGGGCAACCTAACAACTTAGTGAGATCCTGTCATGGAATAAAAAATAAAAAAGGACTGTGGATAACTCAGTGTGAGTCCTTGGAGTTAACCCCAATACCCCCCCACCCAAAGGGAAGGGGGATAAATTAAATGTGTCTTTAGAAAGGTGTAGGTTGGTGCATACATTCCATTACACAGGTAGTGAATTTCTACACATCGTGATAAGCTCATCCGTGAGAATCCTAACATTCTCTCCTTTGGGGAATGGGAAACTGTAGAAATAATATGGCTATTTAGAAATTGAAGCTCAAGCCTCACAAACATGAGGTTGTGAGTTTGATTCCCAATACCAAAAAAAAGAAGAAGAAATTGAAGCCCAAGGTTTTACTATTGGGTAATATTAGGTAAAGGCGCAATGAAAATGTCAAGATAGCTTTTTTCCCTTAATGAAGCCAAGGTTGTAAAATGTTCTTTCCTGGGAAGTATAGCAAAGTCCTGAAATCAAAAAGAGAATTCACTTCTGAAGAAATAGAGTGAGATGGGTATGTAGGGAATGCATGGGGGAGAGGTATTTACAATTTAGTGTAATTAAAGGAGCCTGTTCTGGCAAGCACAAGGTCGTGAGTTTGATTCCTGGTACTGGGGGGGGGGGGGAAAGAGCCTGGTCATGTTAATCTGTTAAGGTGGACCTTTACAATTTACTGAGTAAATTAGCATTTATTATTGTTTTTGCTAGCATAGGCCTGGGATAGAGTGGAACAGGGTTGGGTTTTTTGTTTTTTGGGGTTTCTTTTTGGTTTTTCTTTTTCTCTTTTTTTTTTTTACCAGTTCTTCTGCCAGAAAGTCCATGCTTAGGAAGAGAGTAGACTGAAAGATCAAAGCTTAATTTGAATGGCTAAGAGAAGCCAAATTATATCAAACTGAGCTAAAGATTCAAATTGCAGAGTCACAGTTGAAGGTAACCCAAGCGTTTTGGCTAGCGATAAAGGCTGTTTATTCATGAGTGGAATGATGTTGGCAGCGGCAAACAGTCCTTCAGTGTGAGAATGGTGGCGCTGGCTACAAGGCCAAGTTGAGATTGGCACAGTTTCACGGGGTGCATGGTTGGCACAGCTAAGGAAGCCAAGAAGCTGAGTTCATTGACAGAACTGTTTGGGGGCTGAGTCCTGGAAGAGCCGGAGGACCCAGTTCAGTCTCTCTTGGCAGAATTTTAGACATCCTCTTCCTTAAATAAACAAGCTGAGTAACCAATTGAAGGAGAGAGTGCATTTGATAACAAATAAGCATTCTGAGGTGCTGTAGGAGTAATGGGGGTACTTAGCTAGCAATGGAAGCTATATGGGTAATGGGGTACTTAGCTACAAGTAGGTTCTTCTCTGTATTCTCTCTTCTGTATACTAGAAACTGACAGCATGGTTAGATGTTTGACCTGTCTAGTTGAGGTTGGGTCTGTGGTTGGTTTTGCAGGCCATGGTGTGCAACCTCCCGACCGCTGTCACATACTCAGTGCTTTATAGGTGCTTGTTCTCTGCGGGATGATAGCTTAATGCGGTGAAAGCACTGTTTACACAGGATTTTATCATTTACAGAGTGCTTTCCACAACAACGGTTAACAGTACCAACAGTTATAATCATGTGCACAATACTTCAGTGTTTGCAGAGATTTTACACAAAGGTATTTAGTAGAGCCAGATAGCAAACCTAGATTTTCTGACTCCTAGTCACAGTAATTTTTCCACCTGTAAGACCTATGACCCTTTGAACCTTAGTTCCGTCAGAAATTTAGACATAATGCTCTATGTCTGCTGCCTCTTAAGGTTGTTGTAAGATCATAGACAGCATGTAAAGTATTTGTACATTATAAGACAAATGTACAAATGTAAAGTTATGTCACTTTGTGATTATATCGCTTCTACTGTGTTTTGGCACCGTGGATTTGAGTTTTGGGGAGCAACTTCTAACCAGAACTATACATGGTGTTAATGGAACTAAAAGAGTGATGGGTTTTCCCACCTTTATTGGATTGTTGTTACCATCTGATTGATGGTCTTTTTGCAAACATCTAAATCTAGCCTAATTTCTGAAAACCCCAGTGGAGGAAGAAATAGAATCTTTATTTCCCTGGATTCTTGTTTCCCTTGAATTTCATCAGAATGGTAGATAGATGCTTAACAGATCCCAGGATGTGGATCTGACTCTGCGGATAGTCACTAGTAGATCTTCAGAATGGAAAAGCTGCTTTCTTTAGGGAAAGCATGGGCAGGGTAGGGCCTTTGCTATCAGTTCCAGAGGAAGAGAACTCCAGGAGCCTGTTCCCCTAGTGGGTCTGTGATTGAATAGACTGCCTTTTGCTTTTACAGTGATAGGCCTACCTCTTCAGAACTTCCCTTCTCTTTCGAGGATTATTGATAAGATGAGATGGCCAGTTTGAACTGGCTTTATATTTTGTAGGAAGATTGATCTATAATTATTTCTTCCATTGTTCTCTTCCGACTTTCCTGAGTCATGATTACAAATAAAATTTTTACTTTTGTTGCCCTTTTCTTTTTCTTTGATTTATTTACTGTCTGGCAAAATAAGGATTGCAGTTTCAAAGAGCCATCAAAGTTATATACAGCAAATACAAGAAGAAGGAGTAATGCAAATCAGAGCGAGGATAAGAAAGGCAATGGTTAACTGAGGCCTTTGCCTGATCAAATTAGTTCGTAAACCTTTGTTTAATAAGAAGTTTGGTTGTACTGGATTCCCCAGAGCACTCTTGGATTACATATTTAACCGCAAAGTTCAGTCTTCCAGAGAGTCATTTGTGCTTATGTTTGGTGTTATCAGTTATCCCTGTTGCCCCTGTGAGTTCCCAAATCTGTAGCTTAACCTTGAGGCCTGTTCTGTTCCTCTTCCCTTCTCCCCATCCCCTTCACTTCTCTCTCACTCTCTCCTTTGTTTTTTTACTATAACCTGTCACTCTTCTGAGCATGCCTGTCACTACCCTCTCACCAGTTAACTGTGATGAGGAGGGGAGTTGAACCTTCCTAAACCTACATTTTTGAACTTTTTTTTCTCAGCATTTGTGATACCTTTTCATTTGGTTCAACATCATGCCTATAGTCAACCTTCTTAAAATATACGCACACTAAATGTAGTTCATGTTGCTTGTACCCAGGAATTATGCAGTCTTATTCAGGGAATGAGAAATATAAATAAAAAAGAGATTGTGGCAGGATGTGATTGTATCTAATTAATTGTATGGTCCAAAAAAATGAGTGCTGTAGAAAATCAGGGAAGTCAAAGGAGTAAGTTTGGTCCAAAGCCAGTAGGGAGTCATTTCAAATGGAGATAGCACTTGAGCCAGGCTGTGAAGGATGCATAAAAGTTTAGTTGGTTGGGGAGGAAGAAGGGTGGCACTCCAGATCAGAAAATAGATTATTCAAAAGGCCTATAGAGAAGAAATTTATATGATATATTGTATTTCAGAAAATAAGGGTGAGCATTGATCTGGCTAGAGAGGAGAGTTTCTGTGGAGAGCAAGAAGTGTGAGATGGTTAGATAAATTAAATGAGCCTACATTTCAGAGGGCTTCAAATGATGGAGAATTTAGGCTTTATTCCATAGGCCATGGGTATCACTGATCACTTTTTGAATGAGGAAGATATGTGTTGAAAGAGGTAGGTAAGATGGTTAGACCTGTAAAGGAATGTAGACTGGGCTGGAAGCAGGGAAGCTGAGAAGTACAGAGGAACCCACGTGACCAGTAAGATGTCAGAAAGAATGGTGGGCAAAGTTTCATACTGGAAGCCTTTAAAGCAAGAATTGAAACTTGTTATCCATCTGCAGGGAGAAAGGAAGGAAAGGATCAAGCAGAACTCAGAGGTTTAATCTTGTATAGCTGAGAAAACAGTAATGCCAAAGCTAGAAGTGGCAGCACTGAGAACAGAGACTAATTTTGGAGGGTAGTTGATGTAAACATATATGGACAGGTTAAGTTTTGAGATTACAGTGGAAAAAGAACTTGGAAAGTGTGTGAGGTGTGTGTGTGTGTGTGTGTGTGTGTGTGTGTGTGTGTGTTGATTTTTGCAGGTCCATAATCTCTTATGTGCAATTTGAAATCCAAAGAGTTCTGCAAACTAAAGCTTTGTTTTTTAATTTGCAGCAAACTCATTGGGCAGCAAAACTTGGCCTGAACAGACACAGCAATATTTATAGTCTTTATCCCATTTATTGTGCATATTCATACTTTCACTGCAAAAAATTAGGCTAGCTTGGATAACTAGTCTGTACTGTATTAACAGACAAACTGAAAACTGCAAAAACTTAACAATGATATGTCTAGTATGAGGCGGGATGAGAATAGTGTTCCTTATAGTCACTTAGCAACCTCAGTCAAGGGAGCCTCACTATCTTGCGCCATATGGCTGCCAGGGAAAAGTATAGAATCAGTTCTCTTCCCAGCTCTTGGTCAGAACTAGGCAAAGGGGAAAAAATAGCTAAACTAACTTCAGGAAATGCAGGGGAGTGCAGGAAATACTTGTGAGCATTCTGCCTCTCTGATAGAAGTTCTATCCCAGCCACCCGCTCCCTCCCTTGGGAAGAGGGAAGGTATCACATGATACATAAAATACACACCGTACTGCCTCTTTTAAGTCCTAAATGTGCATTCTGAAACACTTTTAGCCTTGGTGGTTTGGTGCAAGGGTAATGGGCATGTTTTATCACTTACTGAGCATTTAGAAGTTGGCTATTACTCTAATCTCTACTTGGTTATTATAATAAGTAAGTGTAAGTCCATCAGATAAGTACTATCATTATTTTTACTTCAAAGAGAAGGAATCAGTCACAGAGAGGGTAAGTAACAAGTGGAGGAGGGTCACACAAGAAATTGTAGAACGAGGATATAAAGTATGAAGTTTGACTTCAGTGCTATGTTTTTAACCACTATATATCTGCCTCAAGTACATGACAGGCATTTGAAATTTTCCTTCATAGTTTGGGGCTGGACATAGAGTTTTGAGAGTCTTCTATTTAGAGACTGACTTTTGATTAATTGTATCCCTACTGAGGAGAAAGTGTTACAGGGGAAACAAAGCCAGAGATAAAAAGTCCATGGTCACATATGGGATGAGGGGAGAAGAGGGCATGAAAAAGAAGAATCAGCCAAGAAGCAGAAGTGGCGAGCATGGTAGCAGGTTTCCTGAGCTGGAGTAGAGTCATAGAAGTCAAAGGACTTGGCTACCAGTGCCAGATGCCTCCAGGAGGTCAATGAGAATAGTTGGCAGGGAGGAATTGAATGGTTATCTTTATCTGAACCATTCTTTATACATGGCTTATTATTGTCAGCCTGTCAGGAGAAATGCAGGTCTGAGCACATCCCATGAGACAGAGAAGTCTGCATCCTGCTCTGGAATGGCTGTCATGGTGTTGGAGAAGGCATCTTTGTTTGTACTGCTTAGTAGTCCCAAGCTTGGTTGGGCTTGAATACAAGTGATTTGTGATTTGGAGCAAAAGTTCAATTCCATTTCTGACTAATTTCACGTAGAGTTATATTCCTGTTATAGCCCATCATGAAAGTTCAGTTCCATTTCTGACTAATTTCATGTAGAGTTATATTCCTGTTATAGCCCATCATGAAATAAATTTAGTTCCTTTAGCCTTTTTTTTTTTTGAGACAGGGTCTTGATATGTAGTCCAGGCTGGCCTTAAGCTCATGGCAATCTTCCTGCCTCAGCCTCCCGAGTGCTGGGGTTACAGGCATGTGCCACCATGCCCAGCTTTATTGCCACACTTTTTAAGAGTGAAAAAAATTAGGTAAAAACAAATAGGAGAAGACCTGAACTGACCGTGCTGGGGCACGCTTATAATCCCCACACTCAGGAGGGCCTGAGACTCAAGTTTGAGGCCAGCCTGAACTGCATTGTCTCAAAAAAAACCTGTCTCAAAAAAACCCTGTCTCAAAAAAAACAAACCAAAACAAAAAAGACCTGAGAATATCTGAATAAACTATGGGCTTTAGTTGATATATCAATATTAACTGATTGTAACAAAAGGAAACATACTGTGCTGAAATAAGATGTTAATAATAGGGAGAACTTGTGTGAGGGATGGGAATTCTGCTCTAACTCCTGAATTTTTCTGTACATCTAAAACTGTTCCAAAAGTCTATTAATTAAAAAAATAATGAAAATGAGAGCTATACCAAAGTGTGCTGAGCTAGAGACAGGAGCAGTGGAAGGACGTGGTAACCTACCTGCAGAGGCAGAAAGGACTGTGATTACCAGAGCTCTTCGTGGGAATAGAAAGTGGGAAGTCGGAGACAGCAGGTCAGAGCATGGCGGTGTGTGTCAAGGACCATGCTTTGGAGGGTTCTTGTTATGGCAGTCACTTAGCGTAGTGAGGGAAGGAAAAAAAGAAGACAGTAATGAAAAAACTGCCATCATTCTTACAAACTTTGAATCCATATGGCTGCTCCTTCCGCTGCACTACCCTGCCTTTTGCCCATGTACTATATATACGTTCTACCTAGAACACAGATCAGATCTGGGCACTTGCGTCTTCCACCTTCTCAGGTGTCACATCCACCCACAACCAAAGGGTCCTCTTCTGGCTCCCCAGCTTGTTACACGATTGGTGTCCCAGTCTCTAAGTTCTGACTCCATTACTACCCCAATGTAGGGAGCTTTCAGTCTCTTTTTCCATGAGTGCTAAAAAGGAAGGTCATATAAGATCTTTTGTTGTTGTTCCCATTGAAGCCTTGCATCAGTGAAAGAAACCATTTGACTGTAACATTTAGCTTACTATTTAGGAGCCAGGCTTTCAGGGTTTGAATCCTGGCTCTTACTTTACAAACAGTATGATGTAACCTTGCGTGAACTTACTGTATACCTCGTTGTAACTCAAGTTTCTTTTGTGAAATAGTGATGATACTAATACCTGTTGTGAGGATTAGTAACATGCTTAGAACAGTCTTGGTCCACAGTAAATGCTCAATAAATGTTAGCTATTATTGTGCAGAATAAATGGCTAAAATGGTCCATGTTATATGAAAACATAAGAGGACCATATCAGGGCTGTATTTAAAGACTTATATTATATGCTTTATTCCGGCTATCTGCTATCTAGTACATGTACTTTCCAGGGACCCTAAGCCCTTGGAACTTCACTTTCCTTATCTTTAAAATAATGGATTAGAGGATAGTATTCTTGTTTTCTGATTCAGTGGTTCTCAAGGTATAGTGTGGGGACCACCTGGGAGGTTTCTAAGACCCTTTTGGGGGTGGATGCACATTATTTTCATAATACTATAATGTTATTTTCCCTTTTCACTCTTATTCTCTTAAGAATGTACAGTGGAGTTTCCCAGAAGCTACATTTTTTATGTTATTGCAACAGATTGAAAGTTGAAGAAAGCAAGAAAATTCAGCTATCTTAGGCCATGCATTGAAGAGATTTGCATTCTCTCATTAAATTTCTTTTGGAAAGCATAGTTTTTATAAAAAGGTCTATTCATGTTAACAATAACAATTAAATGTTTTTTAATTGTTATTTTGAAATAAAAAATAATTTTGTTTTAATTTCTATTATGGTAAATATTAGTTTAAATTAGCCACATAAACAAAAGCTCTTAGGGGCCTCCATCATTTTTAGAGGGTAAGTTAGAGCTTTTGTTACAATTCAGTAGACTGGAAGAGAATTCTAGCCCCTCGTGGGAGAAAGGAGTTCTTTATGTACTCTTCCTACCTTTCCAACTTGCCCTATTCTGTCATCTTCTCTGACTGCTATTTGTTCCCTAATTTAGAAGCTTTGAAGGCCTCTTTCTTCAAAGCCACTGTGTGTGTGTGTGTGTGTGTGTGTGTGTGTGTGTGTGTGTGTGTGAGAGAGAGAGAGAGAGAGAGAGAGAGAGAGGAGAGACAGAGAGAGACAGACTCACTATGTAGCCCAGGCTTTCTTGAACTGCTGGCAATCCTCCTGCCTCAGCTTCCCAAGTGCTGGGATTACAGACATGCACCACAACAGCTGGCCACAGTCTTAGATTTTTTTGAAAGAGGATCTTGCTGTGTAGCTCAGGTTGGCCCTGAGCTCAAACTTGAGACCCTGCTGCTTCAGCCTCTCAAGTAGTGGGATTATAGGTATGTGCCATCATGCCCAGTATAAGCCACAATCTATGTTTGTCTTTTTCAGTAATATTTTACTCATTGACTCTGAATTCTTTCTTCTTGTCATCTATTATTTGCTGGTTTCCCAGCAATCTTACTTTTTTCCCCTCTTCTATAATCTCTCTTTCCTATCATTTTTCTAATTCTCAAATGATATTTACAATATTTATTTCTCCTGGATTTTTTCTTTAACATTTTAATGCTTCTACTTCCCTTTCTCACATTTAGTCTCAGTTCTGTTCTTCAGTCCATTCATCTATTTACCAAATATTATTAAGCACAAATTTTATATGCTGTTCTCTTTGCTTGGCATTGGGAATATAGAAACAAAATAGACATGATTTCAGCCCTTCCAGTTTGTATGCCCAAGAATGGTCACTTTGGAGAAAGCTAGAACAGTGTCCTAAGGTCATTTGTTCAGGGTCCTACTTTTGTTCCACAAGGATAGCCTTGTGAGGATTGTGGGAAATCCCATGATAGTAGAAATAGGAACAGAAACAAAAAAATATTTATCACATGCGTGCTACATGTCAGATATTTTACTAACATCTCCTTTAGTTTTCATAGCAATTCTGCAAGGTATGTTTAACCCCACTCTGTAAATGGAAAAACTAAAACTCAGAGGATTAGCACCTTGCCTGTGGTCTACCCCAAGATTTATTTGGAAGCATCAGTCAAGAAGGAAAGGTATCCTGGTGAAAAGGTGTATAGTAGGAGAAATTCCAGAGCCAGTTATAGAGACAGAGAGTATGTAAGTCTAGAATCTGAGCTGGGGTAGGTACCTAGGAATCTTGTCCAAGAGCTTTTGTTGCTCCTGAGATTAGAACTGGAAGTTGTAACTGATTGGAAAGGAATACCTTTCTGGGTAGGGTAACTGCACCAAGAGCCATGAGATGTTTGCCTCATGGTGATGTTTGCCTAATGATGTTAAAGGACTGCTTACTTGCAAATGACTGAAATAACATGTACCAGAGAACCCTCTAACCTATGTGTCATTACTTTTGGCAGAGTGACGTCAGAATCAAGTTTGAGCACAATGGGGAGAGAAGGTAAGTTGCCCTCTGATCAGTAGTTGTGTTCACATGTGCTGAAGTTCTCAGTAAACGTTGCACTTAGGAGGCCTGTCCTGATCCTGTGGCACCAGTGGTGGAGGAATGGGGTTGATTGTGTAAAAGTGGGCAAGTTCCATCCTTGTTTTGACTTATCATTTCAACTGCTGCTGTTTTATTATTCTCCTCTTCTGCTCTTTTGCTAAAAGAAGAAATGAAGGCATCAGCGCTACTCAGAATCATGACTTCTGTATAACTGACATTGTGCCACCTGTGGGCAGTAGAGGGCAGTCAGGATGGTTCTGTGACGTGGTGCCATTCCTGTTCCCTGTAGAGTAGCCCTAGCTTTTAGGGTTAGGTTGGTTAATTGGAAGCTTCTTCATGATGTCTCCAGGTCATGAGAAGCTGTACCAAGTCCATCAGTTTTGGAAGTTTGATCCTTTGAGGATGTAGAAGGAAGGAGTTTTTCTGTTTATATTCTAAATCTTATCTGATTAGTAAGATGAAAATAATGTTATAAAACTTTCTCTATCATGAAGATTTTAGTTATCATCATCATTATTATTATTTTGTGTGGTAAAAATGTCATTCCATTTAATTTCTCAGTTATCTAAGGGAAAATGTTTTAAAAGGATACAGAACTCTGGTCATGGGACCTTGTACATGTCCGTGCACCTAAATGTGCCTCTTAATATTAGTTTCCCACTCTTTGCCTCGCCTTCCTGTTGCTATCTCCTCTTTTTCCCTTTGCTTTGAGTATTTGGAGAGGTAAAGAGCATGCTTATGAGAAGGTCTTCAGCTTTGTCCCACTGTAGGACCTTAGTATCTCCACCTGTTCTTCACTGTGGAAAGTGTGGTCTGTGGAACCAGCGTCCTGCTGCTCCCTTGTGGGTTCTGGGACGGTTCCAGGCCTGGAGGAAGAAGGTCTTCTTAGCTCTGCCCACAGCTCTCATCTTGCATCCTGCCAGAAACAAGGAAATTAAATTGCTACTTCATTGTTGCTGCTTTTCACACTTTCTGACTGAGTGGGTTGTGGAAGGATGGCCAAGCTTGGAGGAGCAGAGAATTTTCAGAAGTAGATATGAAATCAAAAGCCCAATTGTGTTGGAGCGTAGTTAGGCAGTTTGCTCTCCTGAATTCTCTGTTCCCAAAGTGGTATGTAGTTACAGTGAGTGAACTTATACTGAGAAAGTGTATGTGTTTGGTTTCAGAGAAACTGCCAGATTGAAACCACAAATATTTAAGGTGGTCAGACAGGAATGGCCTTCTGAAGCCCTGAGTTGGGAGAATGTTGGTATCAAGATTTTAAAAGCTTTGCGTTCTCTTTTTATGGATCTGTTTTCAGAAGCTATGGCATTTCACTGTTTGTGTACTATGTGTGGAATTGAGGACTTTCAAAAGTTGGTACCAGGAAGCCAAGTTCAAACTGTTCTTTGCCAGACAACTCAAGTTTTCATGTATTTCATGTCCTAGGGTTTTAGAGAGAATGTCGTTGTGGGCTTTCTTTACTTTTACAAGGAATGTGAGCAGTATTTTTCTAAATGTACACTCTTACAGAATTAGGATTTACAAAAAAGGAAAGTGACTTTTCCATAGTAACCATCCTAGTAGGCAGACTTTGTTTTAAAAGTCAGTATCACTGACCTCCCACTCTCTCAGCTACTGGGGGCCAAAGAGGAGGACTTTAGATTAGGATCTCCTTCCTTTTGAAAGCCTTAAAGGCAGGACACTGTTACAGATTTATATACTTCTTTTAAACATTGGTCAAAGAATGTTGGTAAGATGGCAGCAGCTTGATTCTTACCAGTCTGAAAGTACTGATTTTTTTTTTTAAACTTCTTTTTTTCTTACTGGTACATTTTAGATATATATAATGATAGCATTCATCTTAGGGAATCTGTACCTGTACATGGCATAGCTTGCTACTTTTTTTCCCATTTCCCTCCCCTCTGTTCAGCCTACTTTTTTTCCCATTTCCCTCCCCTCTGTTCCCTCCCACAGCCTCTCTTTCTGTCCTTATTTACAAAAGTTTTGTTTCCGTTTTTTCCTTCTATTCTCTTTTTTTTCTTGTCCTTCCTTCCTATCCCCTTCCCCCGTCCCTTATTCTCCTTCTTAAACATTTTCTTCCCATTCCTCAGTATCTATTACACATTTTGGTCCTCTTTACACTTTTGGTTTCCCACACCAGAGAAACAATGCAGATGTGTGTCCAATTTATTTCACTCAAGAGTATGGTCAGGGTGCATCCATTTAGCTAGAAATGTCTTAAGCTTATCCTTCTGTATGACAGAGTAGTACTTCCTTTGTATTAAAAAAAAAAGCCCACATCCTCCTTATCCATTCATCAGTTTTTCGTCATTTGGGCTGTTTCTAAGATTTTGCTATTATAAACTATGCTGCTATAAACATGGGTGCACACATATCACTGTGGTATGTGCTTTTATTTCTTTTGGGAAGATACCAAGAAGGGGAATAATAGTTGGGTCAAATGGGACCTCTACTCTTAGTTTTTTGAGGAATCTCCACAGTGATTTCCACAGTGTTTATAGCAGTCTGCACTCCCATCAGCAATGGAGAAGGGTTTGTTTTTCCACACAGCCCCACCAGCATTTGTTATTGGTTGATTTCTTGAGTGGAATGAGGGGACTCTCAGCATTGTTTTAATTCTCTTGTTTGACCAGTGATGTTGAACATTGTTTCATATATTTACTTGCCATTTCTACTTCTTCATCTGAGAAGTATTTTATTCATTTCAGATGCCCAGTTTTGGATTGGGTCTTTAGATTTGGGATGTCTGATTTTTTTTGAGTTATGTTTTCTAGATATCAGTCCTTTGTCTGAGGAACAGCTAGCAAAAACTTTATGTGGGCATACTGTGGGTTGTCTCTTCACTCTGTTGGTAGTTTCTTTTGCTGTGCAAAAGCTTTTTAATAAGATGAGATCCCAGCTGATTCTTTGTGTGATCAAGGTTTTGTTCATAAAGTCTTCGCCTATACCAATAACTTCAAGAGTTCTACTTATTGTCTTCCAGTAGATTTAGTGTTTCTGTTTTAATATTTAGTTCTTTTGATCCATTTCAATTTTAGTTAAGTGCATGGTAAAAGATGTGGTTCAGGCTTAATTAATCTTTAGCATTTGGAAAGCCAGTTTTTCCAGCATCATTTATTAAAGAGGCTATCTTTCTTCCAGTGACGGTGTTCGGGTCCTTTGTCAAAGATACGGTGGCTGGTGGGGTGTGACAGCACATGCCTATAATCCCAGCACTCATGAGGCTGAGGCAGGAGGATCACTGAATTTGAGTTCAAAGCCAGCCTGGGCTACAAAGTGAGTTCAAGGCCAACCTGAACTGCGTAGTGAAACCCTGTCTCAAAAACACAAAAATAAATACGTAAGCTGGCTGAGAATGTTTGGAATTGTTTCTGCTTCTTGTAATCTGTTCCATGGATCCTCGAGTCTGTTTTTCTTTGCCAGTACCATACTGTTTTTAATCACCGTAGCTTTGTGGTATAATTTCAAGTTACAGATTCTGATGTCCCCTACCCTAGCAGGATTGTTAGCTGCCCAGAATTGCTTTTGCTATTCTAGGTCTCTTCTGGTTCCAAATGAAACTTAGGGTTGTTTTCTCTAATTTTATGCTATTGGTATTTTGATTGGGATTGCATTAGATTTGTCTAACAATTTTGGAAGTATGACCATTTTCACTATATTGGTTTGTCTTACCCTAGAACAAAGAATACTTTTCCATTTTCTGATATCCTTTTCAATCTCCTTTTTAAGAGTACTATAGCTTTCAATGTAAAGGTCTTTTACTTCCTTAGTTATATTGATTCCTAGGTATTTCATTTTTTAGGGTGCTGTTAGGGAAGCTGTGGTTTCCCTAATTTCTCTCTCAGTGAGTTTGTTATTTGTGTACAGGAGTGCTATTAAATTTTGAGTGTTGACTTTGTATCCTGATATACTACTGATTTTGGTTATTAACTGGAGAAATCTTGGGTGGATTTTTTGGGGTCTTCTATGTAGAGTAGCGTGTCATCTGCAAATAATGATGATTTCACTTCTTCCTTCCTATCCTTATTCCTTTTATTTGTTTCTCTTGTCTAAATTCTCCAGCTGATGTTTCCAGAACTATTGAATAAGAGTGGTGACAGTGGACATCCTTGACCTGTTCTTGATTTTAGAGTGAAAGCTTTCAGTTTCTGACCACTTAGTATGATGTTGGCTGTTGGTTTGTCATAGACAGTTTTTATCAGATTGAGATAAAAGACCGTCTATTCCAATTTTTTGTAAGTTTTTTTTTTAATCATGGAGACTTTGTCAAACACTTTTTCTACATCGGTTGAGATGACTATATGGATTTTGTCCTTTACTCTGTTAATATGGTATATTACATTTATTGATTTGCATATGTTAAGCCATCCCTGCATGCCTGGGATGAATCCTGCTTGGTTATGGTGTATAATATTGAAAATTTGCTGCATTCTGTTTGCCATTATCTTATTGAGGATTTTTGTGTCTATGTTCCTTAGGGAAGTTGGCCTAAAGTTCTCTTTTTTGGTTGGATCCTTCTCTGGTTTTGGTATCAGGGTAATGCTTACTTCCAGGATAAGTTTGGGAGTATTGCTTCCCTTTCAATTTCATTAAAGAATTTGAGAAGTAGCAGCATTAGGTCTTTCCTAATTTCTTCTAGAATTCAGCAGTGAATCTGCCAGGGCCTGGGCTTTTCTTTGTTGGTAGGTTTTTAATTACACCTTCAATTTCTGATTGATACTGGTTTATTTAGATTTCCCATATCTTCTTGTTTCAGCTTTGGTAATTCATATGTCTCTAGGAATCTGTCGATTTTTTCTGTTTTTCATTTTATTAGAATACAGGTTCTTGGAGTGTAGGTATTGATGATCTTCTGGATTTCTGCAGGATCTGTTGTGACTTTACCCTTTTTATTCCTAATTGCATGGATTTGAGTCTTTTCTTTTTTGATAAGGTTGGCTAAAGGTTTGCCTGTTTAATCTTTCAAAGAATATACTCTTTGATTCATTGATTCTTTGTATTTTCTTAGTCTTCATTGCATTCGTTTCTGCTGTGATTGTTATAATTTCCTCCCTTGTATGAGCTATGTGTTTGACTTGCTGTTCTTTTTCTGGAAGCCTGAGGTTTAACATTAGGATGTTTAATTGAGCTTACTCTGCTTTTCTGATATGAGAATTCGCTGCTATAAATTTCCCTCGTAAGACTGCTTTCATTGGATCTCATAAGTTCTGGTATGTTATATTGGCATTATTGTTTAATTTTAGAAACTGTCAAATGTCCTTTAATTTTGTCTGTGACACATTGGTTGTTCAGGAGGGTGGTATTTAATGTGTTTATGAAACTTTTGTAGTTTCTTTTGCCATTGATATCCAATTTCATTGCACTATGGTCTGATAATATGCTTGGGATAATTTCAGTTCCTTTGCATTTACTTAAGCATGTCCCATGAGCTAGTATGTGGTCTGTTTTGGAGAATATCATGTGTGTAGCTGAGAAGAGTGTGTATTCTGATGTTGTGGGATGGAACATTCTATAAGTCCATGTGTTGAAAAGTTTCATTCAGTTCTGATATTTATTTTTTGCCTAGTTGATCTGTGTGTTTGTGACAGTGGGGTATTTAGGTCCCCCATTTCAGTTGTATTAGTGCTTATGTGGTTCTTCGTGAAAGTCCAGATCAGACTATCTGGTGGCTTTTAGGGGTTTTAAAATTAATAGCTTATTGGCAGACCAAGTACAGGTGAATTAAATTTCTGAGCTCGATTTTTTTTCCAGGATAGTGCTAGGAACATCTGGAGTGGACTTGTGGTATTTTATTCAGAAATGCCTCTCTTTCTTTTTTGGTACTGGGGATTAAACCCATGGTCTTAGTGAACTAAACTCCCAGCCCTTTGTTTATGTTTTATTTGAGATACAGTCACACTAAGTTGCCTAGGCTGGGTGAGCAAAACTGGCCCCCTTTAAACTGTTGGTGAGGCCCTGAAGTGAGGGATATGATTTGATACTAGGAATTAATAGAAAATTACTTTCTCACCAAAGGCTCCAGAAAACACCTTCCTATATAACCCATCTCAATAGTATCCTAATAGTACCTAATAGTATCACTGCCTAGGACAGCAGATTTGAGAGTAAAAATATAAAAATTATATACAGTGTGAATGGATTTCCTAATGGCAACAAACCAGTATAGTTGGCAATATAATTTCCAATGGAAAAACTGTGGAGGAATTATCTTCCTGAGATGTCAGGCTTTGTGTGGAGGACAGATTTTGGTTTGTAGTAATATTATCAAAGCTATTCAATGAAAGTTTCTGCTATAAGGGAAATGTTCTGTATTTGTGTTGTCCAGTACAGTAGCCACTAGCCACATGTGGCCAGTGAGCCTGAAGAGTCAATTTTAAAGTTAAATTTAATTAATTTAAGTAGAACCATGTGGCTGGTGGCTGCCAAATTGAATGAGACAATTCTAGATGTTGAAAGCTTTTTATACTGCTTATTGATTTGACCCAGCCTAACACAGAGAAGAATTAAAGAATTATCTGGTCATATTTTATTAAAAATTCAATGGCTTGTATTCCTCTTTTCCTGTGGCTTATAGCGTCTTCCTCTAATTACACCACTTCCCACTCTGCCCAAGCAGGGAAGATGTGAAAGAACCACACAGTTCTTCCTGTCATTGTGGAGGAGGGGTATAGAGCCCATGACTGTGTGCTGCTGCATCACCACAAGGCTTTTATTCTGCTCAGGCACACTGAGAGACAGAAGTTGTTTTAGTATACATTTTCCTAATCATGGATCATCTTCTGTGTGTGTATTCATAACTCTTCTGTAAATGGTCCCTTTTTCTGTTGCATTTTTTTATCATTTTTGTGTGTTCTTGACCTTGCACTTGCCAGGCAGGCACTTGTGCTGCTGAGCTATATCCCTGGCCCTGTCTTTTTTTTTTTTTTTTTTAACTGATTTTTGTTAAGTATTTTCCCAAGCTTGATTCTTTTTTTTAATCTTCATTAATGGTTTATTTTTCCATCAAAAGTTTAAATTTTTGTTGTCAAGTCTGTCTTCATGGTTTTTGTTTATATTATGCTTAACAAGACATTTTCCACTCTGACATATTTTTTGTAAGATAGAATCTATGTTGTTCCACCTGGTCTTAAATTCTTGGGTTCAGGCCATCATCATGCCTTCTGAGTGACTAGGTCTGTAGACATGGGCCACCACTCTTGGCCAAGATTTTTTTGTTTGTTTTTTGAGACAGGATCTCACTATATAGTTAAGACTGCCCTTGAATTCACTATGTCATCGAGGGTGGCCTTGAACTCAAAGCAGTCCTCGTGCCTCAGCCTCTCCAGTGCTGAGATTATAGGTGTGCACCAGCACACCCAGCAAAACTAGTTTTTTAATCTAAATTTTGTGTGTGTTGTGCATGCATGCACAAATTTCTTTCTGATGTTCCCTTCTGTTTCATTTATCTGTTTTCTTATTTTTAATTACTCAAGTTCTAAGGTGTTAGGTTGGACCCATGAAATTGCCACCTTTGTGTATTAAAAATAATCGACTAAGCCCATGCATTCATTAAAACTTTCTATTATTGCCAGGTGTGGTGGTGCACTCCTGTAACTCAGCACTTAGGGAGGCTAAGGGAGGAAGATTTCAAATTCAAGCCCACATTTTGTAATTTAGTGATTTAGTGAAACCCTGTCTCAAAATAAAACATAAAAAAAGTCTGGGGATGTAGTTCAGTGCAAAGGTCTAGGATTCAATCTCTACTACCACCAACACAAACAAACAAAAAGCCCTTTTATTATGAAAATTTCCAGCACATATGAACATAAATAGAATGTTATACTAAACCCCCTAGACGTGTCACTCAGCTTCAGTATTGTCAACATTTAGCCAATCTTGTTTCATTTATCCCCACTTCTTAATGTTTCTGGGATATTTAATAATTGTATTTCAACACCTCTTTGCTCAGGTACTTACTCTGCTTTATATTTATGCAAACTGTTTTTTGAACTGACCTAATGAATCTCTACAGAAAAGCTTCAATGTCAACACTACTTACATATGCCCAGATATGACAGTGGTTTCAAAACATGGTCTGATCAGGCGTGGTAGCACCTGCCTATAATCTCAGCTACTCAGTAGGCTGAGGCAGGAACATTATAAATTGGAGTCCAGCTGAGCAAATTAGCAAGATCCTATGTCAAAATTTTAAAAAGGGCTGAGAATATAGCTCAATGCAAAGGTCCTGAATGCATGAAAAAAGATAATCTTATGTTGAAAAGAAAGAGAAACTATACTCAGGCTCCTGCTTTCTAACCACTGTGTTTTAAGTATGCAGTTAACCAGCTGTCCTGTTCCTTTCAGAATTATAGCATTCAGCCGGCCTGTGAGATACGAAGATGTGGAACTCAAGGTGGCAAAAGTGTTTGGGCAACCTCTTGATCTGCATTACATGAACAATGAGGTGAGAGAGATGGGTGGTGCGTAGTAATGGGAATTTGAGGAGTCACGCTGGTGGGCAAGACAGACAATTTGGCAGCACCATGGTTCTTTCGACAGTCGTATCCTTACTGTGTAGTTTGATTTGTTAAAGAGTTAAATTTTTCTTCATAATTTAGAGCCAAGGGCAGTGTCACCTGCCTGTACTCTCAGATATCTGGGGGTTGGGACAGGAGGACCACAAGTTTGAAGCCACCCCAGGCAACTCAGCAAGAACCTATCTCAAAAATTAGGGCCAGGGATATAGCTCAGCGGCATAAGCGCCTGTCTAACAAGTGCAAGGACCTGAGTTCAATTCCCAGTACCAAAAAAAAAAATTTTAAAATAAAAAGGGCTAGGTATGTAGTTCAGTGGTAGGGCACCCCCCAGGTTCATTCTTTTTTTGTCTTTTTGAGACACGGTTTCACTGTGCAATTCAGGCTGGCCTTTAACTCATTTTGTATACCAGGCTGGCCTCAAACTCACAGAAGTCCTCCTGCCTCAGCCTCCCAAGTGCTGGGATTACAGGTGTGCGCCACCATGCCTGGCTAGCCTAGGTTCATTCTTACTATAAAACAAACACAAACAGAAATGAAATGAAAAGAGGTAGTGGTGTAACTGAATGGAAGAGCTCTTGGCTAGCATGTACTAGGCCCTAGATTTGATCCTTAGCACCCCCGCTAAAAGGAAAAATATCTTTTTAGTTTAGGGCTGAACTCTGCAGATACTGAAAGCCCTTTCCAAAGAAACACAGCTGCAACTGAGTATGCTATCAGCATATGTTGGGTTTTTAAAATAAATTTTAGAAATATAGCAGTTTTAAAAAATGAATCACTAACTCTGAAGTTAATTGTCATAGTTACTTTTCTCTTATTGCTGAGACAAAATACCCAACACCCAAAGTTAAGGAAGGAAAGCTTTATTTAGCTCACAGTTTATAGAGGCTTCAGTCCCTGGTCAGCTGGCTTCAAGGCAGGTTGGCACGGCACTGGTTAGTTAATGGCAAGCAGAAGGTAGCAAAGCAAACAAGGGAGAAGACAAGCCTCTTATGTTGTATCCAGGCTACCGGGATTAGGGTGGTACCAGCCAATCAATGGACTGATTTAGTAATCACACACCTTTAATCTCAGCATTATACACTTAAGATTTAGCCACCTCTGAAAATGCCCCACCTGTGACTGCACAAGGTTTTAGGGGAATATCTAGGCCCAAACTATAACATTAATAATAATAGAAGTGTAAATATTTTGAGATATATAAACTAGCCAGTCATGGTGGTGCACACCTGTCATCCCAGCACTCTGTGGGGTTCAGACAGGTGGATCATAAATTTTAGCCCAGCCTGGACAATTTAGCAATTTAAAGAGATCTTGTCTCAAAATAAAATAGTTTTAAAAAGGACTTCACAGTTGGGCGTGGTGGAGCACACCTGTAATCCCAGCATTTGGGAGGCTAAGTCAGGAGGATCATTGCAAGTTCGAGGCCAGCCTGGGCTACAAAGTCAGTTCAAGGACAGCCTGAACTGCATGAGACCCTGTCTCAAAAAAGACTAAATAAATAAATAAAATAAATAAAATAAAAAGGGCTTGGTATGTAGCTCAGTAGTACCACACCACCAAAAAAATTCCAGATGTCCATACTATACTGATACCAGTGACCATTATTTATTTATTTATTTTAAGTGTTTTTTTCAGACAGGGTCTTGCTGTGTAACCAGGCTGGCCTCACTCTGTAGCCCAGCCGTCCTCCTGCCTCAGTGCCCAAGTGCTGAGATTATAGGCACATGCCACCATGCCCAGCCTGATTTACATTTTGTTAATTTAAAATCCCCCAATTCCTTTTTTTTCCTTGCCCTTTATTTAAACTCTGCCATACCAGGATTTGAGAAGCTCAAATGAAAACTCTATTGAGGTTTTATTTAATTTATATTTTTGTAATAGGCTTTATTGAGATACAATTGACCTACTGTGCAGTTTGTTCTTTTTAAGTACACAGTTCAGTGGTTTTTAGTATATTCATAGACTTGTGCAACTACCACTACCAGCTAAGTCCAAAATATTTTTATCACCCTAAAGAGAAACTCTCTACCCGTTAGTAGTCACTTTCTCTTCTCACCTGAGCTCTTAGCACCACCTGTTTTCTGTCTTTGATTTTCTTAATCTGAGTTTTTTATATAAGTGGGATCATACAATATGTGGCCTTGCGTTTTTGGCTTCTTTCACTAGGCCTGTGTTTTCAAAGATCATCTGTATTGTAGTATATATCAAGACTTTATTACTCTTTATGGCTCAATAATAAACATTCCATTACATAGATGTATCACTTTTTGTGTATTCATTCATCTGTTGATGGATACTTGTTTCTAGTTTTTGGTGATTATGGATAATGACGTGTTAAACATTTTGTACAAGTTTTTATATTTCTTTTCAGTTCCTAAATATTTGAACAAGTTTTACATATCTTTTCAGTTGTTAAATGTGTAATTGATAGTGCTAGGTTATATGACAAATCTTAACTTTTTTTTAGCTGTTGAATTTTTTTATAATGGCTGCACTATTGTTCTTACCAGCAGTGTATAAGAATTACAGTGTCTTTACCATTCTTGACAACACTTGCTCTTTTCTTTTTTTCTATTTGTTTGTTTTTGGTGCTGGGGATCGAACCAAAGGCCTTTTACATGCTAGGTAAGAGGTCTGTCACTGAGTTACGTGCCCAGCCCTTCCTGTTTAGTAGCTGTGCTAGTGGCTGGGGAATGATATGTCACTGTGGTTTTGATTTGTAGTTCTCTAATGACTAGTGATTTGAACATCTTTTCATGTGCTTTTGTTTTTTTATTTTGAGACAGGGTTTCACTGAGTTGCCCAGGCTGAGGTTGAACTCAAGCTTCTCCTCCTTCAGCCTCCTGGAGTGCTAGAATTATGCGTTCACCATTGCATCTTGCCCTTACCTATTTTAAAAATCGAAATTTTTTTTCACGATGCTGGGAATTGAATCCAGGGTCTTCACACTGAGCTACATCTTCAGGCCTTTTAAAAATATGTTTTGAGACAGGGTCTCACTATTGCCCAGGCTGGACTTGAACTTGCGGTCCTCCTGCCTCAGTTTCTCAGGGTAATAGAATTACAGGCATGTCCCACCATCCCTGGCAGATTATCTTTTTATTGTTGAGTTGTATGAGTTCTTTATGTATTCTATATACCAGACTCTTACACATTTGCAAAGTTATAGCTTAGTTTTTTCTTTTTTCTTTCTTTCTTTCTTTCTTTCTTTCTTTCTTTCTTTCTTTCTTTCTTTCTGGTACTAAGAATTGAGCTCAGGACCTTGTGCTTACCAGGCAGGTGCTTGTGCTGCTGAGCTATCCCCAGCCCTCAAAGTTAACGGTTATTTCAGTGATTTCTTTACCTCCCCCTGGAAAATAGGTCTTACTTATTTTTATTTTTAATATCTCCCAGTCACCCATGAAGGGAATCTTTTGCAGTATTACATGATTTGCAAAACATTCTCCTCTCCCTTGAGTAGTTACAAGATTTTGTTTGTGCTGGGGATTGAACCTAGGCCTTACACATGCTAAGCAAGAGCTCTACCAGTGAGCTATATCTTTAGTCATTTTTATTTTTATTTTGAGACAGAGTCTCCCTAAACGAGGCTGGACTTTAACTTTCAGTCTTACCTCAGCCTCCAAGTAGCTGGGATTACAGGCATGTACCACCATGCCCAGCTAGGCTTTGTTTTTTCTTTATTCATTTGTTTGTTCATTTATTTTTTGATACTGGAGATTAAATATAGAGCCTTGTAACCACTAAGCTACATTCCCAGCCCTTTTCTTTAAATTTTGTTTTGAGACAGACTAGCCTCAAATTCACATCCTCCTGCCTCATTTTCCTGAGTAGCTGATATTACAGTTGTGTGCCACCATGCCCAGCTGAAATTTAATTTATTAATTAATTTATTTATTTTTGAGACAGAGTCTTATTATGTAGTTCAGGCCTGCCTTGAACTCACTATGTAGTGCAGGCTGGCCTCAAAGTCAGCAGCAATCTTCCTTCTTCAGCCTCCCAAATTCTGGAATTACAGTCATATACCACCACACCTGGCACTGAGATTTTATTTCAAATACTTTTCTTACTATTTGCTTTTTCCTAGTTTAGGATTTAGAGTTCTCTCATCTCATTGTATTACAGATTAGAAACTCAATTAATTTGGAATTTTGCTTGGTTCTTTTTTAATCAAAAATGTATAAGAACTGGGCTTGGTGGCACACGCCTATAATCCCAGCACTTAGGAGGCTGAGTCAGGAGGATTGCTGTGTGTTTGAGGCCAGCTTGCACTACAACATAGTGAAACCCTATCTCAAAAAACAAAAAATATACGATCTGACATTTGTTAGGTCCTAGGAAAAAGTATACTTTTGCATTCTTTAGTACTATCTACTCATGATGTCTTCTGCTTTAATGGTGAGTGAGACTTACTATATCTTTGCCCTCAAGGACGTTCTCTTTAATAATTCAGTGGAATGAAAATGGAGAAGGTTTTCAGGTTTTAGTAACTGATTTATTATTAAACATTAAGATAGTAAACCTTGCTCTGCTGTCTAAATTTGTGCTCTTTTTTTATTTTAAAGAGAAAAGAATAAGAACAAATTTACAAAGACATAAGCAGAACAACACGAAAATAGTAAAAACGATACAGAATTTCAAATAAGGTGGTAGGATATTAACAGTGGTTGTTGTATTACGTATTGTTATCTTCATATTGGTTACTTAGATAACCAGATAGAGGTATGTAAGATTGATCAAACAATTAAACATTAACTGTTCTTTTCAATAAACCAGTAGAAATTAGTAGTGCAATTATCTAAGCTATCTTGTGTACATATATATACATAATTTTTCCCTTCTTTCTTTGCTCTTTTCTCTCATCCCAGTTGTTTTCCTTTTAAGCAGTTCCTTTCCCTTTCACAGTATCTGTTGTACCTTTCAGATTTTATTTACTCTTTCAGGTTCTTACACTAGGGAGACAATATGATGTTTACACATGTGAGTCTGATTTATTTCACTATGAGTATGGTCTCTAGAAAGATAAACTCGAGGCTTTTATAGGTAAATGGATGCAACTAAATTTGTGCTCTTATTTGAATAAGTTTTCATCCCTTTCCTACGCCACTGCCTCTCTTCTGTCTTTCCTGCTTGTTCTTTTGAGGTCAGCAGAATTCGAGACCGGGGTGGGGTATGGTTATACTGCCTACTTTGGAAAGAAGTATAGGAGTTGTAGCTGTTTGGGATTTGATCCTTTGGGTTTTTTATTTATTTTTTATTTTTATTTATTTATTTTTTTGTGTGTGTGGTACCAGGAATCGAACTCATGACCTCACATTTGCTAGGCAGGTGCTTGCACCACTGAGCTATATCCTGGGCCCAGGATTTGATGCTTTGGAGTAGACAGTTTTTTAAGAGAGGAACCTGTTCTCAGAAAATGTCTCAGACCAATTAATGAGATGTGCTACAGCAATGGATGAACAAAAAAAATTATACTGAAAGGCGGTAGATGCAAAAGACTGTGAACCTTTGAACTGAATATGTATAAAGTGTTGATTCCATTTATAATAAATGTCCAGAAAAGGCAAATCCATAGAGACAGAAAGTAGATTAGTGGCTGCCTGGGGCTGGAGACAGAAAGGGGTGGTTACTGTAAATGGGCCCAAGAGATGTAGAAGTGATGGCAGTCTTTGAAAATGGAATTGTGAAGGAAAGGAATTGTGAAAATTGTGACTAGAGGGAGGGGTAATTGCACAACTCCATAAAGTGTCTAAAAATTACTGAATTATATACTTACAGGAGGAAATCTCTATGATTTCAGCTAGATACCCAGTAGTATCTAATGAGATTGTTTTTCTCCAAACTTAGGTTTCATTTTTGCAAACTGAAGCATTGAGATAGATTTGTATTTTTTTATTTCCTTTTTCTCTGTCCTGTGTCACAGCTCTCCATCCTGCTGAAAAACCAAGATGATCTCGATAAAGCAATTGACATTTTGGACAGAAGCTCAAGCATGAAAAGCCTTAGGATATTGCTGCTGTCCCAGGACAGAAACGATGTAAGTAGCTGCTGTCGTGGCCTGGCAAGTGAAGACAAAGCCTGGTTTCCTTTAGGCCTGCCTTGCTTCCTTGTCAGGATTCTGTGTTCCTCAGCCACTGCCAAAGTGAGAGCCTAAGTGCAGCCCCGCTCACTGTGTCAGTGCCAGCATTGGCTTTCATTCTGCACTCGATTTCACTGAAAGCAAGATCGTTAGTGTCAGCGTTACCACTAATGATTATTTGGCTAATAGTATGGGAGGAAGGAAAACACTGTATGCTAAAGGAAAAAATTCTTTTTCTCTATATTTATGTTCTTTCAGTTAGATTTTGACCCCACCAAGGAAGATGTGATTGGTGTAGGGGTGCTGTTCAGCAGAGGCTGTCAAGGGTATGAGACTGTCACGCTTTGTGAACCCACCTCCCGTAATTCAACAGCCTTGCCTTGCCTTTGGGACACGTGTAGGAAACAGACTTTTCTTTTTGTGTAAGAGGAAAAAAAAGTCATGGGCTGAAAGGCAGGCAATCGAGGGGAGCTGTCAGAAGAGGGAATTATCCCTAATACAATTTCCTCTGTTTGTATGGTCCCCGGAGGTCTACTTTTCACAAGAATCCTTGCAGTCTGCGTCTACCAGGGTTGGTTTGTTTGGTTTTGGTTTTTTGAGGTAGAGTCTCACTGTGTAATTCAGGCTGGCCTTAAACTCCTGGAGATCTTCCTGCCTCAGTCTCGAGTGCTGGGGCTACAGGCGTGCACCACCACACCAGACTGAATCTTTCTTTAATCACTAGTTCCCATACCAGCCTTCTTCAGATGCGTGTTTCTGAAGGTCTCTTGGCACTCTTTCCTTTCGTTATACTTGGGGACATTGGCTGTGCACAGCTGACGTGTCTGCAGGAGAACTCTGTACCAGGAAAGCATCTAGGTGCAATGGTACTCAGGCCGATCATTTATTTTCTAAAGAGACTTGAGGGGCTGGACTGTCATTGACTAGAGGGAGGCTAAGAAAATGCAGTTAAAAAAACATAACAAAGCCAGTAGCCTCTAATATTACAGAAATGTCCCTGTGCATGAGGAATGGTCTTGATCCCAGCGTATCTTCTGGGTATGTCTGGGGAAGTAGTCTGAAGTAAGAGATACTTTATCATTTGATTTCTCTGCTAGTTACTCACTTGCTCCATGTAACCCTTTGCTGTCTATCACGTGAGATCTAAATTTAATCTAGCATCCAAGGCTCCCCACTGACTGTTCCTACTTTTAGCTCCCCAACTTGTCTTTCCACAGTCTTTAGCGTACTCCCTTTACTCTGCAGCCCGTGGCTTTTCCTCTCTGCTAGTCCATGGTTATCACCTTTTTTTAGCATCTTTTGTTTACTATAATTTTTTCAACATTTTCAACTGAGGCCATTTTGATTATTCCTTATTCCTTCAGTGATTGGATATAGTTTGTACACTACTTTGTGAGTATGTAGTAATTCCTTCTAGTTGCATATTTGTAATTTGTAATCTTTTTTCACTTAGTTTATAATCCAAAGGATTATAAACTCCCAAAACAGGAGCTGTATCAGTGTTTTGGAACTCCTTCTCTGTTTATTCATGAGATAAAACACAGGAGTGCTTCTTGAATTGTTGACAAGAGTTAAGCAGAGATCATTTTCAACCTTCTTCCCTGAGAAAGAAACTGGAATTGGAGTTAGGTTTAATGATTACTTGACTGCGAGCTGTTTCCTCTGATGCGATTGTGAGCCCTATACTCTCCTGATCTCCCGATGAAAAATTAGAGACAACTCATTCTTTATGCCAGTGTTCTAATCACTGAAGTGCACATGGCTGCAGACACTGCAGCGGTACTCAGAGCTGTTTGAAATATGGCCATCTGAAGTCTGACTCTCATGGCACTGCATAAGACAAATGCCACATTGACGCCGCTCTTTCTAAGGAGTTGTATTTTAAGCAATTAGAGTCAGTGTAAGTTTTTCAAAAGCTTTTTTAAAAACTAAGAGGGCTATTTTACATAATCCTACTACTATAACACATTCATTGATAAATTTTTCCATATGCCTTTCTAGTCTTTGGTCATACTGAATATGTACCTTATGTAAATGTTTTCCTGGTATTCATGCACTTTTCTAATTTATTTTTTTCACTTAACATTATCATTAAACAGGCATGGTGATGTAACCTGTAATTCCAGCTATGCAGAAGGCTGAGGTAGGAGGACGACAAGTTCAAACTAGTCTGGGCAACTTATTGAGACTTTGCCTCAAAATAAAATAGCTCTGCCTAGCACATGGGATACTATGTTTGATCCCAAGTACCACACACACAAAAAAAAACTTTGCTATATAAATATATCTTTATAATTTATACGGTTGCATAATTCTCTTGAAATTGATTTGTTTTGTTTTGTTTTGTTTTGGTAGGGTCTTGCCAGGCTGGCCTCAAACTCATGGCAGTCCTCCTGCCTCAGCCTCCCAAGTGCTGAAATTATACACATACACTACTATACCTGACTTCAGAATTTTTTATTTTTATTTTTTTTTCGGTACCAGGAATCAAACTCAAGACCTTGTGCTTGCCAGGCAGGCCCTGTGCTGCTGAGCTAAATCCCCAGCCTCCCAAAATTTATTAAATAACCATATTTTGCTACTGTTGGTACACTTAAACTGCTTCCATTTTTTGCCTTTGTAAAGACTTGCATTTATGCTGGGAATGTAGCTCAGTGGTACTTACCTAATATGTACAAGGCCCTGGGTTCAAGCCCCAGTGCAGACAAAGATTTGCATTTAAGACTAATGGTGGCAAAAATATCTTCCCTTCTCAGCTAGATTTCAAACTATTTTTTTAAAACAGGGACTTGATTTGAGATCTAGGCCCTTGAACTCACTAAGTAGACAAGACTGGCCGCAAACTCTTGATCCTCCTGCCTCAGCCTCCCAAATACTAGAATTACAGGCATGCACTACCCTAGCTGGCGTAGACATCAGGCTTCAAAATAAAGAGGAGAATCACACTAAAAAAAAATGCTGTGTACTCTGGGATCCTCACTTACAGAGCAGCGCTTCTCTAACTGTGGTGAAATATCAGTTTTATTCTTTTAATTTCCAATCTATCATGGGCCAGTTTTTTAAAAATTTTTTTTGAAATGTATACAAATATTGAAAAATGAAATGGAAAAGTAAACTACACTCTTATAAAATCCACGGTTTTTATTGTTAGAGTCAGTAGACATAAAGCCAATTCAAAATTGCTGTGAAGTTTTTCAAGAGGTACGCTCCATTTCTGTACTTACTTGGGTAGGGCTAGTGTACAGGCTGCTGTGTGGCACCATCCCAGAGATCACGCTTGAAGTACAGTGCTCAAAGATACCACATCACCAGGTCTTCAGTTCCTCCTGCTGTGAGCTATCAGCCACTTTGTTTCTGTACTTTGAGTAATTGCCCTATCCAAATTTTGTAACCGCCTCTTCTTTTCCTTCTTATTCTTGTTTTCGTTTTTTGAGGCAGAGATTTGCTATGTAGTTCAGGCTGGCCTTGAACTCACTGTGTAGCCCAGGCTGTCCTCCAACTCATGGCAATCTTTCTGCCTCAGTCTCCTGAGTCCTGGGATTATAGGCATGCACCACCATGCCAGGCTTATTCCTATTATTAAATGTGTTATCTCTTCTTTTTGGGTTTTTTTTTTTTTTTTGCTGATCTTTCTCTGTTCTTTCTTCTGTCTCTGTTCTTCAGCCATGGTATAGTTGTACCCCTCCCACGGCATGGCCAAAGTCATTGTCTTAGACTTTAGTGTTGCTCTTATGTGGGGACTCCTGGATTTGTTAACCACAGACCTGCCTCTGTGAAGAGTCTCTCTAGCCTTGGTGTCTACTGGCATTTTAAGACATTTGTTTTCTTCCATCACCAACTCTTAGCTTATTTCTCTTCCCCCACCCCTCCTTCTCTTCTCCTTCTCCCTCTCCCTCCCTCCCTCCCTCTCTCTCTCTCCTGGTACTCAAATATCTCTTTAAACATATATGCATAAATTTAATTCTTACATTGTCTGCTCTTAACCTTATAGCTTTCTAGTTGAGACTTTTCCACTATCATAATGTCAAACTGAACATTCTTTTGTCACTTGTATCCTAATATGATAAAAACTAAACAAATACCCAGCATTTTACTGTTACCTCAGATTCTTTCTGACTGAAGGAAACTTCCAGTGTTTTCATCCAAGTGTTGTTTCAGCTTTCCTGTCAGCTTACCTACTGTTTTAAGTTCAAATTGTCAAGGGTAACCTAAAGGGTAACGCTTTTCAGTCTTCCTAAAATAATAGGACAAGCATAGGAAGATAAAACTGGTTGGGCAGAGTAATTTCTGTCTGGCCCGTGTTTAAAATAATAGCACCTTACTTGTAAGAGGTGATTGCTTTCATCTCTCAGTCATTCTTACAACTCTGAGGAGTTCAGGACAGGCATCTGTATTTCCGGTGTTTACCTGGGAAAATCAAGCTTTAGAGTGGCTTGCCCAGCTGAGGCAGTGCGTATACAGGGGCAGAGCTGGTCTAGAATCCAGTTGTTCCGTGTAGTTCACTACCTGTCAGTTACCATCCAGAATAGTAATCCTAAAATTACCTTAATCCTAAAGAAACCTTGCCAAAGCCCCTCCACAGCTGGATAACATTAAAACAAAAAGTATAATGTTGTCCATGAGGAAAGGTTACAAGATGTATTATTTTATTTTCTATGGCACAAAAGATAACTGATCTAGGAAAAGTTCTGAAGAAGACAGAAATTTCAAGGGGTTGCGGGGAGGTCTCTTTTACATGTGAATAGCATAAAGTTACAATTCTTTAGTCAGGAAAGATAGTCTAAGCATATATGTGATCAAAGTCATCAAAGCATTTAAAAGTATAAATAATGAACACTATAGTGACCTAATCTCAGTGTGGTTGAACCCTTTGAATACTGAGATTTATCTTAGAACAAAAGGAAATAAGGATTTTTATAACAGGTTGTAAACAAGGGTTTATTATTTTGAAGTTGTGTGGCTTCAAAACAGAATTTTAAAAATGATTTTAAGTGAAATTATGGACAGTAAAGATGTAAACTTAATTCACTTACACTTCCACCACTACCATGGTCTTCTGTGCAAATATCTCTTGGTACCACTACTAAAGCAGAGAACTACAGGGGTGCTATTGGTGAGGTTCTGCGTGTCACTTACCTTGCATTTCCTTTTGCCAAACGGAAGCAACCCCACTCCCTTTTTTCTTCCTTCTCCATAGTTGAATCCACTTGTTCTTTTTGTGTCTCATCACCAAATCTAAGATCATTTGTGGGCCAGCTTTTGCAGTTTATTCTTCTGCTGATCTCCCATCTTCTAGTCTCTGCTAATCTTTGTTTGTTTGTTTTTTGAGACAGGCTTGTTATGTAGTTCAGGCTGGCCTTGAACTCAATGTGTAGCCCAAACTGGCCTTGAATTCACAGTGATCCTCCTGCCTCAGCCTCTTGAGTGTGGGGATTACAGGCGTGCACCATCACACCTGGCTCCACATGTAGTTCATCAATAATTTTTCATATTGTCTGTGTCAGCCAGAATGTGCTGCTAGCCACAGAATCCTTCGTTGACGTTTTCATAAAATGGTCAGATATCACCTTTTAGCTGTTACATATGTATGTAAATCATCATGTTCTGTTAGCTACATACTTCATACCTGTGGGCTCCTTTCGCTCCGTGACAGTCTTCCATTACTTTTAGGTGTAGTCTCATTTAACCCCTTTCTCTCTTTCTTACTTTTGAGTCTTGTTTAAGATTCTGTGAATCCTTGTAATTCGTTTTTGTTTACCATGCTTTTCATTATCCCCTTATATTGAGGTTTTCAAAACATGGCTGAATATATTATTTATTTATTTATTTATTTATTTTTTTGAGACAAGGTCTCACTATGCAGTTCAAGCTGGTCTTGAACTCACTCTGTAGCCCAGGCTGGCCTCGAACTTGCAATGATCCTCTTGCCTCAGCCTCCCAAGTGCTGGGATTACAGGCATGTGCCACCATGCCCAGCCATGGCTGAATATTATAATCCCTTGAGAAGATTTAAAAATTAGCAGTGCTTGTAGTCCATCCAAGGAAATTCTGTTGTGGTTATTCTGAGACATCAAAAGTTCCATGGGTAGTTCTTGTGGCGTCGAGGGTTGAGACTTACCTGAGATTGGAGCACACCTCACCTCCTGCGACCTCACTGCTCACAGTGTACCTTATGGACCAGCAGAAATGGAGCTCTATGCCCCACCCAGACCTACCACATCAGAATCTGCACTTAAATAAGACTCGAGGGTTTTTTTTAATGTATGTGCCTCAAAATGTGAAAAGCCCTGTTCTGAAACCTTCACTCGGTGTTTCCTTGACCTGCTTTCCAAGCTGCTGCCAAACTTCAGCCTTTTCTTTTACAAATCTAAGCTTGTGCTGGCTGTTGTACTATTGTACAGGTTCAGCTTTTTTATTTTGAAACTGAGCGTTTAGACAGCGTGTTCTTTGGTACATTTCAAATTCATGTTGCCAAAACTCAGTGCATTCCCACTGTGTGAAGGGCCTGGATCCAACCAGATGTCATCAGGACACTTGTCATGTAGCTTTGTGGCTGCAGGGCTGTGGCCCTCCCTTGCCCTTCACAAGCTTGCTTCCCCGGTATGTGGCTTTGGCTGTTTTTTCCTTTCTGACTCTCAGCAGAGAGCTATTGCACATCAGAGGCTTCAGCAAGAACACTCACTTCCCCTTGGTTCTGACTTCCCCTTACGGCAGACAGTTCGGCAAGACAGCCCTGCATGTGATAAGGTCTGGCATAGGGAGACTAGAGAAGGTTGTTTGGCAGCTGAACTTGCCCTGGGGAGCAGGAGAGCCTTTTCCTGAAGAACAGGATATGGAGGTTGTTTAGGTCGGACTTCCTGTGTGTTCTTATGGAAGGTAGAGGTGATAGAGGAGCAGGGAGAAACTTTGGCCCAGATTGTTGGTGAATCCAGCCTCCCGTTTCCAGTTTCAGTAGCGCTCTGCTCATTTGTCTTCACATCCTGACGTCGCTTGCTTACCTCTGGTGTTCATTTCTAAGCCCTCTCAGTGCAGAAGTTTCCCTTTGTTGCTTTGATTTTTTTCTGGTGCGCACCCAACGACTTGATTGGGTTGGTGCAAAGTGGGGGTGGGTGCAGGAAAACCTCAGAGCCTACTCTGAGCTCTGTGAGCTCCAGCAGAACAGTGCCTACTATAGCTTTTCCCAGTTGAGCACAACCCTAAGATGAGTTACCTCGGTGCGTTGGACCAACTGAGATCTTCTACCTTGCTTTTAAGGTATCAGTTATGGTTGGGGAAGAAGCCACATGTTGAGTTGCTTTTTAAATACATACTTAGAGGGGCTGGGAATTTAGCTCAGCGGCAAAGCGCCTGCCTGGCAAGCGCAAGGTTGTGAGTTCGGTTCCTAGTACCGGAGGGAAAACAAAAAAAAAAAGAAATGAATACATACTTAGAAACCATATTTTTTGCTGGGCAGGGAAGTTGCCATCGTTCACTGTTTTGACCTCATGGCAGGTGATATTGCTGCTGAAATAATTTCCTGCTATTCTCCCTACGCTCTCTGGAGAATTTTATGAGAATATTTACAGCTCTCTTCTGTTTGACGGGTTGTTACAGGAATGCCTGTTATTCCTCCATGTCTGGGTCATCACCTGCTAAACTGGGGCACCAGGTATTGCTGCCGATTTATCACTGATGCTTTAAAACTACACCAAGCAAATAATGATTTGCCAAGAGAGATTGAGGCATAAGGTTTGGGGAAAAGCCAGGTGGCTCATGTGTTAAAACTGTGAAAGAGGCTGAAAGTGTAGGGATTCCTAGGAAAAGACTAAGGACCCTGGTAGCCTTTTAAAGACCTAGTTCAGCCTTTTTCCTCTTCTCTTACAGACCAGTTCCTCTCCCCACTCTGGGGTGTCCAGGCAGGTGCGGATCAAGGCTTCCCAGTCCGCTGGGGATATAAATACCATCTACCAGCCCCCTGAGCCCAGAAGCAGGCACCTCTCTGTCAGTGAGTATTTTACTCCCTTCCGCTGTCCTCATCAGTTTTATCTGCTCACATTTTAAAAATTCCAACAAATATTTATTAAATAATCATCGAATATGTATTGTCTGCCACTCTATGCAGAGTAATCGTCTGTGCTTTTGTTTGGGGAGAAGGGATAGGGAAATGACTGGAATAGTAAACTGATCTTACAGTATTATGGTGTAAGTGTCTGACTAAATTTCTTTTAAATGTCCATGAGACAGCTCCTCACAAATCTGTTTGAAGACTTCCTGCAGAGTTGTCACTTATTTTTGACCATTCTTTTCCCAAAAAACTGGGGACTTAGGAGTCAGGTCTGAGGTTGAGTTTTGACCTCAAACCTCTTACTTATGATCCCTGAGAAGTCCTTATGCTTCTAGGAAGATACTGGCTAGTGAGGCCCTTAGAGAGCTGTCTTAGGCTGCTTGAGAAGGATGGAGCGTTGACATACTATATATAGTTGGCTAACTAATGGGAGAGCTGCCAGCCTCCCCAGAAAAAGAGCCTAAGTCAGATATGTGCACTATACCAGATAACACGGCATTACTCCAGAGCCCTTTTCCCTCAGTCTGGCAAGAAAACCCGTTTCTTGAATTGTGACATTTTTATTAAGATGGAAGTCTGGCCTTATCAAACATTAGGGTTGTACCTGCTCCCCTAATATTGAAACTCTTCTGCTGCCAGGAAGCCACGTTTGCCCTTTTCCATAAAAAGTAGAAGTACACCAAACTTAGCTGCTCTCTAAGGATGCTCAGCTGAGCTTGAGGCAGTCTGACATTGGTTCTGCTCCTGAACTTACCATGAGGAAAGAAGGAAGTAGCAGAAGATGTGTGTTAGTCACTGACTTGGCCTCAGTGAGTAATTTCTGGAACCCAAGCAAGTGCCGGTAGTAAGTGTTACTAAGTCGAATGTCTGTAAATGAATTTCCGATTTCTGTAGATGGTTGGTGGGTTTGTGTTCACTATGCCAGTTAAGGAGAGGGAGCCATCATCCTAGCAAGCATCCCTGGAATACAGGCATCCTGGAACCTGGGAAGAGGGCAGAGCCGGGATTGGAAGAGATGATTTCTAACTAGAATAACTTGGGAAGTGCAGTCTGGAGAGAAGCTGGACTGAGCTGGACCTGAGAGGTTAGGGAGGACTTCCATATTCAAGAGTGAGGGGAGAGGGATTTTAGAACGTACCTGTGGTGATCTCACTGTCCTTCAGCTCCAGATGGGCTGGTATATGTGGAGGAGGCATAGAGGATGCTAAGAAGGAGTATCTGGGCACTGGACATGGTTATGCACACCTGCAATCCCAGCCCTGGGGAGGCTGAGGCAGGAGGATCACTGTGAGTTCGAGACCAGTCTGGGCTACATCGTGAGTTCAAGGCCAGCCTGGACTACTTAGTGAGACCCTGTCTCAGAAAACAAAAAGGAATGCCTGGGCTGCTTCCTGCATGCCTTAGTGAACTTGATTGTGCTGAAGTTTTTTGGTAGTCCACAGGAAGCCACTGAAAATGTTTGCCTCTACTCGCCTCTCCCTTATGCTTACTGTGTTATCTTATTACCTTACTTCTCTCCCGTGAGCTGCAATTTTATTCATTACCAGAGTATATGTGCTGGAAGCATGTAAAGCAAAAAAGACATGGATCCTATCCCAAAGATGGACATTTACTTGTCATGATGTGATCAGTATATAATGCCAGCTGACCAAAGATGTAGTGCTGTGAATGTGTGCGGCTGAGGGCTGGCTCCTGACCTTGGAGTTAGGAAAGCCGTAGGCTACTGCCTGGTGCTCGGATGGGAGGCAAGCAAAGGGGCTGCAGGAAAGAGGGCTCTAGGCAGGGCACGCTGCACCTAGGTAGAGGCCTGGGGCAGGCGGTGGTGTGAATTATGTGAGAAATAGAAAGGACGTCCCCGTGACTTGAGAGCTGGGAGCAGAAGAAAGAAGATAGGACTTGACTGAAGAGGGAGGCAGAGCCTTGTGGACTGTGATAAAGATGTTAACCCTGTGTTGAAAGCATTGAAAAGCCACTTTGGGATTTTACGTGAGGGGGAATGGGTGGTGTTACATGTCACCACTGACTTAAGGAGGCCATGTTAGGCCAATGCAGTAGTTCAGGTGAAGGAAAACAGGAGCTGGTTAGGCTGCTGACGTAACTAATGAAGAGATGAAGGAGCTGGAGGATTTGAGACATTTAGAGGTAAAACTGACAGAACATGGCTTTCCAGTGGTACTTAGTGTGGCGTGGGGACCTGGGGAGTCTCTAAGATCCTTTCAGGGTATCTGGAGCTTGGAATTATTTTCATAATCATACTGACATCTGATGCTCGTCCTCTTACAAGTGTTCAGAGAGCTTTCCGGAGGCCATGTGCTTGAAGGGACATTGTCACTCTGGTGACTGATGGAATGTGTGCTTATATATTACTATGTTTTAAAATGTGCTAGCTTTAAAATTTTTTTTTCTTCTGAGCCGGGGATATAGTTCAGTGGCACAGCACCTGCCTGGCAAGCACGAGGTTGTAAGTTCGATTCCCGGTACCAAAAAAAAGCTAAATTTTTTTTTTTTTTTCTGAGCTTAACTGGAGCAGTGGTACATGCCTATAATCTTAGCTACGCTGGAGACTGAGGGCAGCCTGGGCAAATTAGCAAGACTCTTTCTTAAAATAAAAAATAAAAATGACTGAGGGTATAGCTTAGTGGAACGTGGCTTTGAGCCCCAGTAAGGGTTAGGGTGTATTTCTGAGCTTGGACTGAGGTGTAGCTTAGTGGTAGAACATTTACCTACCATGCATGAGGCCCTGGGTTTGATCCTTAGCAGCACACACATAAACACACATACACACACACACACACACAGAGGCCACCAAAAGACGTATACACACTTTAGCAGTTCACTGTACTAATAAAACGTGGAAGGCCACCACTTTGAGTACCTCTTGTAATTGTAGAGGCCAAAGGTAACTTGTATTAATCCTATGATGTCTCAATAAATTTAGTATTAAAGTACTTATATAAGTTTTTCTTTTCTTGATGTATACGTTTTGGGCAGAATATATATATTAGTGTGTGTGGCCAGGCTGGCCTCAAACTTGTGGAGATCTTCCTGCCCCAGCACCCCCAAGTGCTGGGATTATAGGCATGCACTACCATGCCTGGCCTAATTTCTTTTTCTTGAGCTTTAATTCCTAATATGGTAGATTGGTTGGGCTCAGAAAATAATACTCCAAAGCTGGGCATGGTGGCATACCCCTGTAATACTAACACTTGGGAG
Source organism: Chinchilla lanigera (assembly GCF_000276665.1). NCBI lineage: Eukaryota > Metazoa > Chordata > Mammalia > Rodentia > Chinchillidae > Chinchilla > Chinchilla lanigera. The sequence continues at coordinate 8,147,508 of NW_004955478.1, read as the reverse complement.
GCTGAGGCAGGGATATTGCCAGGAGTTCGAGGCCAGCCTGGGTTACATAGTGAGTTCAAGGCCTTACATGGTGAGACCCTGTCTCAAAAAACAAAACCAAAAGGACGGTGATACTCCAAAGTATGGTGCTTTGGCATGCTGAATACTTGGAACTGAAGGACTTTGGAAGGGCATTGGAAACAAAGTCTCCGATCTTTTGACCTCCTGTGTCCTGTTCTCCCTTATCCTCCAAGGAAGACCACAAAAACTATCCTTCTGTTTTCCCCAAGCTTTTCACCCTCAAAACCAGCCATGAAGCCTACCTATATTTCTGTAACTTCCCCACCTTTCTGTGTAAGCTGTCCATAAAGTAATTCTGACTTCCCTTGTCTGATAGTAGATTGTGAGACTCGTTCCGAAGCAGTGTTGCCCTTTATCCAGGAGGAAGGAATGCCACATAGGAAGCCCAAAGCATCTGGACGGGCCTTGTTGGATTCCCCTCCTCAGTTTGTTACCATTAGGTATACCCATTTGTCTAATCACTTTTCTGCACACTGTTCATTCTTCTTTGTATCTGAGCAGGAATAGTTTTCCCTGGGTCTTTGTATTTTCATTCTGTTGTTTATTGTTATTATTATTATCAGTAGTAGCACATACTTGTAAAACATAATTCAGCCAGGGCTATAGCTCAGCGGCACAGTGCCTGCCTGGCAAGCGCAAGGTCATGGGTTCGATTCCCAGTACCAAAAACAAAAATATAATTCAATACATTCATCATGGGAAGTTGGTATGTGTATCATCTCTTAATCCTTTTTTCTTTCCCTTCTCTTCCCTCCCTTCCCCTTTTCCTCTAATCCTAGATCCCCTTCCTATCAGCAAAAGGTCTACCTCCTTTCCTATAATCTGTTTTTTTCTTTATTTATACTCTCATAGAAGAGAAATCTTGTGCTATTTAACCTTCTCTATCTGATTTATTTCACTTAGCATTATGGTCTCAAGGTGTCTTTTCTTACACATGACTCACATTTACCCTTTATGGCCGAGTAGTCCTCCACTGTGTATAAATACCACATTTTCCTTATCCATTCGTCTTTTGAGGAACATGTAGGCCACTTCCAAGATTTAACTATTGTGAGTTGTTCTACTATAAATATGGGCGTGCGTGTATCTGTAATGTGATGTCTTTAACTCTTGGGGGAATGAATGCATCTTCGTTTTGAAGGACTCTTATGTAAAATTTTGATTAAAAAAATAGTTATGCTACTCTTTTGTCAACTTATCTTTTGTTATAGGGACAATCCACTGTGACTCTTAGGGAGGAGAGGAAGGGCGTTACATTCTTTGTGCACCTGCAGTTTAACCCACACACATAAAAGCTCTTAAATGTTAAAAAGGATTCTAAAACCAGAAGGCTTAAGGACTGCTATGGAGCCGGGTTGAATTTTCAGGTGTTGAGAGGAGGAAGTATTCCTGGAAGGCTGCTGGAAGAGTGCTGGTCTCGGGTGTGAGGAAGGGACAGACCTGATCTTTTAGGCCTGTTTGGGTGTCAGTGTGCCTTTTTGTGAGAGGAGGTAGCAAATGAGCAGTTAGGTGTGTAGGTCTGTAGCTCAGAGGGGGAAAAAATCAGGGCTAGGGGAAAAAAAGTGGAAATCCTCAGCTTGAGATCATGGGCCCAGAGAAGTGTGTCTGCACAGACTCAGAACAAGAAGAGAGCCTAGGGCTGAGCCTTCGAAACGCAACACTTGACCAGTTAGAAGAGGAAAGGGTGAGATGCCAGGGGACGGAGAAGAAGAAAATCAGTATGGGCGGGGCCTTACCAGTGAGATGGAACAGGACAGCGGGCTCGACATACACAGTTGTCATTTGCTCGCTCTTAACCTATTTTCTTAATATATATTTGTGATACACAATAAATACATTCGTTGTCGGGAGTTGGTATGTATGCGTGTTGTGTCCTTCTCACTTTCCCTTCCTGTCCTCTGCTCGCTCCAGTTCCGCCCATCCCTGGGTCCTCTTTCCATCTCTACAGAGTCTTGTCTCCCTGTTTCCTATCTTTTATCTTTTATTTTTTGCTTTAGATTATTTATACTGCAGGTTTCTCATTCCAAGCTCCTCTGTCTGATTTACTTCACCTAGCCTTTGTCATTTTCGTCCACAAATGTCTAAGTGCTTGCTGTGAGCCAGTTATGGTATAAGGCTAGAAACAACCCACCATGAAGGGCTAGGAAAAGTCCTAGCAATAGACATGGAGTCAAAGGAGTAGTCATTGGTTAGTAAACTTAGCAATTCAACCTTCTACTCCATGCCTGCATTTTCCCTCCTTCACCATTAACACACCTGTGACTACTTGTGAGCGACTGTTAACATGCAGATCATTCAGCTCCCGCTGAAAAAGTTGCAAAGATGGGGAAGTTCAGGGTGTGCCAGTTCAATTTTAGACATCTCTAATTGAAAATTTCTCCTTATAGCGAATTGAAAAATCTGCCTTTGCTGACTTTACTAATTGATTGTAGTCTATCCCCCATCCCTCCCTTCTCTCCTGGGACTTCTTATACCACCCACCTAGGCTTGTTTTGCTAGGCAAGTGCCCTACCACTGCACTACATCTCCAGCCCTTTTTAACTTCTGTTTGTGGCTTTGAACTTGTGATCCTCCTGCTTCAGCCTCCTGAGTAGCTGGAATCACACATGATCACCATCATGCCTGGCTTAGTATACTTCTCATCTTGTCTCATCTCATCTCTTCTCTTTTCTTGGGTGGCACCATACCTTTGCGCTGAACTGTTCCCAGCCTGTTTTTATATTGAGACAGGGTCTTGCTAAGTTGTCCGAGCTGGGCTCCATCTTGTCCCCCTCCTGCCTCAGCTTGCCATAGTGCTAAGATTACAGGCTTGTGCCACCATGCCCAGCTAGTGCTGCTTTCTTGAGTAACTCAAAATTGTTGATGTGGCAGTTCTTCAAGTATTTGAAACCAGCCACCGTATTTACTCTTTGTTTTTTCCCATCATAACATACATACCTTGAAAACCATTTTTCTAAGCCAGTCTGTTAAACTAGTTCATACTCAACAAAAACAGGCAAAAATGCTCCTGTGTAATGGGTAAACTCAAGAGTTAACTTCCTATGCACATATTGCCAGGTAGTTGGATGGAATTTCCCTATGTAAAAAATGTCCTTCCTCCTATTTTTGCCTGTGGAAATTCTGTTGCCTTCGAGACCAAGCTTAAGCATTATTCTTCCATAAAGGCCTTTAAGCCGTGTAGCTGAGCTTCCACTGGCGGGCTCAGACTTAGCACTTTCTGGCCCCTGTTCTTGTTAGGACCTTTGCTTCTGTTCTCACACTGCCTTTCTCTTGTCTTGCCACATCATGTGTAGCCCAGCAAGGCAGACTGTAACCTCTGAGATGAATGAAGACCGGCAGTCCTTTCAAGAGGTTTGGTAGTGAAAGAAAAAGAGGTCAGGAAATTAAGTCGAGATATCTTCAGGCTAGAAATCTGAGCAGGGTGCCCAGGGAGAGATAAGGACAACTGAAAAGGAGTGAGCAAAGTAAAAGGACAGTGGATGAGCTGGCACCTAGAGGAGTGGATCGAAGAGTCCAGATAGAAAGCAGCAGTGACCTGGAAGGAGGAAAAATTCAGGCAAAGGGAGAAAAAGAAGGTTGAAAGGGTGAGAACTTCTTACAGCAACAGCTGGGCGGTGGAGAGCGCGGGCATTGTGTGTGCTGTGAACGTCCAGTCTTAGGACAGTTGTGAAAGGGCAGAAACTAGGACTGGAGGTGGTGGCCGCAGACATGAAAACAAAATGGTCATTTCCAAAGGGTTTTTTCTCCTTGTTGCTGTGAATTCTTGCAATACTATGTCCAACCAGGAACAGTAAAGTAAAATGGAAATTTTGAGAAACGGAACACAGGATGTTCTTGAGATCTTACAAGATGCAAACATTGAGCAGCACAGTTGTGCACAGACTGGTCTATTGTATTTTGGGAAATACTGGTTATAATTTTCTATCAAGAGAGAAAAAGGTTTGATCATTGTGTATACCTAAAATGTACCAATAAACTTAATAAAAAAGAAAAAGATTTGATTGCCTTCCCCATCTCATCTATCCCTCAAAGAAGAAAAGGATTTAGAAATGCATCTTTGTACTTACAATGACCTGCACATTAACACTGACCCCGCCCCCCCAAAAAGAGCACTGACCCAGAGCCCTAGAACTCCCTGCAGAGGCAACTTCCTGACTGCATCAGCTTCCTGATGAGGCTTCTCTTATGAAGAGGCCAGAATCTGAGAGCCTTTCGGCTTTGAGTCAGAGAATAGAGCAGAAGAATCAGTGATACCCCAGGATGAAAAATTACCTCTTGACTCTGCTTTTCTGCGTTAAGGAGGCTAACAGAGAATAGCATATCCTGGGAAGAGCTGGGACAGCTGGCAGCATAAACCCTGGTCTTGTCCTTATGTGTAGAATGCCTTCAGGGAAAGCTGTGGACCACTCTGTACGGAGGACTGCTACTGTGCCCTTCTGCTGATGCTGAGATGGGCAGGCCCCTTTAACACAATGGCCTGCTGAAGCTAAAGCAGCAAGATCAGGCCGGAATGCCAGGGAAGGGGTCGGAGAGCCTGTACCTCACCCGGCTGCCTGGGCTTGCCTCCTGACACCTGTGGAGTGATCTGTGCTTTGCACAGCAGAGCTTTGTGCAATCCAGCTCAGTCTTGTCATGGCTGGTAAATATATGACCATCAGAGTCCTGTAGTCCAGTATCCTGGCCTGTTCAATCGCTTGTTCCACTTGTTCTTGACGCTTCTTGTGTATCTAGTTGGCTCACAATGCCTGAAATGAAGATAAAAACAAAACTGAAAATACCCTGGAGCAATTCTGCCAACTCCTGGTTTTTCCATTCGCTTCCTCTGATAGCCATTGGTTTGGGGAGACTTCCCTTTCCTGCTCCAGGCCGTGGGCCTGTGCACAATAGCGCCTGGCTTGTTGCCCATCAGATAACGAGGCTGGCTCTCTGTAGGCCATGGTGAGGACTGGAAAAAGTGAAAGTCTTTGGCTGGAAATAAAAGCTCAGAAACCTTAGCTATTTTCCCCCAGGCCCTTCTGTGTCTGTAGTGCTGGCCTCCAATGAGTTAGTCCCTTCCCTCCTACAAAACCAGGGGAGAGTTCAGTGGAGCTAGCAAGGGAGAGGATGAGTGTTAGCAGGCCGTGTATGTCACACCCCAGGGCAGGCTTACTCTGGACACGGCCTAAAAGATGGGGGCAGTTCAGTCTGTCTAGGGGTAATTTGAACGTACCAATTTGGTCTCAGATTTCATCAGTAAATGAGAATTTTTCTTCACTCAGACCCTTTCAAGAAACATTTTTATTGTTCCAGGTAAAATGTGTAATTTCTTTTCACTGCAGAGTATATTGGTCAGGGTTCAGCTGCACAGAAGAGCAGTCATTCTAGCTTGTTTCAGGAAGAAAAGCTGCAGCGCACATTCTGACTTACGGAGCCACTGGGAGAGGGAAGGGTGCAGGCTTTAGGCTCACATATGGCGCAGCGCTCCTCTGTCCATAGTCGGGAGGTCCCCAGTCCAGAAGTCCAGTGCCTGTCAGCCCTGGTCCGTACCAGACACAGAGTGCCTACACCTCTGTCTGGGCCCGCAGACGGCAGGGATGACAGGAAACTCGGTCTCACACAAGTGCGTCTGACTGGCCCAACCTAAAAAGAGCCTTAGAAATACAGCTTTTAGCCAGTTAGGCTTCTGAAGTACAGAAAGAGATAGTTGACAGGTGGGTTAGATCCTGAGCATAACTCTTATCTGCCATATAAAATGAACAGAATGAATGGGCTTCTACCCTATTTCTACCACTAGGTGTGTCATGTAGATGTGTACCTGTGCCACCAAAAGTAGTTATGAGATGAAATAGTTCGCTCCGTTTTTGCCAGTGAAGAAATTGAGGTGAGCATTTGAATTACCTGATGATTGTCAAAGCCTGATTTGAATCTAACTCCAAAGGGAGGCTTCTCTCGATACATAGTTATCTCTGTAGTCTTCTGCTGCTGAAAAATGTTACCAACATATGGATTGAATTGCCACAGAACTTCTGGGCTATCAAAATGTTTTCTAAAGCCAAAAATGGGAGTCAGGTTGTAGGTTAATATTTGCAAGCTACGGGCTTAATAATGCTCTGTGTTCTTAGTCATGGTGGGGCTTAAGAAAACCCTTTGTCATGGTGCCACTGGAATTTTGTGTTACGAGAGCAAGGGATGTGGACAGGTACATGGGTGTTAATAATGGGGCCAGTTGGAAAGTAGAGTCATTTTTTTACCTTTGGTCCTGGTTTCTGCTTTCCTCCATCCCTTGTCTTTCTTCTGAGCCCTCTGTTGGCCAAATGGCAGTTTGTGTTGCTACCCTTCTCACAAATAACCATGGACAAAACAACTCTGAATTTGGTGGTGTTGCACATAGCACCGTGTTTTCCCTGTACTGTCAAGAAATCCATGTGCTAGCTAGCCTGTCTCCCCATCAGTGGGACCCCTTCTTCTCTCCCCACCTAAAGGGAGCAGTTCAGCAAGTTTTGCCTTCAGGCACTTTGTTGAGCAGCATACTGGTCCTTTTTGGAAATAAATTTTGATATCAAAACTGCATTGGCTGACGTGTCCTGGGAATCACAAAGGCTGCCTTCTAGCCACAGATACTTGATGGCTTTGGGCCTCCGGTTCCCCTCCTGCTCTATGTAAATGATCATCATGCACCTCCACTGCAGGGTTGTTTTAAAAGTTAAATGAGAAATGAATGTTGAAAGAGAAGGATGGGTGGGAGGAAGGAGAGAGGGAAGCAGAGAAGGGAAGAAACCCACACTGGCTGATTATATTGCTTTATTAGTTCACAGCACCATATCCCCAAATTGACATTGAGCTGTTTCAGTTTCTGCCAAGGCTGGGCAGGCTCTGTTCGAAGGCTGATCGAGATTATGTGAGAGACGGGCTCAGGTACTGCTTCACTACAGAACTGTTAGCCTCTGCCCTGTGAGTGAGGTGTTAGAACAGGAAATCCAGAAAAATTCTGTGTCTTTTTTCAGAGCAGTTTTGTTTCTGGCCACTACTGTGGAGTCAGGAGGGGAAGACAGATTCCTGAGGTTCCCATGTTAGCCCTTCTGCTCGAGACGTCTCCTTAGCTTAATGCCTCCAAGGAGCACTGCAAGTGTTCTTGGTGGCAAACTCATCAGATCTCCCCTACACAAGTAAAGGAGCCATGTGTTCTGAAAAACTGACTTTATGTGGGAGAATGAAGGAGTCATTCTCTTGAAAGATATTAAGAATACAGTAATAGTTTAAATTCCTTACAAACTGTCTCAGAGATAACCTGCAACCTTTATTTTTATTAAGTATTTTTCTTCCTTGGAGTAGTGGGAGGAACCTTCCTGGGGAGTGTTGTGGAGCCCCAGCAGTTGGGCAGGCTTATGCACGCTTCCAGGTGAAGCTCCTGAGCAGCTTCTGCAGTGGATGGACCACCACTCCTTCCAGAGCACAGCGTGTCCCCCAGAGCTTCCTTCTGAAACTGGCTTCTTTCGAGAAAGGAATTGGTGTTGGCTGTTTCTGTCTTCCAGGGTAGAATGAGTCAGGTTCTTCCCCAAATCTCCAGCTACCAAACTTGTTCTTTTGTCCTTACCCATTCCCACAGAGCATCTTGCCTGCAGTTCCACTTCAGGACACTAGTGCCGTAGCCGGAACTAGCTGGGAGAATCTGACCAGTGAGGACAGGAGCCTGTCGAGGGACGGCGCTTCTGCTGTTTCCTATGTCTGGGAGTTGCGGGTCATAGGGAGAGGAGAAGGGTGCAGGATACAGTAAGGCAGTGGAACGCTCTTATGTGTTTGGTTTTCTGCATGATGGTATAAATTCGTTCCCCCCAGAGAAGGAAAAGATCCTGAGTCCTATATTTAAGTTTTCAAACTACTAGATATATTTGGTATGGATATTATTAAAGCTTTTATTCTTTCTTCCCTGAGCCAGGGATTGAACTCAGGGCCTTGTGCATGCTAGGCAAGTGCTCTACCAGTAAGCTATACCCCCAGCTCTGTCAAAGCTTTTTTAAACCTTGATTTATTGATTCTTGGTTTTTTTGGTATGCTTAAAAAGGGGAAATGTTACAACTTCTGACCTTACTTTTGTCTCCTTCTCTGATCAGGGAAAGTGGCAGATTCAGAAAAACTTCTGGCCTAGGAGTTGGGAGGTCTGGTTTGTCAGACTCAAAATCCTTGATAACAAAATTGTTGCTTAATGACTGTAAACCATATGCTCACACTTGTGTCATTTGGTGATGTTAGGGTGATAAACTGTTCCACTTTACAAACTGATATAAAAATTCAGGTAAATTGGCTTTGTATCCTTTCACCTGTAAAGTGGGTGTAATTCTTGCTTCCTAACAAATATTTTTTGAGAAATACAAAGCTCCTTGAGTCTGTTTCTTCCTCTGTTAAGTAAAGCAAATACTTAGGTCTCGGGATCATTGAAAGGTTTAAATGAAGTAACAAGTGTACGAAAATCTTGTCAGATGGCTGCCATTTAGTACTCATTCCAAAGGTGTTTGCCAAGCCTCAGTGCAGGGCTGTTGAAAATCAAATGAGGTAAGGACTGTGAATGTCCAGCAGAAAGTAAGATGCGTAATTTAAATGCAACATAAAGCCGGGTATGATGGCACACATGGCTGTAACCCAGAGGCAGGAGGATGGCAAGTTCAAACCCAGCCGAGGCAATTTGGAAGACCTTTAGCAAGACGCCTTCTCAAAATAAAATAAAATATGGACTGCCGGGGCAGCTCAGTACAAAGGCTCTGGGTTCAACTCCGCACTACTGGGAGGTGGGGGAAGCAACATAATTGCCCATAGTAGTCAGGAAGTATAGGACTAACCCTTATTTTACTTAATAATAGCCCCAAATTGCAAGAGCAGTAATGCTGACAATTTTATTACACAGTACTGTTATAAACATCCTATTTTATTATTACCATGCCTACTTTGTATATGAAACTTGGTCATACATACACATGGAAAAAACTTAGTTATAGATCATGTTTGTTATCTGGGGTCTCAGGCAGCCACTGGGTCTTAGAACATACCTCTTAATAGCGTGGGGGTCTCCTAACCATAGAATGTGAGGAAATGGTATTGATGTTCTAAAGGGAGAAAGAAGAATGACATTATGAAGGAACAATTATATGTAAGAATTTTATAAAGCTAATCTAATTGCCAGCCTAAGTCGGTTTTGTAGTGTGTATTCTGTTCATGTTTTGCGTTGAGGTTCATGGTCATATACACTCTAGTACCTGCTCCATCCCTGGACTTCGCTTCCTGTTAGGAAGGGACTTTGCTTCAGGCAGCTGAAGCATGCTGGGCTTTGGTGTCGTAACCCGTTGGAGTTACATCCTGACCCAGGGCCCTATATCTCTAGCTGGCCCCCACGTCTGCTTCTCTTGAGCCACTTGTCCTAGGCTATGTTGTTAAAAGCCTTGCTTCTGTGCTTTAGGCTCCCAGAACCCTGGCCGAAGTTCACCTCCCCCTGGCTATGTGCCTGAGCGGCAGCAGCACATTGCCCGACAGGGATCCTACACCAGCATCAACAGTGAGGGGGAATTCATCCCAGAGACCAGCGAGCAGTGCGTGAGTATGGGGGACTGGAGTGTGCACACACTCGGTGTCAGACCAAGAGGATGGCCATCTTGAGAGTTAGAACTGCAAATAGTGGCTCTTCTGCAAACCAGGCCTGCCCAAATGTGGATTATTCCTTTCTAGGGGCCAAATACCAATTCCTGCCAAAGACGGGATCCAAGCTACCTAGCCTCCTTGGTGTTGGGTGAGCACTTGACAGTTTCCCTCTTAAGGTCCCTCACTGGTCTTCCTGCAGAATTTTATGCTGTTGATGTTCTTCCTTACAACTGTCTTTCTTCATTTTGGCAAGCTTTTACATACAACCAGTGCTAAACTAACAGATGGTGTTTTTCATTGGCTATATTTTAGTTTCGCTATTGCTTGGTGAGAGGTAGGGTGTGAACAACATCCAGATTACACTGTAGGGTTGGTTAGAGTGACTTCTGTGATGATAGACAGCTGTTACTAATCACCTGTTGGTATATAACAACTTGTCACAAGTACAGTCTTACAGTGATATAATTTATGCTGTAGTTTCCTTGGGTCAGGAGTCCAGACATCACTTAGCTGGGTCCTCTGCTTAGGACTGCACAGGGATGCCTTTTCTTGAGCTTGAGGTTGTCTTCTAGGCTCATATGGTTGTTGACAGAGTTCAGTTCCTTGTGATTGTAGGGCTGCGGTTTCTGTTTTTTGACTAGATGTCACCAGGCCTGCTCTGAGTGTCCAAGAGGCTACCTCCAGTTTTTTTGCTTTGGGGCCCCCTCACGATGGACACTCGGCTTATTCAAAGCCAGCAGGAAAATCTCTTGCTCCAGTTTGCAAAGATGGCATCTTCTGTAACTTAATACAATCATGGGGTGAGCATCCTGTCCTCCCCATACGTAGTCTGTTGCCTGGGAGTAAGTCATAGGTGCTCCCTGCAGTCAAGGCGGGATGACTCACTGTGACTCATTAGTCCATGTGTCCACCACAGTACTCGCCCACTGTAGTGTGTGTGTGTGTTTTACTGTAATTGAACCCAGGGCCTTTGCGCTGAGTTATGTCACCTGCCGTTTTTTTGTTTTGTTTTGTGTTTTTGGAGAAAGGATGTTACTAAGTTGCCCGGCTGGGCCTTCAATATGCATCCTCCTGCTTTAGCCTCCCAGAGTGCTGGGATTACAGGTGTGGGTCACCATACCTGGCTCTAATGGCTGGCTTTTTTTGTTGTTGTTGAGACAGAGTCTCACTATGTAGTTCAGGCTGGCCTTGAACTCATTATGTGGGTCAGGCTGGCCTCGAACTCACACTGGATCCCTCTTGCCTCAGCCTTCTAATACTGAGATTACAGGCGTGCACCACAACACCCAGCCTAGCTGGCTTTTTAACCAATAGTTTACTTGATGAAAATGACAGTTTGGGGGTGCTGGGGATTTAGGTCAGTGGCAAAGTGCCTGCCTGGCAAGCGCAAGGTCATGAGTTCGATTCCTGGTACCAGAAGAAAAACAAAACAAAAAAGAGAAAATGACAGTTTGGAGTCCAGTGTTGTGGTATTAGTCTGTAATCCCAGTACTTGGGAAGCTGAGGCAGGAAGATTGCCATAAAACCAGCCTGTGCTACATAATGAGTTCAAGGCCAGTCTGAACTATATAACAAGACTATATCTCAGGGGGAAAAAAAATTGGCTGAGTGAACTCAACAACTGTGAGATCTCTTGACTTCATTCTGATCATTTCAATAAATTTGACTTGATTGCTCTTACATGTTTCTAAATTTGGTTTAAGAAGAGGAACTTTTTAAGGGTATAACAGCCAACAAAGAAGCCAGCATCACCACACGCAGAATTTTACAAAACAACTGATTCCTGTAACTTCTTATTTATTACTCAGACTATGTATACTATGAGAAGCTCTTGACCTGCTTTACTCTCATCTGTACTCCTGCCTTCCAGATAAACTCACATTTGGAACCATGACTTGAGCCGGGCGTGGTGGTGCACGCCTATAATCCCAGCACTCGGGAGGCTGAGGCAGGAGGATTGCTGCAAGTTTGAGGCCAGCCTGAGCTACAAAGTGAGTTCAAGGCCAGCCTGAACTGCATGGTGAAACCCTGTCTCAAAAAGACAAAAAACAAAAACAAAAACAAAACAACAACCAAGCAAGGAACCATGACCTGGCGTGGCTTTGGCTTCAGAGTCCCTTCTTGAGCATTTTACCCTACGGCCCTTTCAGTGTCTCTCACTATAGGACTTCTGGACAGCCACTCTTCCAAGGGTTTCGGCTGTGAAATCCCGGAGATTGCAGATTAGGTGGATTTCCTTTGGTCTCTATCTCTCTCCATGATCCTGTACTGTGGCCCCTTCATTTTTTTACTTTACCTGCCTGGCCCTGGATTTGACCCTTAGTGAGGACAGACTTTAGAAGGAGGCCAAGAATGGTGGAAGCTGAGGACTGCCCAGGCCCCCCCTCAGCCCCCGCTTTTTAGCAGAAGAGAATTCCTCCTAGTAACAGACCAGTCAAGATAAGTCCACCTCACAAGGCTCTACCAATATTGTGTATAGTAAAAGAATATTCAATTGAGGCTTTCTTGCAAAGTGAAACTAAGGTTTTTTTTTTTCTTTGATCAGGTTTAGGTGATAATTGCATGTATATGCTGATTTTTAGAATGAACAAAACTTGATTTGTACTACTTTTTGGCTTACTTTTTTGAACAGAAATTATGCTAGCATAGTGTAACTTCCTTTACTTCCGCTTTGACTTCTGCAGCATTATCATAAAAAGGGTCATTTTTTGCAAAAGCATTCACTGGACTCAGCAGTTTTTTCCAAGGCCTCTTGAACCTTTGGTATTTTTCCTCCATCATCACATCTGCCGTGTTGTTACACTCATGTATTTTCTCTTTTACGTTATCTGGCCTAACTTTGTCCAATATGCATTTGATGGATTGGAAGTAATTCTTTCCCATATTGGCTTCCTCCACATGGGGAAATCTTGTATCCTTAACAAGGTTTGCAGTTTTATTTTGCAGTTAATTTTTTGTATATGACAGTATGATCTGAAGTATTTGACAGTATGGATGGGGCTGAATCCTAGTAAAATATTTGAGTTGGAAACTAATTTTGTGAAATTTCTAATTCTGGTAAACACTAAGTAATGTTTAATTTCCGAGTTCAGATAAGAACACAGTTGGCCCTCTGTGTCTGTGGATTCTATGTCTATATTCAACCACCTGTAAAATGAAAATATTCAGAAAAAAATTGTGTCCACACTGAAATTGAACAGGCTTTTCTTTTCTTGTCATTCCCTAAACGGATACTACCCAGCATTTACATTGTACTGTGTATTATAAGTAATTTAAATCTACAGTATATATGAGGATATGCATGGATAATATGTCATCTTATATCAGAGACCAGCATGCACAGATTTTGATACCCACAAAGATCATGGAGCCAACACCCATGTATACTGAGGGATGACTGTACTCTGAAATTTAAAACCCCAACTCCAGCCCCACTATGTACCAATTAAATGAAGAGAAGCACCTTCACTGGACAAAAAAAAAAATGCTATTTTGAAAAGGCTTTTTGTTACTGCATTTTACCAAGGGCCAGAGGAATACTTTAATTTATACATATACCTTTTACCTCTGCACTGCAACCAGGCACTGGGGAATTTTTGCTGATACCAGCTGTGCGATAACTGGTTTTACACCTTTAGAGAGGTCTCCTATCATTTCTCAGCCTGCAGTGCTCATCTGTGAAATGAGGCAATACTTGTCTTTGTAAATTATGAATTATCAAGTGTAAACAGAAGCATTGAGGTCCCACCCAGACTCACTGGAAGCCTCCACAGGGTAGTACCATCTCCAGCGCCAGGCACTGATACTGATGAGCCAAGAAAATGCCAACAAGAGAAGCAGCTCTGCTTTGCTCTCCTGGCAGAGCTCCTTGCAGTGCCAGCCAAGCATTTTTCTCCTTCCTGGAAACTTGCCTTTCAAACTGCAGGGGAGAATGGTACCTTATTCTAACCATTTTCCCCAGTACATGAGAGGAAAAAAGGCACTTTAATATTTTAACAATAGAGACAATATGCTAGCGCTGAGTAGGTCATAGGGCCTGGGTTTCCTGGCTGGGATTTGTTTTGGGACTGGTTTTATTGTATGACTTGCCTTGCAGATGCTGGACCCCCTGAGCAGTGCTGAAAATTCCTTGTCGGGAAGCTGCCAGTCCTTGGACAGGTCAGCAGAAAGGTATGGGGCTGTGGGTAGTTGGGGCGCTAATGTGTAGGCATTTTAGGGATGGGTTGAGGAAGTAGAGTTATCAAGTGTGTGTCTGATCTCACTGTATCCAGGGGACCAGGGTTAAAACATCAAGCTTGCAGGAAGATCCTTTACTTAATTTCTCAAATACAATGACAGTGTTTTGTCTGCATAATAAAATGAACATTACAGTAGTACATAGGTGGGCGTGGTGGTGCATGCCTGTAACCCCAGCACTCAAGAGGCTGAAGCAGGAGGATTGACATTAGTTTGAGGCCAGCCTGGACTATGCAGCAAGAACCTGTCTCAAAAACTTAAAAAAATAAATAAATAAATAAAATATATATACACACACACACACACACAGTAGCTTATTAAGTACTGTCTGTGTTGTTCAGTGTTATACATGTTTTGACCTTCCACATAATATATGCTACTCTTGTACTTTTTTTTGGCCTCATTGCTGAACTGAGAAACAGTGGACTGTTGAAGTTTTGAGGAAAAACTTGAGTTTTTACTGATGGGTTTACTTTCATTTTTTTTCTTCCAAATGTTTCTGGTGAAATAAGAAAGAGATACATAAAAATAAGAAAACAAAATATCTAGAACTTCCTTGTTTTCTTGGTACCGGGAACTCAGGACCTTGTGCTTGCCATGCAGGCACTTGTGCCACTGAGCTACCCCCCAGCCCAAGAAAACAAAATATCTAGATGGTGAGCATACCACACAGCGTCTGCTTGGTAATAAGTCCTGTTCTTAACACCCTGTGCGGGAGCAAGTGCTGTCCTTCCAAACCAAGAAGGCCAGCCCCCGCTCCAGTCCACTGCTGCCTTGCCCCTGCCCTTGTTCTGATCATGTCTGGGCAACTTGGGATGGCCAGTGGATAGGGAGCAGGCCTGGGTATTTTAAGGGGTTTTATTTTTTAAATTTGTGTAACTGACTCATCATTCACGTGGGTACTAATCATGTAACTGTGGCCAAATTTGTACAGTGTCTTTCCTAATAGCTCTGATAAGTGCTATCTTCCCCCTAGATATCACAGGGTAGAGTCATAGTTACTTGTTGGGCTTGCTTTCCAGAGCAAAAAGGCTAGGAGTTTCTGTCCCGAGCTCAGGGCTCTGCCAAGAACAGGCTGACCATGGCTTTGGACTATCTGCTAAACTTTGGGGTGGGAGGGAGGAAAGATGTCGAAGCTGGACAGTAGGGACAGTCCTCAGTCAGTGCCTTGAGAGTTTCTGACCTGGCGCGTTCTCAGAAGGCACGCTCCTGCCTGGGGAAGGGCCAGTCAGGCGGCTGCTGGGAAAGGTAGCTGAGTTCACCTACTTTCTCATTCTTGGCTGTTTCCTCCATCCCTACAGTGCTTTTTCCTTCTCCTGGAGCGTGACTTCTCTGAGGTCCAGCTTGACCTACGCTCGGGGCTCTCATCTTACCTTTTTAGAAACTATAAAAAGGGCAGATCTGAAGCCAGGTAGACCTAGATCCATTTTGGCTCCAGCAGATATTTGAGTGGCTTCAGACAAGTCCCTTAACTCTTGTTTTGTTTTGGTTTTTTTGGTACTGGGTATTGAACTCATGACCTCAGGCTTTCCAGGCAGGTGCTTATGCCACTGAGCTATATCCCCGGCCCAAGTCCCTTATCTCTGAGTTCCTCAGTTTCCTGTCTCTAAAATGGGTGGTGATAATTCATCTGAAGTAAAGATGCCTTGTATTGCAGCAGGAACGTGGACTTTGGGTTGAAGCCTCACTCTGTTGCTTCCGGCCTGTATCATTGGACAAGTAAATAGGAAGGCGCAAACCTGGCCTGTAGGGTATCTACACAGCAGGTGCTCAGTAATTGGCACCTGCTGTTACTTTTATGTTTCCTTCCTCAGAGTTGTGAGGATTAACTGAGAAAAAGCTGACTCTATAAAGTAAATCTGAAAGCAGCAGTTTGTAAGCTACAGTATGGTTATCTTTATCACTGCCTGGGCCAGGAATTCTCTTGCAGCTCTTCACCTGTTACAAAGGTGGGAAGAAAGGCACAAAAGAGAAAAGGGTGCTCAGCTAGAGTAGAACTCAGTGGGATGGACTGAACCAGCCAGGGTCCCGGCAAATGTGGGCCTCCGGCTAGTGATGGGAGGGGGAGAGAGCAGGAGGCCAGGGCCAGAGCTGCTTTCCTCCTCCTCTGCCTCCCACCCATCCTGTGGGACACAGCAGGGGAGACCGACCGCTGGGCGCTCCGCCTCCGGTCTGCCCTCTGGGCTGCTCTGGAAGTGCACTGAGGTTTAGTTCGTATTCCTTTTTGTTTTCTTCAGTCCATCCTTCAGGAAATCACGAATGTCCCGAGCCCAGAGCTTCCCAGACAACAGACAGGAGTACTCCGGTGAGCTCCAGGGGCCTGAGTGGGCACTGTGGGACATCTGGGTGGGGCCAGGGGTGGTTCTGAGTTGGGAAGACTGGACTGTATAGAAATTCTCCTGGGCCTGCTGCTGTAGGCTCTCAGGTGACCGGGGGCTTAAGTGGCTCCTTCACGGATCTGCCCAGAAGCCAGTGATTCCTCTGTCTCACTCAGATCGAGAAACCCAGCTCTATGACAAAGGGGTAAAAGGAGGAACGTATCCCCGGCGCTACCACGTGTCTGTGCACCATAAGGACTACAATGATGGTGAGTGCGTCTCCATGCTGCCCTCTGCTGGCTACTTTGGGAAAGGCCATGCTTAGAGTTCCGTGGAAAACTAATTCCAAGGGGATGGGGAGCTCCAGGCTCTGCGTTTCCCTTTATTCCTGAGGAATTGTGCCCCAGACTTGAGGCAAGAGAGACAGAACACCAACCAGATAGGGAAGGTTGCATCTGTAGGCCGAGATGCTACCACTCTGCCTTTTGTGTCCGTGGTGTGCTCTGGGGTACCACCCCTCCAAGTCCTTCTCTAGTAGCTGCAGAAAGCTTTGACTTGATTTGGGGTGGAGATGAGGGACAGCAGCCCCTCTGGCCTGAGTCCGATGGGAGGGCAGACAGGACGGACCAGAGCTGGTATTCTTTGTCACTTCTAACTGGTTTGTACGTTCAGTCTTACGGCCAGGGGTCTGACCTGCTCTGCTCTGGCTCTTGCGCCCTTCCAGGCAGAAGAACATTTCCCCGAATACGACGCCATCAAGGCAACCTCTTCACTCTGGTTCCCTCCAGCCGCTCCCTAAGCACAAACGGCGAGAACCTGGGTCTGGCTGTACAGTACCTGGACCCCCGTGGACGCCTGCGGAGTGCAGACAGCGAGAACGCGCTTTCTGTTCAGGAGAGGAGTGTGCCGACCAAGTGTGAGGAGTGCCCCTGGCTAGGAAGCGCTTGCTGAGGGTGCTCAGATGAGCTGCAGGGGCAGGAGGACAGCCAGGCCACTGGGGCGCTTAGGCTCAGCAGTCTGCTCCTCTGGCCTGTCCTCTCCACACTGAGAGAGCCTTGGAGCGGGGAGCGCACCCTGGACCTTATGCCTGACTCCTGCCATAGACTTTGATCTGGTCTGTAGTCTGTCTTTGTTCAAACTGAAAAGCATACCCTCGATTCCTGCCATATTATTTTGGAGCTTTGGGAGTAAAAGTATTTGATGAATGCAGAAGAGCACTTTACTATGGCTGACTGTTCTCTGCTTCCCAGGATTCTGACCTTAAGGTCCCACTGACAGGGTACTGGGCCCGCTCCAGGTGGGGTGGAGATGCTATACTGAGAATTGATGGTGCTAGGTGTGGGTGGGCCTGAGCCACAGGCCCCATGATCAAGCATCTGGAGAATGAGCAGGGTCTCTAACAAACGTGCATAGCATAACACAATTTCTGCTGTCTTCCTGTAGCTCCCAGTGCCCCCATCAATTGGCGCCGGGGGAAACTCCTGGGCCAGGGTGCCTTCGGCAGGGTTTATTTATGCTATGATGTGGACACAGGACGTGAACTTGCTTCCAAGCAGGTCCAGTTTGACCCGGACAGCCCTGAGACAAGCAAGGTACCACCTTCTCCAAGCTCTGACCTCCATCTCTCCCCTTCCGGGGAAAATCCCTGTCGTATTCACAGATGAATTGCTCAAGGTGCCACAGCTTGCCTCCCCGTCACTGTTCTCCCAAGCTCCCTTGCTATCCACTGTGGCCATGAAGCACCTGGGGGAGGAACTGAGCCCATAACAAAGGCCCAAGTAACTCAGACTGACAGGTGATAACCCGCGTGCTGCCTGCCTCAACTCAATAAGCAGACGCCTCCCCCGGCTTTTAGCCAAGAAGGAGCCGTGCGGTTTACCTGTTTGGTCCAATTCTAAAGGAGGACTATGTGGCCTGTATCTCACCTTGAGTAGATTATCTTTGGTAGTTACCTTGACGAAGCCCCGACAAGCCTTCTTCTCTCCTCCGTGTCTGCCTCCCTCCATGCCTGGGAGTGCCACGCCTGAGGCTTCCCTAGCATTGTGGCCGAGAAGCAGACAGTTGAGAAGGCCCCCTTTTCTCTAGCTGAAGTTCCCAAGGTAGACCCTTGTGAGGTGTGGATTAAGGCAAGCAGAGCTGACCCCAGGCCCTGAGTGCCCAGGTGACCACTGGCCCCCCTGTAGGAGGTGAGTGCTCTGGAGTGTGAGATCCAGTTGCTGAAGAACCTGCAGCATGAGCGTATAGTGCAGTACTACGGCTGCCTGAGGGACCGTGCCGAGAAGACTCTGACCATCTTCATGGAGTATATGCCAGGGGTATGTGCTCCCTGGGTGCATGCAAGACTCACACAGAGCAGGGCCTGACCTGGGACTGAAGGCAGGAAGGCCACCCTTGAGCTGGGTCTGATCCCCTGAGGCTGCAGAGTTCAGAGGAACCGAGTGAGGTGATGGCAGGATTTGGAGGCAGGAGTGTCCTATGGCTGCAGTGAGGGTGCAGAACTAGCCCACACCAACATAACCTGCTGTGGGATGGCTGTTCTCTGTCCTGCAAGTACAACATTTACCTGGAAATTGGGCTGAGGATATAGCTCAGTGGCACAATCGCATGCCTGGCAAGTGCAAGGTCCTGAGTTCGATTCCCGGTGGTGCTCCCCACCCCCCACCCCCCGAAAAAAAAAGCTTAAGCATCTACCTGGAACAGAGGCCTTTCTCCTAGACTTGGGTCCTACGCTCCTTGAAGGAGAGATGGTTTCATGCTTTTTTCCAAGCTGTCCAGCAGCTCCTAGCAAAGTGTCTTCCACACAAATGGGACTTGGTTGAATCTCTGCTTTCCTGCAGTCCTGGGGGCTGGAAATAGCCTTGCTCCCTCCCATAGCCATCCCTTGAGAGGACTCCCTCTGACTCCTTGTGGCTGGTAGGGCTCAGTGAAAGACCAGTTGAAGGCCTACGGAGCTCTGACGGAGAGCGTGACCCGCAAGTACACGCGGCAGATCCTGGAGGGCATGTCCTACCTGCACAGCAACATGATTGTTCACCGGGACATCAAGGGTGAGCAGGGGCGGGCTGTGGAGCTTAGGGCTTGGGCGCCAGGACATTGTGCAGTGACTAGGTGGGCCAGTCAACCACTCCGAGCTTGCTGGAAAGGACTCAGGTTCTTGCCCATTCGGCGGTTGGTGTAAGCTTGGTTGAGCAATTTGGGAAAGTACCTTCTAGTGCCGTGCAGATGTTGGCCGGGGAGAGGATCGCTTTGTATTTTGGGTGTGAGGGTTCCCTTCACTGGACTGTGCTGTATGCAGCTCCTGACCAATTCATTGGTGGCCCCTGCCGTCTCGGTGACCTGGAGGGAGGGTGGTAGAAAATCGAAGTGTCTCAGGTGATTGTCTCTGCCTTTTCATGCCTTAGGAGCCAACATCCTCCGAGACTCTGCTGGGAATGTGAAACTGGGGGACTTTGGAGCCAGCAAACGCCTGCAGACCATCTGCATGTCAGGAACAGGCATGCGCTCAGTCACTGGCACACCCTACTGGATGAGCCCTGAGGTGATCAGCGGCGAGGGCTATGGAAGGAAGGCGGATGTGTGGTGAGCATTAGGACACGCCGGGATCCCGTGTTCTTGCCTTGGGTATACTAGGAGAGACGGAGGGCCTGGGTCTTGCTGACCAGTGCACCCAGAGCCTCGGCGCCCTGTGTGCAGGGGTGCTGGTACGAGGAGTAGCACATATGACAGCTGCGGTGCGTTTAACCTCAGATAGCAAACTGCTGGTGCTGGGAACTTCATCTCATGTTTGCTGAATCTCTTTAAGTAGGATTCAGCCAGGCATAGTGGTGCACACCTATAATCCATGAACCTGGGAGGGTGAGTCGGGGATTGCTGTGAGTCTGAGGCCAGCCTGGGCTGTATAATGAGACCCTGTCTCAAAAAAAAAAAAAGTAGGATCCACTCTGAAGGCTTATTTCTGTCTCCAAACAAGAGCAGACTTACAGCACTCAGATGACCTGTGTTTGCTCTGCCTAACTTAGGTCCTTCCTCAGCAAGGACTTAGTAGTTGTGAGAACTTCTGTCCTTGGCAAGTTACTATGGTGTGCTGAGTAAAGGTCCCCCAAAGAAGTTCATGTAGCCTGGAACCTGTAAATGTTACCTTATACGGTATGGCAACAGAGTCTTTGCAGCTGTGACTAAGGACATCAATATGACATTAATATGGACAGGTTACCCTGGCTTATCTGAGTGGGCCCAGTATTATCCCAAGGACCCTTATAAAAGGAAGGTAGGAGGCCTGGGGTGTAGCTCAGTGGTAGAGCACTTGCTTTAGCATGTGAAAAGCTCATGGGTTCAATCCCCAGCACCAAAAAAAAAAAAAGCCCCAGGGGTAAGAGGGACAGGAAAGCAGCATGGGCAGTGGGAGATGTGACAGCGGAAGCATAAGGCTGGAACAAGGAAAGGGGACCACGAGCCGAAAAATGCAGGCGGGGCCGGGGAGCTCAGTGGTCGAATGCATGCTTACTTGTGCAAGGGCCTGGGTTCAGTCCTCTGCGTGAGGACAGCAAAGGGGAAGGGAGTGGGAGCTCAGAGGGTCCAGAAGGGACCATCCTTGCTGACATCCTAACGTTAGCCCAGAGAGATTGATTTTAGGCTGCTGACCTCTGGAACTGTACTCATGCCACAAAGTTTGTAGAGATTCGTTACAGCAGCAGTAGGAAATAAATACAGCGGACCCTCGAGTTACAACGGCCTGACACATGAACAGCTTGGGTTATGACCGGAATTTTAGTTTTACAACCAGAGTCTTGACTTACGACCCGAGTGCCAGCTGCCTGTGCCTCCAGGTGGTCTCAGATACAGAGATAACCCTTGAAGAGCTCTGGAAGGAACATTACAGCGTCCTCTCCTGTGAACCACACAATTGAGGAGTCCTGGGCCAAGGTCTCTCTGAGGACACTGAGGTCCGCCTGTACACAGGACAGGGACTCTGACGGCTGTGTAGAGGAGCTGAGCCTTCAGCGGACAACTTGAGTCACAGCCAGCCCTCGGGAGCGAGTTGAGGTCATAAGTCAAGGGTCCACTGTACAATTGTCTTGGAGGCGCCCCTAACACACACACACACACACACACACACACACGCTGGGAATGGAGCCCCGGGCCGCACGTGATTTTGTGCTACTGAGCTGTACTTGTGGAGTGCTTTCTGTTAGTGTTCAGTGCTCCCTCGTCCCGTCTCAGGAAGGCCCACGGTCCTAGGCATGGTGGTGGCCACCCATAATTCCAGCTTTCTGGTGCCTGAAGCAGGAGAACCGAAAGTTTGAGCCTAGCCTGGGCAACCTAGTGACTTAGTGAGACCCTGCCTCAGAATTTTAAAGGAGGATTCAGATGTAACTGTGCAGGCTCTGCTGCAGAGAGAAAAGGAAAGTTCCCTGGTGAGTGGTGGGCACAGGCTCGTCCTGTAGGTGGACAAGGCTTACAGTGACTTGAAGCCTCTTGTGTCCTCAGAGAGTCCAGAGACAGCCATCAGCTTGGCCCATCTTGTGCCTCAGAGTGATCTAAAGAAGGCGTCTCTTTGCACTACAGTGGGTGCACAGCCGGGGCCTGGAGCTGTCTGAGGGGTGACGTGGGGTCTCTCTCTCCAGGAGCCTGGGCTGCACTGTGGTGGAGATGCTGACAGAGAAACCACCGTGGGCAGAGTATGAAGCGATGGCCGCCATTTTCAAGATTGCCACCCAGCCCACCAACCCTCAGCTGCCTTCCCACATCTCTGAACACGGCCGGGACTTCCTGAGACGCATTTTTGTGGAGGCTCATCAGAGACCTTCAGCTGAGGAGCTGCTTACACACCACTTTGCACAGCTTGTGTACTGAGCTCTCGAGGCCATGCTGCTGCTGGCCACCCCTGCTGCGTGGGCCAGGGGCTGCTGTGGGGCTCAGCAAAGGCGCTGCTTCTCCCAGGCAGAGCTGTGGACCGTGGAGCTGCAGTCCAGCCAGCACTTGTCGGTGCCCCTTCTGCCACTGCAGCTCAGAGCCAGCTGGGGTACCTGCAGCCACAAGGACTGGGAGACCCCAGCCTGCCAGACCTACGAGTCCGGCACCCCAAGTTCAGCGTGGAGGGGAAGGGCTGGGAATAGTGTGCAAGGCAGCAGTGGGCCCCACCCTTGGGGTGTGTCCTGACGCCGCAGTCCGCACAGAAGCCCCGAGGGTCTGGGGCGCAGGCCTGACGCAAGGTTTGAATAGTGTTATTTTTACTCAGAGTGTTACTGTTTCTCCCAGTGCCCGGACACCACCGGAGTGTCTGGGCTGGCACCGCCCACCCCAGCCTACGGTAAAACCCAGCGACCCCCAGCCAGTGGAAGGCAGAGGCCTGGGCCGCCCTCTCCTGGAGCCCCCAGGTCAGCCTTGCCAGTCCTTGTCCTTTACCAAAGATAAAGCAAATGTCATGCTGCCTTATTCAGGGAAGGAGGAGCCTGTCCTGCCTGTCCCCATGACCCTGCACCCTCAAGCAGGGGCTTGAGAGGTGGAACTGCCCCCACTGAGCGGGGAGACTCAGTTTTGTCAATGCAGTTGTCTCTGTTTTACAAGTTGGAGTCGCTCATATGCTGTACCCATTTTCTAAACTGGAGACGTGTGCCCCGAGCTCAGAGTACCCCTGTGTGGGCTTAGGCCTTGGGCTTCATTGGAAAGAGCTGTTGCAGTAGCCTTTGTGCTCCTGGCCAAACAGTCCCTCTCCTGCTGGAGCAGAAAAGGTAAAAACTTAGGGCATCCGGCCAGCTGGGTACCCTGACCTGACCGGGCGTTCAGGAGAGCCCCAATAGTTGTCTTAGGCTGTGTGAGTCATGACCCTGCCAGGCAGAGCCCACTCCGTCTGGTACAAGAAAAGCCCGTGCGCTGCCACCACCTGTCGAGAACCACCAGCTGTCCCTCCTTAGCCCACCTCCGCCGTCCCGGGGAGGTCCCGGTCTCCTCCGCGCCCCTTCCCTGTGGGAGGGTGGCAGCAGTGGTCGGGGAAACAGCGTCTCCAAGCAGCTCAGAGTTGGCCGTATTTACCTCAGCCTGGGTGCTGGTCCTCCCTGCCTCCTTCCAAAATGTGCCTATGCTAGAGCTCCTCCCTCCCAGTGCCCAGTCTCCTTGGGAGCTGTCATTAATGAGGGTGGGGGCTAGTGCCCAGGAATGGGCATCTCCAGGGAGCTGGGGATTAGTGCCAGGCAGCTCATTGCCAGCCATGCCCACTTCCCCAGGGGCACAGAACAAGCCAAAGCCTTCGTTGTATGTTGACGATGCACTTTTATGAATGTAGTTTCTATCGCTGTTTTTAGCCTTTTCACATCATGTAATGTGAGGCCTTGTACTTGTTAATTTATATCTCAGATCATATTGATGGTTTTTATATATATCAATCGTAGACTGTTACAGGTGATGGACGCCTCAAGAGAGAAGAGAAAATGAAAGCAGCTGGCTTTGCAGAACTGTGTGCTGCATGGTGCCAGTGGGGCCCTAGCCCCTTTATGCCATCCCTTTTGCCAGGGGCCTCTGTCAGGCCACCTTCCACTGGCAGCTGCCCTAAGGCCAGCGAACATACGCTCCTGCCTCCATCTTGGCCCTTGCCCGGGTGGGGACCGGCCCATCATCTCGACCAAAGCTGCCAAGCAGCAGCTCAGCCTGTGACCCATCTAATTGCTGTAGCCTTCGCTGGCCCACGCGCTGTCCCTAGGGCCCCCTCTCCCCTCCCCCAAGTGGAAACAGCGTGGTGTCACTGACAAGATGACTCTGTCCCAGGTTCGGGCGCTCTCAGAGCCTCTCCTCCAGGGTCTTCAGTTTTAAAAATGAATTTTAAAACAAGCCAACAAATCCTGAACTCCAAAAAAACCAAAACGGACCCTGATTTTTGTGCCAAAAGACTGCGGACATGCTGGCTCAGCATCCTCAGGACCAAGCTATTGCATAATTTTAATTTATTGGGGTTTTTTTACTAACTAATCCCAATGAAACGTTAGGGGGCTCTAGGATGGCCTGGGCCCAAAGGGTCTTAAGGCAGTTTGCGAGCAGCCCTGGGCTTAGGGTGGGAAGGGGTTATGTTGTAATTTCCTCATTCCATGGGGTGAGTCTGCCCTGGCCGCCCCCATATGGAAGGGCCAGTGCATACCCTTCGACCCTTCCCCTCCAGCTCTGTGTGTGTCTGAGTTGTGGATCGTGCAGAAGAACCTGCAGCCGTAGTTATTTGACTATATCTTGACTGAGGGCTTGCAGTGCAAAGCCAGGCCAGTGTCACACATTACTTTCAATAAAAGGGATCATTTATACTAGAGGGATCCTGTGGCCATGCTTTTGGTTGGGGGGCGGTAATAGGTATTTGGGAGGAGCTGGGTATGGTGCCTAGCAACGAGCTTGGGCCCCTCAAATAGGACTTAAAATGACTCCAGAAAGAGGGGCCCTGGAGTGACTTGGCTGGGTCCCACTCACCCCACAGTGGTTCGCCCTCGCCTCTTTCCCCTCCACCACCAGGGCCTCTTTGCTGAGGTGGCACTGATGGTGCTTCTGACCTGGACCTCCCCAGTGGCCAGATCCTTGGGATGTGTGGCAGCTGGTAGGGTCTTTCAGCCCATGCTCACAGGAAAGTAGTCAGAAGCCACCGCTCCAGCATGTGCCCTTAGCCCAGCCTTAGGGAGAGACACTTGTTCCCATCACTGACCTCTCACACAGGAAGCTGAGTCTGCTCTGAGGCTCTCCTCGGCCCAGGGTCTGGGCCTCAGGTGCCTTCTCTGCTTCAGAAAGCAGTGCCTGCCTTAACTGCACAGCGGCTCACCTGGCACCAGGGCTTGAGGCCCAGTTTTCTGGGTAGGAATCAGCAAGGAACTCGGGGAGCTGTCTCGGTGCTGGCAGCGAGTCCCACGGGGCTCTGTTCTTTTGCCCCACTGACTCATGTATCCCGCAAGCTCTTTGGGAAAATCAGGACAGCGGTTCTGGGGCAGGACGAACCAGACTTCCGTTTCCCATGGGGTCGGGGTAGGTCCTCCAAGCCTCCCGTTTGCTGTAAACGCCATCCCTCCGTGTGCCAGGGTTCTCAGGAGCAAGCAAACAGCTCCTCCTTGGGCAGTCTGACAGGTTAACCCCAGAATTTGAAAAGGCACTAGAAGGGCACAGTGATAAGGGTGAAAGGACACAGAAGAGGCATAAGAAGCAACAGTCACCAAAACCTTCAACGGCACCTACAGTGCCACCATTCCTGCAGATTGCAAGGCACAGGGCTAGCGCCAGTCCCAAGCTTGGGGGCACAGTGCGTTTCAGGGACAGCTGCAGCGGGTGGTGCCTTCTCTGAGTGGAAGAGCACCCCTTAAGCTGGCTAGGACTTCTCTGACACCACTGCTGCCCCCACCAAGGCCAGGGGTGCTCTGGACTCCGTCCCCCCACCCCTCTCTCCAGGGTGGTTTGTGTCGTTCCTGCCCCAAAGCCCCCTCAGGCCACAGAATACAGTCAGGCTCTATTTAAACGCGTTTAAAATGGGTTGATCACAACGGAGGGGCGGGAATAAAAGGGGAGGGGAGCACGGAAGCCGCCCACCCAGCAGGTCTCAGGCTCTCAGCCTGGCAGAGGCTTTTAACTTCCTGGTGCAGGAGGGTCCCAAACCCCAAACGGCAGGTCGCGCCTCGCCACTTCCCCTTCCCCTCCCCGGCAGCAGAGGTGGCGCCCAGGAGGCCCAGCAGGTGGCGCGCGCACTCCTGCCTCCGGGTCCCTGTAGCTCAGGACCGGGTTAAGGGCAGAGGTAGACGGGCAGACACGGGGCTGCACACAGCCCCGGCGGGGTGAGGGCGCTCGGGACCCTGAGGGGGGCACGCTGACTCCTTGCTGGAGAAAAGGCACCTAGTTAGGGAGACTGGGCTGGGGGCGCTGCGAGGTGGGGCGGGGCAGGCTGAGGCAGGCGGGAAGCAGGGCAGGCAGCAGGCTCCGGTCCTGGCTCCCAAACCCGATCCCCGGGGGCGAAGGAAGCAAGCCTGGAGCAGAGCCCTCGCCCGCAGCCCTCCGCCTGCGGAGCTGCGCCCCTGTCCCGCCCTGCCAGCCCAGCCTGGGATCAGCCTCTTCGCCACCCTCCCTGGCCCAGTTCCGGGCCCTCCGCAGAGGGCGCAGATCACGGGGCCTCAGGCCGTCTTGGTGCCAGGGTCCACCTCCTTGTGGGTCCAGAGCTCCTTGTGCTGCTTGCGGCCGAACCCCTCATCGTAGTTGCCTTTGCTCTTAAACAGCTGCTGGAAGTGGGGTTTGCAGTAAAACTCGCCGTGCAGGGCCGCGTAGCTGCCCAGGCTGCGGAAGTAGAACAAGCGGGTCAGGCCGGGTCAGGGCTGAAGTCAGGGCCCAGGCAGGCGGGGCAGGGTCGCACCTCAGCTTGGTGTGGCAGTGCTTGCAGCAGAAGCAAGCGTTGTGGAAGACGAGCTTGTCGGCCACCAGCCGCTCCATGGGGTACACAGTCTTCTGGCAGGCGGCGCAGGTCTCCTTCACCTGCGCCCGAAGGCTGAAGGACTGTCGGGGGCACTCAGCCGGGGGCCCGGCCAGCACCCGCCCTCTCCTCCACCCACGACCACGCCGAGGGCCCTACCTTGGAGCGCTGCACGGTGCTGCTGCCGCCGCCGCCTTTGGTTTCCTGAGGGAGGGCGACAGTGAGGGCAGGGGCAGCTGCGGGGTGCCCTGCCCAGATCCCGGGCCAGCCACCCAAGAGCGCGCAAAGGCCGCCCCTCTCCCTTCGTGCTTCCCACTCACACGGTCACCTACATGCGAGGGGGTGGTCGGGGCGGCTCCCGCAGCCTGGAACATGGCTCTTCGGCAGTGATGGAGGCCCCGGCTGAGGCTCGCACCCGCTGGCTTCTGCAAGGGGAAGTCGCGCGGTGGGGCCCCGCGAGCCCTGCCCCCAGCCTGCAGGGTGGGGTGTTTACAGACCTGGGGCTGGGGGGCCGCGGTCGGGACTTTCCCCAAGTCATTTCCTGTTGCTCTGGGTTCCGCCACTTCCGCCCCTCACCCATCCCTTCGCCCCCCGCCCCCGCAGGGTCCCCGAGTTGGAGCCTTGCGTGGAAGAACAAGTTAGCTGCGCCGCCGGGGGACGGGAGACCCCTCCTGGGCGGCAGGGGTCGGCGCAGGGCGGGGCTGGGCGCGAGCGCCTTCCCC
>NW_004955478.1:8090885-8117980 GCF_000276665.1 Chinchilla lanigera | reverse complement strand
GGAGCTGTTGGCTCGCTTGGAAGAGCTCGTCATGCTGGCTTTCCTGATGAACTTCGCTGTTCTCACTACCCAAGGAGCTCGGGACCTTGTCGGCACTGAGAATGGCTTCGGTTCGCTTTAGGGAAGCTCTGGTCCTCACTCTGAGCATCGCTTCCTGGCTGCGGAGGGGAAGATGGTGCACTGCTCGGTCTCTGGAGGAGCTTGCTGCGTTGGCTTTCCTGACGAGATCCGCTTTCCTCATCGTCAGAAGTGTTCGGGACCTCACCGTTGCTGAGGGTGGCGGTGGTACTTTTCCGGGGAGCTCTAGTTCTTACTTTGCACATCGCTTCCTGGCTCCAGTGCAGATCCTTCATCCTGCTGGCACAGACTCTCCAGCTTCCACTTACCTTTGGGCCTTCCCAGCGCAGATCTGTGAAACAGACCTGCATGAGGTCTTGTCCTGGGCTCTGGGCCTCCAGCTGGACTCACGGGAGGCACTGTTACTGCCTCTAGGTCTTCAGCTGGACTCATGCAGGACATTTCCATGGGATCCAGGCCCTCAGCTGGATTCTTTGGTGTTTAGTGTGTGCAGAGATTTCCTGTGCTCTCTGTGTATATGGTTCTTTGGGTGACTGTTGTGAATAATCTTATAAACTGTGTCCTGTATTACACTGTTTCTCCTTGTAAAAACCCCAAACCATGACAGAGACCCTGTGTTACATACATTAATTAAAAAGAAAAAGAGAAAGAAGCTGGCTGGAAGCAGACTTCACTGGGCATTCTCATTCCTTCAGGTCTCCTATCCCTACTGAACAGTGCGTGTCGTTCCCTGTAATTGCTCAAAGGAAGAGGTTTTTGAATTTTTCATCTTTAAACTGGTGTTTAAATTTTGGAGGAAATGGCCAGGGCATTTGATGGTTCATACCAGCCTCAGGGAAGAGGGAGGAGCACTTCCTTAATCTGACATTTCAAGTGCCTAGGCCAGAGCCAGGGAGCCCACACCCTGGGGCATTGCCAAAGCCGACAGCCTTGGCTGGAGCCGTGCATGCACAAAACACATGCACCTGAATACGCACAGGCCTGTGAAGGACTAGGGGGCCCTCATTAGAGCTGATGGGCGCAGGCAGATCTGGTTCTGAGGTTACTTGCACTTTTGGCATTACCAATGGTAAGGACAAAACCCTCCCACCTTTTTCTGCCAACTCGAGCATCTTCTGCCCTGACCCCTGGTGGCTGCAAGTGGTCCTACAGCTCTTGGCACCCGGATCTTTCCAGTTCCAAATAGTCTGATGGCCACAGGCAAAAATTAATACTGTCATTTTGAAATTTTAGGTAGGGAACAGATCATCTCTTAGAGGTCTTAAAAAAAAACAGCTGCTGGGCACGGTGGTATAATCCTAGCACTCGTAAGGCTGAGACAGGAGGATCACCATGAATTTAAAGCCAGGCTGGGCTACTTAATGCGTTCAGGTCCAGCCTAAATCACAAAGTAAGACCCTGCCTCAAAATCTGTTATGTCTTACCTAGTGAAAGAGGTCACTGCTGCGATTCTGTGGGCCCACTGTGGCAGGAGAACCCAGGGTGCAACGACACAAGTGTGCGCCTTTGTGACCACGCCTGAGCACACACACTAGGAAGCAGGCCTGCAATCCCCGTGCACGTGCAAACACCAGCGCCGTTCTCCAACAAGTTCTGTACGCATTTTATTTCGTTCTGACAATGAAACTAACACAGCGTAAGGACTGAGGCTCTGAGGTGAGGCAAGACATTATGGCCCTTGGAAGAAGCACCAAGACAGGTGGCAGAGGCATGAAGACAGATTCTGGGGAAAGAGGTGAGTTTCACAGAGGAGCTACTGGAAGGTCTTCGGTGTCTGGGTCCCAGCAATGTGAGAGATAAGGATGGACGTCCCAGCTTTCACCTGGTACTTGCAAGAGAAAAACACCTTTCCCTTCAATTATTAGGAAGAGGCTAGAGGGCAAGGGAGGCAGGTTGCTTTGAACTTGCCCCTTCATGGACCTGTAGGATCTGGGAACAAAGGAACTGAACGGAATTCGCTGGCAGGACAGCAACTGGTGGGAAAAAGAAATGACAATTCCCTGGGTCGCTGAGTCAAACCTCGGGCTTGGATTCAGTCCCGGGCCAGAACAGCATCTCTTCTTCCGAGGGGGTCACCTCAGCTCTCTGGGTGGGCCATGTCAGCTTACTGAACCTTCGTGATCCTGCGAGTCCCTTATGTCTTAAGAGACACACAGCGGCGAAGACATCTCTCCCAGAATGCCCTTCCCGTCAGCCAGCAACCAGCTCTGCTGGCAGTGTCCTCCGCACCCACTCTGTACCAGGTGGGGGTGGGGTGGGAATGTGCCAGCCCATGCCCTGAGCTGGAGAACGTGCCTGGTTTGCAGAGGCTCAGAACTCCCAGTCATCCACCTCCAGCTCCTCCAGGTTTGTCACCAAGCCAAAGATTCCACTATGATCCTGAGACTGGCTGCCCTCAAAATTGGTGATTGGGGTGACAGGACGAAGTAATTCAGGCAAAGCTTCTGAGGCACGGCGCTTGATCTGCGGGAGGAGAGTTGAGTGGTGAATGGGTTATGGAGCTAAGAATGGTGAAGGGGAAGAAACAGCATTTCAGGGGCTTCATTTCTCTAATTCAAAAATACGAGAAAATATGTAGGGAGCTCCAGGGCTAAGGAGCTCAGACAGAACAACGGGCAGGAAGAAACAAGCAGCTGAGGGAGACTGCTCTTATACCTGTCTGAAGAAGGAGTGGCTCAGCAGGGCGCTGGCGCTCGGCCTGGAGAGAAAGGGGAAGAGATCCACGTCACCCTGTGCCACCTCCCACATCCTGCCACTTGCACCTCTTCCCAGGTGCCCTCCGCTTCTTGCCTCGGCTCCCCAATCCCAGCTTCTTAGCCGGCCCGTGAGCGGACGTCCCTCTCGCTGTGGAGCCCCACTTCCTCCTGAGAACTCAGGCCCCCACAGGCCTTTGAGAGGCACGTGCTCTCACACCTTGGCCCGGCTCTGAGCTTCCTCTCCTCTTCCTGCTCCCCGAAGCCCAGCCCCAGGCCAGAAGGTACCTTGCATCTGGGTTGCGCTGAAGGCACTGCTCCACGAAATGGTGGAAGTGTGGGGAGAAGGTTCGGTGGTAGGGGTGGAAAGGCGAGTCACCGTTGGAAGACCGGGGGATGCCGGTGGCCAGGCTCTCGCCCAGGCCAGAGTTGGCTGCTGAGCGCGAGGGGCTCATGGTCAGCTCCTCCACAGGGATGGTGCTGGTGTCCAACAGGCAGGGCACCGTGCCATTCAGCTTCTCCAGCAGCATCTGGGGAGGAGAATCAGGACCTGAGCTGCAAGGGGCCCCAAGGCCCGAGAGCCTCTTTAGAGTATCCTCCCCATCCACCTGACCTTTGGGAGAAAGGATGGAAGCCACACGAGGCTAGCTTTTCCACAGAGATGCGGGCCCCGGGCTCAGCAGCTTCCCCTGGCTAGGCCGCAAGAGGGAAGAGGAGCAGAGGGAAGACAGAGAACCCTTCCCCGCGGCTGGAAGAAGGGTCCGCAGTTTCCTCTCCCCCTACCCATCCAGCCCTACTCTAGGGTGGAGGGAACAGCCCAGGTACTTTCCCGGAAGCCCAGCCCCAGGCCGCCGTACACATGTGGGCCCAAAGGGGTTCACAGCGTAGTACCTGTAACACCACATCCCGGGCTGTCACAGGACGGGCTGCACAGGAGCAGTGTGCCCAGGGTCTGGGTGTGGGCAGCCGTTCCAAAGCCCTCAAAACATATATGCAAACCCAGCCCCACTTTGAATACTGCTATCTTTACGGGCATTTTCACAAACATAATGAGCTGTCCAAGCCAAAAATCTAGAAAGCTCTCTAGGGCGGCACTAATATGGCACCACTAGCGGGAGGTGGCTCTTTCTATTTCAATTAAATCGGGTTAACAATTCAGTCCCTCAGTCTCACTGCGACATTTTAAATGCTTACTACCTACGGGTGGCTAGTCGCTGCCATACTGGACATCATAGGTATAAATATCTCATCACTGTAGAAAGTTCTAGACAATGTTACTTCTAGATCTAAAGCACTTGCACCCAACACAAATTTTGTTTTTGACTTCTCTGTGGTACTGGGGCTCTAACCCAGGGCCTCTAACCTAGGCAAGCACTCTGCCACTGAGCTATATCCCCAGCTCCCTAAATAGCCTTTTAATCCTTCTTGAGCATTCTTCAGTTACTGAATTATATTTCTTAGCCTTCCTGATACCGGACCTAAATGCTCACACCGTCATAACTGGTCTACTACAGTTAATGCACTTATCAGAATGACCTTTCTAAAAACATACACACGTATTTGCCATTGCTATTGTTCCTGTACCCCCGGCAGCCATTCTCCACATGCTGTGTGTTTTGTTCTGGAGCAGGAGCCAAAGGCTTCAGGTGGCACACGAAGCTCTGCACAAGGTGCCCCTGCTTCCTTCTCCAGCCTCATCACTCAGATGGAGCACCTGTACTTCAGCCACACATCCTGATTCTGGGTCTAAAGAGTCAGCTGCTGCTCCCACTCTTCCCATGGTGAAATGCTCTTTGCCTTTAAGACTTAACCCAGGCCCGGCCATCCTCTAGCTGCCCCGGGCCCATGCCCTCCCAGTTCTAGGTCATACTCCAGACGCCTGGGAGCCCAGGTAATCCTTGCTCACATGACCTCTAAGTCTGCCTCCTGGACATAATGAGGCCTGGGCAAGCCTCTTCCCTGGGCATGTCTACTAAGGACAGACTGTGCCACTACCTGGGTGCTCCTAGGCCAGAGGGGTACTGCCAGGCAAAGGGCAGGCAGGTCTGCAATAGAAGGTAAATTCTTGCACAATGAAGTTTCCAAAGGAGTGGGACAGAATGTGATGGCCTGCAACTCTGAGATGTCTGAGAATTCTAAATCGGAAACTGATCTTCTTTATCAAAATAGGAAGATAGAAGATATTTTATAAATTCACAAAAATTGGTCAGCTTAGTTTATATGCTTTACGCAGACATAAAGTGTATGAGCTTCCATTTACACTACCGCCCTTGGGCTCTCCCCACCCTGGGCTGGGTTCCATGGCCACGGCATTTTACACACAGAGAAAACGGAATTATACACTCATCCCCACTGGGGGAAGGGGCGGCTCTTCTTGAAAGAGAGGACCGGGTCTTTTATCTTTCAACACAAAGCCCTAGTCAGAGTCCCCGAGTGCGACAGGTAACCACAAACATCTGGGAAAGGCCGGCAAGAAAGGAAGCACTGGACGGCAGGCTCACCTGGGTGGCAGGCATATCCTTAAAGGGGACATGGCCATTGGCCAATTCACAGGCTGTGATTCCCACACTGTAGATATCAGACTTGGCATCATAACCCTGAAGATTCTAAGTCAGGAGAAAAAAAGCCACAGATGATTTACTTGTAGCCTGGTGTCTCGTTAGGAAGGAAAAAAAAAGAGCAGATCAAAGCCTGAGTAAGAAAAGAATGCTTGGCCCAATGACTGGTCCTTGCTTCTACGGCTGCAGATGAACTGCCGTCTTACAAGGAACACACGTCTGCTCTGCGGGTACTGAGGAGGACGAAGTGCTGGGGCCCACGCTCCAGCTCAGCACGTGGGTCTGGAGAGCACCAAGCAGTTCCCAGACGCTCACTCTTCCACAGGTGGGACGATCCCTGAGGGGAGCTGAAGTAGTATCAAGCACGGGCCAGGGCCCCAGCAAGCAGAAGCGACACCCATCTGCGGTAGTAGGAAATGTGCACAGTGACTGGGCTCCCCAGCACACCTGGCCAACTGGGCCTCCTCCCTCCAGAACCCTCTTACTCCACGCAAAGCGCTCTTCCCTGTCCCAAATTCTCACAGGCTTCTTTGGGAAATTGTGAGGACTGATGGGGCCTCAGTACACACACCTGCTGGAGGACTTCTGGGCTGAGCCAAGGCAGAACCTTGATACTGTACTTGGGAAAGTCGTGGACCACACGCTGGCGCTGCCCATGACTGATCATGCTGAGGTTGCTGCGTAAACCAGACAGGTAGACCTTCCCATCCACGGAGATCAGAATGTGGCTCGATTTGACGCTCCTGGGGGAGGCAGAGAGGGTGCCGTGGGCAGCAGGAGCCCTTCACACGACAAACCTTCAGTCTTTACACCTATCTGGTGGCTCTCTCCCGTGTGTGTGTGTGTGTGTGTGTGTGTGTGTGTGTGTGTGTGTGTGCGCGCATTTTATACATACACACATTTTTATGAAAAATTTCAAACATACACAGAAAAAGAGAAAATAGCATGAGGCCACTTACATATAATAAAATTCAAAGCTTCTTATGTTTTGTTCTCTGTTATGCGCAAGACCCTCTTTTCCCCATTTCCTACCAAAAATACTGACTCCAAGACAGCGTGGAGTGAAAAGGGAAGAGAACCCTCGGTAGACTGAAAGCATACACACACAGAACAACGGTAAGCTTTGCAAGTTTCTACAACACGCACAGATGTACGTTTTCAATCTACCTGATTTCTGCGTTATCCTCTTACTCTTCCTTTTTCACTCCACGCTATGTTTTAGAGTATTTTTGGTTTGGTTTTTACTCAGTGCTACGTTTTTAAGATCCATCTGTGTAAACA
This sequence comes from Chinchilla lanigera, assembly GCF_000276665.1. Lineage (NCBI taxonomy): Eukaryota > Metazoa > Chordata > Mammalia > Rodentia > Chinchillidae > Chinchilla > Chinchilla lanigera. The sequence goes on along the minus strand of NW_004955478.1, from coordinate 8,111,370 downwards.
ACAATAACAAATGATCCATCTGTGTCATTATCTGTATCCTCTGCCCCCACCCCTGTACTGGGAACTGAACTCAGGAACACTCTATCACTGAGCCCTCTCTATTTTTTAGGACAGGGTCTTGCTAAGTTGCCCAGGCTGGGCTAGAACATGCAACCCCCCTATCTCAGCCTCCAGAGTAGATGAGATTATAGGGATGTACCACCACATCCAGCTGACTGTCCCCTCGAGTCCACGGTGGGATCTAACACCTTTACTCACCCATTCTCCAGGGAGGAACATTTACCCGGCCTGTACTCAGTACAAATATGACCAGTGACATCTGCACACACGCCCGACGGGTCTGCTGCTCTGGGATGTACACCTAGAGGCAGCACTGACGGCACCGGTTCCGTGTCTCTGACCGGCCGCACGGGGGCACCCACCCCCGGGACACAGTCATCTTCCTGCACTAGGACTCACCTGGCCTCCTACTCACCACTGCTCCTCTTTTTTTTGGTTTTTCTCCGGTACCGGGAACCGAACTCACAACCTTGCACTTGCCAGGCAGGTGCTTTGCCGCTGAGCTAAATCCCCAGCCCCGGTCCTCTTTTTTTTAATGGTAGTGGGGCCTGAACCCAGAGCCTTCACACTGAGCTACATCCTCTAGGTCAGTGGTGGTGAACCTACAGCCCACTACAGTGGGCTGTTCTTATCACTGAAAACTCTGCCCTAGGCTTTTTTTTTCTTTTTTCTTTTTTTTGAGACAGGGTCTTCCTAAGTTACCCAGGCTGGGCTAAAACCTGTGGTCCTCCTGTCTTAGTCTTCCAGAGTGCTTGGATTACAAGCATGCACCCCATGCCTAGCTGCTATGAGTCTCATGCAAATTGACATCTTCTCACGTACTTTTCTCTGATTGCTACATCCGAGTGTCCCTACGATCTCTAATCGTTGGAGTTTCCTCTTCTATAAACTTCATCTCCTTTGCCCACTTATTACTTTGCTTCTTTTCTTACTGCTTTGCAAGATTTCCTTTATGTTTGAGACAAAACTACCATCTTCCACTCTGTACTTGTTTCTTCACTTTTTCATGGTGTCCTTTACTGAACAGAAATCCTTAGTCTTGATATAATTAAATCCATCCATATATTGGGTTTATGTTGTGTGCTTCTAAAATACTTAGAAGTCCTTTTATGCCTCAGATCACAAAACTAATTCCTCTGGTTAAGTCTGTAGGTTCAAGTTCATTTAGGCCTTTAATCTTCCAGGTGTCCTCTTTGTATGTAGAATCAGAAAGGGCTCTTACTTTATTATCCTCCCTGGTCTGAGCTGGTTTTCCCGACATCACCTACTAAGCAATTTGTCCTTACCCCAGCCACTCAGCATAGGACCAACTCTGGGGCGCACAAGAAGGAAGACAGGGAACAACAATCCGCCTCCGGGAACAGGGGACGACAACCCACCTCAGATATTCCTCATATGATACACAGGACCAGCCAGGGCTACACAGTGAGTGCAAAGCTAGCCTGAACTACACAGTGAGACCCAAAGTGTTTGAGGCCAGTTGTCAAAAAACAACTGAGGCCCATAGTGTCAAAAAACAAAACAAAACAATTCTCAGGACCAAAGTGCTCAATAAAAAGAAAGTCAGTGGTTTCAGCACTGACAGGCTAAGTGACTGTCCCCCAAGTCAGTGGCAATGTCAGAATGCAGATCCTGATTATAAACTCTGGCTTCATTAATTGCAGTCAATTTTCAAACGCTTCCTAGAGAGATCAGGGTCTCAGACTCCCACTCTTACTAATAAAGAGTGAAGCCGCTGAAGAAGCGGGCTGTGCAGCGCGGGTGTGGTGGAGCTTGCCTGTAATTCCAGCACTCGGAAGGCTAAAGCAGGATTGTGAATTCAAGCTACACAGTGAAGTTCAGGTCAGCCCGGACTACACAGTGAGACCCTGCCTCAAAAAGCCAAAACAAAACAAACCCCCAAAAAGAATGTTACCTGTGCACATAACCCATGTGATGGATGTAGTCCAGAGCCTTCAGAACCCCCTGCAGAATGTAAGCAATCGCCAGTTCATTCATGCCATCCATGAAGTGTGTGCCAATGAGATCTTTTGCAGAACCTGAAGAATTGCAGGAAGATAGCAAAGGGCAACAGAGAGAGAAACTACCATACCAGTAATCCGCCGACAGAGGTCTAAGAATTCTCTCCACCAGGGACCTTCCCGACTCACCATACGCCATGAATGACGTGACAACCCACAGCTCGTTGTCTGCGATGAAGGTGGCTCGATACGGCACGATGTTGGGGTGACTGAAGAGCTTAGAGACATGAAGCTCCCCCTGAAAGCAACGGTGAAGCTGGAGTCAGGATCAAGGGGGCACTGAGGAACGCCGCCGACACGACGCGACAGCATGAATAACACAGGACCTTGTTCTTTCCGGGTGCTCTCCTCAGAGGCCTAGGAGTAGCCCGAGCACTTCCAACGTAGGAGAAACTAGCCCCACCGGCCCCACAAGGAAGCCAGCCTGCTTTGCCAGCTTAGACCTCGGAGTGGCTCTGGCAGCCAACCCTCAAGAATCCGAAGGAGCACTTGGTGGGCTGAGGCAGGAGGACCACCACAAGTTTGAGGCCAGTTTGGGCTACATAGTGAGTTCAAGGTTAGCCTGAACTACATAGCAAAACTCTACCTCAAAAAAAAAGAAAAAAAAAAAAAAAAAAAAAAAGAGAGGGGAGGGAGGGAGGAGGGGAAAAAGAAAAGGAAGGAAGGAAAAGAGGGAGGAAGGGAGGGACAGCAGAAGGAAGAGAGGAAGAAAAGGAAGGAAGGAGGGAAAACCAGCCCCAAGTGGTATGTAATCACAGCACTTGAACATCTGAGGCAGGAAGATCATTAAGTTTGAGGTCAGCATGAGCTACATAGCAAGTTGAAGGCCACCCTGGACTACAGTTAGATGCTATCTCAAAAAACAAAAGAAACTGTGCATGGTAGTACATGCCTGTAATCCCAGCAGTTGGGAGGCTAAGGCAGGACGATCACAAGTTCAAGCCCAACAGGGGAAATTTAGTGATTTAGTGAGACCCTGTCTCAAAGAATACAAAACCAGGGCCGGAGATATAGCTCAGTGGCACAAATGCCTGCCTAGCAAGCACAAGGTCCCAAGTTTGATTCCCCGTACCAAAAAAAGAAGCCAAGGAATACAAAAACAAAACAAGAAACAAACAAGCAAATCCCAACAACCCCCCCAAAACAAATTTAAATATTATAGATCACAAATATAAACCAATAAAAAAGAAAACAAAAAATTTTCCTACTATATAAAAATATAATAGTTAGCCAGGTGTGGTGGCACACGCCTGTAATCCCAGCACTCGGGAGGTTAAGGCAGGAAGATCATTCCAAGTTCGAGGCCAGCCTGGGCTACAAGGAGAGCTCAAGGCCAGCCTGACTGCATAGGCCAGACCCAACTGCATAGGCCAGACCCTGTCTCAAAAAGACAAAACAGCCTCTATCCAGGCTTGTGGCAGAAATTCCAGCGTCTTAGCCTTTGGGACACAAGCTAAGGCTAAATGGGCTGTACCTTCTGCCTGTCCACTGCTTCAGAAAATAAAACCCAGAAGAATCACAGAATCCAACATGCTCTAGAACAGATCTGTGCTTTTGCTCACATAACTTAGCTGGGCATGGCCTTCTGCTCCCCCCTTAGCCCCGTCAAGCTACTCTGAACAGATGCGCTGGGACTAGAGCGCCATCAGGTGAGCATCAATTCAGGAAACGGGGCGAGGCAAGAAGGGGCTGGGCTGCGAGCAGATGGACCGAATGTATGAGGAGCTGGGTCTCGCCCCGGTGGTGTCAGTGCAACGAGAGGGTGGCTAGTTGCTTCCTGAACAGGAAAGAATCTCAGGCAAACAGGACGTTCACGGCTGGAAGCCGGCCCCGGCGTCAGGGCTCGCAGCCCTGCATCGGAACAACGCTGCCCGGCTCCAACTCATGCCTCTGCCGCTTACTACTTACGCTCTCTGAATAATAAATAAACAGATGCGCCAGGAAGGAATGTATGAAGACAACGGAAATACACACCGGATCACGCTGCACTGCAGCCCACTCCTTAGTGCTAAGCGCCTAAGGTTCTTCACTGACCGCTTCTGTGACTTCTGAGCACCTGCCCGCTTGTTTCTCCCCACAAGCTCTCAGGACTCAGGGAAGAAACGCGCCGCAGTCACTGTGACCGAGAGCCCAGGCTTCAGCGTCACGCTCGTGTCTTATTACCTGCAAGAACGTCACCATCTCGTTCGAACAAGCTTCCAGGTTAATCCTGCGCACGGTCACGTACTCTCCTGTCGGTTTGTACCTTGCAAGATTAACTGTCATCAGGTCCTCAAATCCTTTGCCTAAGGGAAAAGAATGGCATTGTTTATGACAGTAGCAGGTTTCTGTCTTCTTTAAAGAAAAATGACTTGATTTCAACAGGAAAGTTAAACTTCTTGGCTTTTCCTTAGTTCTTTCTCAGCCAACTTTCTACCTGACTATAGATAGCCCAGGATATCCCATTTTTACGGCCATGAGGAAAAAATTACAAAAGACCCTCTGTTCTGGAAATTTGATTTCATCTAATACCTGGCAGCAGAAACCCAAAGAAAACTCACGGAAGCCAGGTTACATTTGGTCTGTCTGGTCTGCTTTGGTTTGGTTTTGTGAAAGGGTCTCATTTTGTGATTCAGGCTGACCCTGGACTCACTGTGGCCTTAAACTCAAATCAATCCTCCTGCTTCAGCCTCCCGAGTGCTGCGATCACAGGTCTGCCCCACCACACCCGACTCAGAACCATGGATCTTACTAACTAGCCGAGAAAGCTGTAGCCGTCTGTGGAGGAGAGAAGCAAGGAGAGTTCCTGCACATTACCTATGACACTGAGCAGCTCGTAACACCCTGCCTCTGGCAGGAAGCAACTCATGATCTCTTGTTTGGAGAAGGATGCTATCGACTCTGAGCTCGCCTCATTGGTCTAAAGAAAAACAAAAACAGGTTAACAGAGAAAGTGGGGCAAAATGGGCCTGGGGTAGATGTGATAGTTTAGACCCATGAGGATACTCCCATCTAAATAAACATATAAACCCTGACTGTGTGGCAGAATACAGGGCCAGTATTATTCGAGGAGAAATAAAACATCAGGTGCTCAGCGCACTAATCAGCAGGGATGTCAGAGCAAGTTAGTGCCGGCAATATCTACAAACGCGGCAGGGCATGGAACCTGTTCGTCAGCTGCTAACCTGCTTGTCCTTCCCAGCAACTAACTCACTGGCTCAAGTCTATGAAATTCTTACTTGGGGAAAAGTTGTGTGGAGAAAGACACGTTTAGAAAAGAGAAAAAGGACAAGAGACGTGAAGAGTTCTTGTAACTTTCTGATGCATTAAGATCCTATTTTTAACGTCCTAACTGCAAGATCCTAAAAGGGCAAATACCAAATCTTGCTCTCAGCAGGCATGGGGGTGCACAGCTGTCTCAGCAACCTGGGAGGCTGAGGCAAAAGGACTGCAAATTCGAGCCCAGTCTGGGCAATTCCGTGATTTAATGAGGTCCTATCTCAAAAGTAAAAAAGAACCAGGGATGCAGTTCAGTGCAAAGGCCCTACATTCAATCCCCAGTACTGCAAAAAAAAAGAGAGAGAGAAAGAAAGGGGAAGGAAGGGAAATGTGACCGGAAGAAGACCCCTCTTTAGCAAACCAAGGGGCCAGGCTGGTAACTCCCGCACATTTACAAGTGAGTGGTGCACCGAGCTGCAGGCCAGGGCACAGCCTCCAGGTCTCAGCCACAGACGGGCCCATAAAAATTATGCTCAGACTGGGTGTGGCGGTGCATGCCTGTAACCCTAGTACTATGGGAGGCTGAAGCAGGAGGATCAAACTCTGCCTGGGTAATTTAGTGACACAGTGAGGCCCTGTCTCAAAACACAACAGATCATGCTCAGTATGTTATCTGAACACAACATACTCTTCACACAGCATTTCCACAGTGCAGCTGATCTTCCTATAGCTCAGTTAGGTAGTTGGGGCAGATATCTCTATTTTTCAATAATAAAAATGAGGACCAAAGAGATTAAGTGACACAGGACCCAGGCCCACACCAGGGAAATGAATATACTCCTCTGTTGACATTTTGAGCGCATCTGGTTTCAAATATTTGATGCTACATAACTAAGTGTGGCAGCATAGCTAGGTGTAATCCTAGCACTGGGGAGGCTGAGGCAGGAGGATCACCTGGAGCTTGAGACCAGCCTGAACTACATAGTGAGATCTTTTCTAAAAGCAAAACAAATAAAACATAACAAAAATAACCTCCCTCAAGCCCCAAATATATATACGTAGTTGACACTGCCTATGAGGAAAGAACCCAAACGGGGCTCTGCCTCCCTCACCACTTAACTGACACTAAGAAGTTAGTCAAGCAAAATCCAACCCAATCACTGAAGTCCATTTTTAATTTAATCCAGTTTTTCTCTAAGATTCAGCAATATGGTTGCATTTGGCTGTAGTTCATCCACTTTCACTATTAAATAATATTCCTCTCATGAACATAACCTCCATTTATCCATTCCAACACGGATGAGCTTCTTGAATTGTTTTCCAATTCTGCTATGAGGAACTGTGTCTGAACATGTCTCCTGACTAAAGCCTATACCTAGGAGTGGATGGAGCTGGTAGGTCACAGAGCACATGAAGATTAACACTGTGAAACCATGGCAAATTGTCTTCCAAAACGGTTACACTACAGCACATCCTCCTCCTCAGAGTCGGTGCTGTCAGGTTCACTATTTTCGGCAACCGCACTGCGGGCCTGATTTACAGCTCCCTGATTAGTGATGAGGATAAATACCTTTCCGCACACTTACTGGCCATGTGAGTTTTCCTCAAGGTGAAATGCTTCTTCCTATCTTTGGTCTGTTTTGCTACTGAGCTGTTTTCAGTGCAGCGTTTTCCCAAAGTAGGCCTACTTTTGTTCAAGTGACACTAACCCTGGCAAAGTTTCCACAGACAATTAAGCTAGGAAATGCACATACTTTCTGTCACGGAGAATCCCGAGGCTTACTCCCATATTAAAGCATGGGGAGGGCCAGGGATGTAGCTCAGCAGCACAAGCGCCTGCCTGGCAAGTGCAAGGTCCTGAGTTCGATTCCCGGCACCAAAATAAATAAATAAATAAATAAAGCATGGGGAAGTTCTGTCGTAAAGAAACTTGTTCAGCTCTGTCCAACCTAGCACTTCCCAATGATACCTGCCCGGGAAACTTCTGTGCCTAATATCTGTTAACTTTTAGGAAAGACAATTTGGAAAGGCTAGTTTCAGTAAAAGATATGGCATAATGCTTAGTGGCCAGACAGAGACAGAATTTGAACTTGGGTCTATCGCTGCCCGTAACCCCAGGAAGTTACTCCAACCAAGTGTGGCAAACCTACGGCACTTGTGCCGCAGGGGGCTGTGTACAGCACTGAAAACTCTACAAGGCTTGCCATCACTGCTCTAATCTCCTGGAGTCTCAGCAGTGGTATAATTCCTATCTCACAGGCTCATTACGACTATCAGATTATAACAATATTACAGATATGTAAAAAGCTTAGTATTACCTGGTGTATAACAGGTATTCAATATATATGAATTCTATTTTCCTCTTTATTGCTATCTACTTTTTAGTGACTTTCCACTCGAACAAAATGGCAGTGAGTGACGGAAACAGAAACACAGGTGGAGCTGGGCATGGTGGCACACGCCTGTAACCCCAGCACTCGGGAGTCAGAGCCGGGAGGTTCACCCCTAGTTCGAGGCTAGCCTGGGTACATGGAGTTCAAGGCGAGCCTGGACCACACGGCAAGACCCTGTCTCAACAAACAAACAAATGAAACCCAAATGGAGCTTCATTTATTTTAATTTTTTTATGTATCTTGGAAAACAAACTCTATGATCATTTGTCACTGTAGCTCTTTGAAATTATCTTGTTCTGGCCAGGCGTGGTGGCGCACACCTGTAATCTCAGCACTCGGGAGGCTGAGACAGGAGGATTGTTGTGAGTTCGAGACCAGCCTGGGCTACCAAGTGAGCTCAAGGCCAGCCTGAGCTGCAGAGCGAGACCCTGTCTCAAAAAGACAAAAACGAAAAGAAAAAAAGAAATTATCTTGTTCTTAGAATGATCTTAAAGTGCTGGTTACTACGGCTACGGCTCTCGTGGCTTTCCTCACGGCGGACCGCCCTGCTTCCTCCAGGCCGTGCCTTTCTTCCCTCTTTCACACGGCCCAAGCTCCCTCTGCGGAGCCAATTTCTCCCTCACTCTTCACTTGTACCTTTTCAAATAAATTTTGCCACTGCTTTAAAAAAAAGATACTACATGCTAGGTACCCCACAAAGGTGAGAGAGACACACAGCAGAGACAAATGAAATTTGAGCAATTTGAGCAAAGCTTTGGAACGGTGAATCTGTTTGTTTAGAATTTAGGGTGCTGCTTTAGCTGTTAAGCATCCTATCTTCTCCACCTGTAAGGCCACTGCACACACTCTTCTCTCCATCAGATCAGTGCCATCAGGGAACTGGAAGTTCAGTGGGCTGCTTTCAGACCCAAACCCCTCCTCAGCCTCGGAACACCCGCATGATCTGACTCCCACCTCTCTGCTCCCTCCCCCGTGTGCCTCACCCCCACTCAGCTCACTTTCCCCACACAAACCAGCGTGGCCCAGCCTCAGAAAGCCGGCACCCGTCACCCTCTGTTTGGAACACCCCAGCCCCATCTGCCTTTGTGCTCCTCCACCAGCCTTCCATTTTCTTATCACTGTCCTCTCCTCATCGCTGAGATTTTAACTTAAATGTCAACTCTTCAGAGACAATTCATCCAGAAGAGTAAAGTGGGCTCCTGGTCACTCTATTATAGCAGCTTGCTTTACTGTTTTAATAGTAGTCATTATTCTAGTTCATCTGTTTCCTGTCTCTTCTACTAAAATGCAAGCTGGGCTGGGGATATAGCTCAGCAGCACAGCACCTGCCTGGCAAGCACAAGGTCCTGAGTTCGATTCCTGGTACCAAAAAAAAAAAGAGAGAGACCACTAAAATGCAAGCTCCACAGGGAAGGGACTATCTGTCTTGTTCACTGATGTATTACCCATTGCCTAGAATAACAGTCACAAATATTTAAAAAGCAAAAATCATTTCAGCAAAGTTTGAACTCTGGAGGTTTTCTGCCCAGGGCCTCGTTGTTCCCATGGGCTGAAGAAAAGAGAGGCTGAATGCCAGTTCCTTAGAGATACAACAGCCTCTACCAGAAATGCCAGCACTCATGCGGCACATTCACAGACTCCTGGCACAAGGGGCAATCTAGAGATCACAGGCTCACAGCCAAGGCAATTAGCACTACAACCCCAATGCAAAGCAACTGTTTTGTTTTGTTTTGTTCTGAGACAGGGCCTTACTATGCAATTCAGGCTAGCCTTGAATTCACTATGTAGCTGAGTCTGGCCTTGAGCTCAAAGTAATCCTCCTGCCTTAGCCTCCCAAGTGCTGGGATTACGGGCATGCGCCACCACACTTGGTTCAAAAAGCAACTACTTTTTAAAGGATTTCTCTTCTCTAATCACCTAATTCCTTAAACTTTCTCTAATTTGAAAAAGAGAGAATGGGCTGGGGATTTAGCTCAGCGGCAAAAGCGCCTGCCTGGCAAGCGCAAGGTCGTGAGTTCGGTTCCTGGTACCGGAGAAAAACCAAAAAAAAAAAAAAAAGAGACCATGGCCAGTTGTAGTGCCTCATGTCTGTAACTTCAGCATCAGGAGGCTGAGGCAGAAGGATCACCACATGTTCAAGGCTAGCCTGGGTTACATAAGCGATTTCAAGGCCAGCCTGTACTACATAGTGAGACTCTGCCTTAAAAAAATAAAGAAAAAGAGACTAGTAGGACAACTGGGTCCTGAGATCAAGGTATTTATAATGTACACTTTAAATAAATACACAGTTGGGAAAAACTAGATATACAGATATGCTTTTTACCTGTCTTTTGTCCTTGCAAGGAGCACATATATATAGGACATACTGTCTACCAGGCATTACCCTAAGGCACGTTCTTGTTTAGCCTAGACAGGGAATGGTTCATTAAACTACTGATATTCTTAGGAACATGACAAATATTTCCATTTTCCATTATTAATAGAGAAAACTAATCAGAAGTGTTAGTTTTAGAAAATAAACCCTTTGGGTAGCTGGGAATATGATTTCCTGGGCAACCTGCATGCAGCTACACGAAATGTACCAGGGATTGTTGTGTCTCCTCCACCACTCTGCCCCCAGCTCACTGGAAATGACCCTGAAATGGAGGCTGTTTGCTTTGTGGCTACTGCAGGTCTCCGTCAGAGAGAACCTTTACTTAGGAAAGCAAATGAACAAACCAGGAAACAAGGGCAGTATTCTAAAAGGATGCTGACACAAGAATGGGAGGTTAGTCCACTATACTGTTTCAGATTCACAGAAGGTCTAAATTCAGATGAAAAGGATGGAATTTTAGCCCATTCCGTTTAAACATAAGATGGTACAGTTTTATTTGCATAATGTACAATGTCTAAATGCTCAGGAAAAGAAACTAATTCTATTAGAGTTTTTTTCTTAGTTTCTCACACCAAAAAAAGCATTTTATTTGTTTTGAAGCATTTGAATAATACATAAGCTATTGACATCCAGATATTACCATAAAATGATGTTGTTTAAAGAGTTTAAAACAAAACACATTCCAACATGACAAAAAGAAAACAAAAATGCAATGAAGCACACAAACACAACGTTTAGAAAATGTCACCGAATAAACACATCCAACTTTCCACAGGTTTCACACAGGATAGCTTGTGAGAGAATGCTGACAGGTATGAATATATAAAATTACATACAATTGGTATTATACTCTGGAAAAAAGTCTAACTGATCGTACAGGGTAACTTTTTGGTCTCCTGAGTAAAAAAGATTTGGACCAGCCAGATGTGATGGTGCACACCTGTAATCCCAGCACTGAGGCGGCTGAGGCAGGAGTTCAAGGCCAGCCTGGGTTACATAGTGAGGTGAAGGCCAGACTCAACTGCATAGCAAGACCCTTCTCAGAAAGACAAAAAAAGGATTCAAATCTTAGAGAAAGGTGCTTCTGACTAGCAGACTACATAAGCACAGCGGAAGTTTTACTCAAAAAGAAATTCTTAGTCAATATCATCATCCTTCAGTCAGCCTTGGGGCTACCTACAAAAGGTGCAAATACTTATAAGCCCAAGAAAGAAGTATACTTAGAAAAGAATACTTATCTTCCTGCTTTGTAAGACACTGATTACATTTTTCAAAATAACGTGGTACCCTGTGCACTTCTTGTGCTATTTCCTTAGGTAAAATAAACCAGCAGAGGAAGCAGAGCAAGTCTTACAGCCTTTGCCAATGGCAAAAGTAAATTTTCTGTTTTGTAATTTTAAATTTTGGTTTCATTTTTAAGATAGGAGACTGAAGTCCTACCTTATGATCTAGACAGACATCTGTATTATCTCTATGGACTGAAACCTACTATTAGTAGACTGAGGGTGGAGAAATTAGAGCCACTAGGCACTAAAAGATAACCACATTTCAGATTGGTGAAATTTATTTGCGGGTAGTGTTGAGGGAATGGTATGTATTTAGGAAGAAGAGAGAAGAGATCTTCATCTCCAGAAGAATCCCCAGATGTGCCTCAGATATTTTCACTCTAAACTACACATCAAAGGCTTTCCAGGGAGAAACCTGCATCTCTACAAGTGAAACGATTATGGTACAAATAAAGCTCCATGACAGAGAAGCAGAAACACAAAATGATCAGCCAACAAACCACATACAAACTTCCACAAGAAGTCATCCCATGCAACAGCCATAACGCTAGAGCCTGGAAAGTCACTTACTTTTCTCCGAGTGTCACCCGGAGGCTGCTCTGGAGTAGAGAAAGTGATGGTTGGCATTGTGTGGTTTAGCAGAAGACACACCCACGTCAGAACAGCAATCACTGCACTTCGGACTACATTTACTAATAGAAATCCCTTAAGGAGTCATTACAGAGAAAAGTGGCTGCAGTGCTACATATGAACACACAGGCACAGATCCACAGTGAAGATGCTCCAGCTAGATGGGGCTGTAACCATGACGCTGCGGCTCTTCAAAGCCCGCCAAGGCCGCTACTCCAAGGGTACTCTCTCCTGAGGACGACCCCACCGCCACAGTTCTGCTGCTACGTTTCTTGTCATCAGCACACAGTGTTACTTTAAACAGGCTGGTGTCAGAGCCAAGCTTTATACAGTTCCTTTTTCTTTCCTTCCTTCCTTCCTTCTTTTTTCTTTCCTTTTCTTTTCTTTTTTCTTTCACTTTGTCACTGAGCTATTCCAACCCCAAAATTCATTTTAAAGTCACAGAGATAGCTGGCTATTTCCCAGGAAGTACAAGGACTAGAAAATAGTGTTATTTTTTTGTTTTCGCTTTTGGCAAACAAGTTTTAACATAGTAACACATATATGGAGGATCATTACCCAAACTGATTTTCCAAAATCAGGTACACTCTATTCTGAACACAAAGTAACGGCTTTATGGGCTACTCACAGTAAAAATGAACAAATCATAGAACAATTGAAATAATTTTCTGTTCTTGAATCAGACAAATTCTATATGTGCTTTTGACTTTTCAAATTTTGTAAGTATTAAAAATCATTAAGTTGGAGGCTGGGAGTGTAGTTCAGTGGTAGAACATTTGTCTAGCATAGGTGAGGCCCTGGCTTTGATCTCCAGTGCTACAAAAAAAGGAAGGAAGGAAGTAATTAAGTGCTGGGCTTAGTGGCATATGCCTATAATCTTAGCAGCTCTGTGAGCCTAAGGCAAAAGGACTGCAAGTTCAGGCCGAGCTCAGACATTCAGCAAGACCCTGTCTCAAAAATAAATAATGAAAAAAGGGTTGGAAATGCAGTTCAGGGTTAAGGCCCTGACTTCAAATTCCCAGTTCTACAAAGAAAAGGACAATGAAAGAAAGGAAAGGGAGGAAAGGGAAGAAAAGAGAAGGGAACAGAGAGAATGATGTTGAACTGTAAAGTAGTGGATTACAAATTTCCAACTATCTTAAATTATACAGTTCTAAATATCTTAAATTATACAAAATCAGACAATTAAATTTAGTCAATAAGAAAAATGCAGCTGGTTATGGTGGTGCACCCCTGTAATCCCACCACTTGGGAGGCTGAGGCAGGAAGACTGTTGCAAGTTTAAGACCAGCCTGAGCTACAAAGTGAGCTCAAGACCAACTGAACTGCATAGGGAGATCCTGTCTCAAAAAGGAAAAAAAAAAAAAAAAAGAAAGAAAAAAGAAAAAAAGAAAAACGCGTTCTTCAAAGACGTAACAACTAACTATATTGTTAGAGGGCATTGGTTGCAAAACAAATTAGTCTCAATTTATCAAAATAGGAATTTCCTCCTCCTTGGACATCAGTTTTCTGGTATACAAACAGCAGACGCAGTTGCTTAAAGCAGTCCATCAAGAAGAAGCACCAGAAGAAAGGATTAAAAGAAAGTCTAACTCAATTTTCCAGAGTAGGAGGCAAATTCCAAGTTGTGTAATACTTAGTAATACAAATTTCATGAAGTAACTATATAGAACAACTGTGTATGTACTTTCATCTGATCGGACACCAGGGTAGTGGTGGCGAACCTATGGCTCACGTGGGACAGACAGCTATTTGTTATCGCTGAAAGCTCTAAAAGCCATCTCTGCATTAGGGCATTGTCAAGAGACAGCCACAGCAAGCTGGGCGCGGTGGTGCACGCCTGTAATCCTAGCACTTGGGAAACTGAGGCAGGTAGCTGGAAACCTGCCTACTTTGAGGCCAGCCTGAACTACAAAGTGAGATCTTGTCTCAAAAAACAAACAAAAAAAAATCTCCAAAAAAAGATAGCCAGAGAGCCTGTACTGAAAGGATCAAATCCAAAACCCATTCATGCAAGTCCCATACACGGACCTGGGCACAACGGTGCAGGTCTGCAATCCCAGCAGAAAGTGAGGGCGTAGGGGAGTGGGGAAGGCAGGAACATCACAAGTTTGAGCCCAGACTGAGCAAGTTAACAATTTAGGGAGACCCAGCCTCAAAAATTAAAAAAGGGCTGGGGATGTAGCACAGTGTGAAGGCTCTGGGTTCAAGCCCCAGTACCCCCAAATAAATAAATAGTTCAGCTGGATAAATACTCAGAAAAAACACACATGCCTTCAAATAAATATTGTATTGACTTTCTAACAATCACGGTATGTCGAGGACATCTGCCAGGTGAGTCCTCAAATCTTTGGGAAACAATGGATTCAGAAAGGAGTCACACAGCCAGGGGCGTGGTGGCGCATGCCCGGAATCCCAGCACTCAAGATGCTGAGGCAGGAGAATCACTGCGAGTTCCAGGCCAGCCTGGGCTACAAAGTGAGGCCAAGGCCAGCCTGAACAGTACAGTGAAACTCTGTCTCGAAAAGACAAAAAATAAAAAAAAAAGAAAGAAAGAAAAAGAAAAAGGAGCCAAATAACCTAACAACTATAGTTTCACACTGCTCTCAGAATTGCTAATTTCTATAAACTGACTTAGTCAACAAAAGAGTTGTGATACGTGATATTTATCCTGAATTGGTAGCTAAGTGGCATAACGTACTTACCTCCAAATAGTTCCAAATCTCTTAAGCCCTCAACAATGAACTTTTCCGAGACCCACCGCTAAAGAGGAAAACCCCAAAGAGAATTAGTATTTCTTCCAAACCACAACGAATCAGCTATCAGCCTCAGACAAATAAAACCACAGCTACAAAAGCAGAATCATGCAGTATAGACAGAATACATTTCTATGAAAAGTTCTGAAAAGAATCTTGAAGTCAACCTCAAACAACAAATTAACTCCTTTCTCTATTCCTCGTTACCCCTAATCTTAGGCAGAAGGATGACTACATCCTAAATTCAACAGATGGGAAATACACAGTACTGGCCCTAATAATGAACGCTTTTGTCTCTTCTATGTACCAAATTATCATTAGCTCCATCTTACTCATTCCATAGCCATCTATTATAGATGCTTTGGATCATTAACGCCAATCTGAAAAGTATCATTGAAATTCAAAATACAGAACACAGCAATGGAAGTTTTTCACATGCCCCAATTAGTTTGTAAATTGAAACACAAGCTACATATTCTTTTATCCCCTAGGCCCTAAGGTTTCTACAAGCATCACCATTTACATTTCCTACTGAGTTCACAAGGACCACACTGCAGGATCAACCTACAGGCCAGTTCACCTTACCGGCCTATTTGAAATGCGTATTTGATTTCCACCATACTGATCAGGGTCTGGTTTCATCTGAATCAGGCAAGGTTACAATAGAAAAGTAGTGGAACCAAGACTGTATTTCACTTAAGGATTGGTGCCAAAGGTCGCATGCAAGCATTCTCTGCACAGAGTTCAGGCTAAGGAGAGATTCACTTTTTCCTCTCAACACTGACTTTACAATGTAGATATTCTTATACACATAAACATAATAAAGATTAACGTTCTGAAGTAAGTTGTGTAACAGATTGTGAACTGGAGCTATATAGTCACTCTGTCCTTATCTATAACAATTTTCTTCCAAATAAAAAACAATATAATACATGTAGGGCTAGGGGTTTAGTCCAGTGGTAGAGTGTTTACCTAGCATGTGCAAGACCCTGGGTTCAACTCCCAGCACTAAAACAAGCAAAAGGCAAAATATTTACATGTACTATACCACACAATATAATTTGGGTTTTCATATTTAAAGAGATTGGTAAACTCATGTCTCATACTACCTACATAGTTAAAATTTTAAAACAATTACTACTGCCTTTAAAAATTAAGTTCTTGAAAATATACAAAAAAAGATATTCTTATGAAACCATGGGGGCTTGGGGCCGGGGATATAGCTCAGTGGCACAAGTGCCTGCCTGGCAAGCCCAAGGTCCTAAGTTCGATTCCTGATACAAAAAAAAAAAAAAAACAAAAAAAACCACAGCAGCTTATAAAAAAGCTAAGTCTAGTATTTATTGCTGAGGTCATTTCAGCTGATAAAGCTTTAAAGTGTAACAGATTTTTCACGTTCAATTTCAAAACGTCTTCAGTTAATGGTAATGACCCTCCTTAGAAAAAACTGCTGTAGTAACTGCAATTTGATACTGATTTTAAAAAAAACCCATCAAAAGCGAAGGAAACGGGGAAATCATTAGCAATTATACCTCTATATCGAAAAGGGCTATCAACTTATTGAATGTGACTGATATTTATTCATAAAACAAGTCACCCTCTTGTTTCTTCTCTATCAGATACACCAGTAGTACTGTATATTCTGTTTGTCTTGGTCAGCCTCTACCTGAAAGGTCTTTTCCCCAGAGCAGAGGGCGCAATATCTGCCTTGCTTCCTACATCCCTCATTTTGCATGACTCTGTTTTCCCATAAAAAACCACCAATAATATCTGTCAAAACATTTTATTTTCAGAAAAGAAAGATAGTAAAGTCAGAAGAATGGAAACACTCACCCTAATTCGCTCTGGTTTACTTACAAGGAAAGACATGAGTTCCTACCGTGCAGACTTACTTCAATCTCAAAACCTTAAACCTAAAAGGAAAACAGAAACGGGTTGTTAGTCAAATCTTTTGTTATTTTAAACAGGCATGTGCCACCACGCTTGGCTTAAAATTCTGTCATTTCTGTAAGAAAAAATTTGTTATTATATAGTACTCTTTAATTTTTAAATCTCTTGACCCAATTCCCTCTTAACCTCCTCCCAGAAGTAATTACCTTCAGTTCTTTTAAGGAATTATTCTGCTTTTTATCACCATCCTTAAAAACATTTGTATGGCTATGACTTATAAATCTTAGACATTTATCTAACTTTCTACCATAGTAACTGAAGACTAAGCTCTCCTATGTGACCTCCCCCCACCCTACTTCCTGTCCTCATTCTGACATAATTTTTGGTTACATTCATTGTCCATATTTATATCATTATGACTATGCAAATATAGTTTATGGCTGAGGCAAGCCGCAGAGAGGACCACTAACCTTATTTTTCCTATATTGCTGAAGACCTAACCCAGGGCCTCACACAAGCTAAACGTGTATTTTACCATGGAGTTACACCCTCAGACCAATGTCTCCTTTCTGTGTATCCCTTCCTACCCCTCCTAAGGTTAACACCTGCCTCATCTGCTCTCTTGCTTGGTTTCTTTTGTAGCTATTGCTGATATAAAATAACAGCTCTGCTTTAAAGGAAATAAGAAAATAGCTTATTCTGAGCCAAATATGAGTGACCATGGCTAGGAACATCGTTTCAAGTTACCCTACATCAGTGATGAACCTTTGAGAGACTGAGCGCCCAAAGTGCAACCCAAACCCACTTATTTATCAGAAAGTGCCACAATGCGATTAAACCGGCTGCTGGGGCGATGCTAGGTCAACTTGGCTCACCTGCCAATAGAGAGGGTTCTGCGTGCCCGCTGAGGCACATGTGTGATAGGTTCGCCAGCACTGTCCTAAATGATGTGTTCTGAAGTGAAAGTGGTTACATGAACTCTTATAGCTAAGGAACAAACAAAGTCCTAAGTCAATACACTCAACAGATACACTGGTATTAGATAGGTAGGCTAAGTGAAGAAACCTTTCCTATGAGTTCCAATAGGTTTTAGATGTTATACCATTTTTAGCTTTAGCACTGGAAGAGGCTAATTATGTGCTAAGCCTAACAATACATTCCGGTAAGTTTTCCAAATAAGAGTTTTGAAGCCGGGCGTGGTGGCGCACGCCTGTAATCCTAGCACTCGGGAGGCTGAGGCAGGAGGATCGTTGTGAGTTCAAGACCAGCCTGGGCTACAAAAGTGAGCTCAAGGCCAGCCTGCACTGCAGAGTGAGACCCTGTCTCAAAAAGACAAAAAACAAAACAAAACAAAACAAAAAACAAGTAAGAGTGTTGAGGTCAGATATAAATGCCAGGGCTGGGGATGCTGGGGATGCTGGGGATGCAGCTAGCTTAGTGGCAGAGCTTCTGCCTCGCATGTGAAGGCCCCGGGTTAGCGCCCAAGCACAGATAAATAAAAGCTGTTTTTTCAGCTGGGCATGGTGGTGCACGCCTGTAATCCCAGTACTCAGAAAGCTAAGGCAGGAAGATTACCACATTCAGCCTGGAGTACATAGTGAGTTCAAAGGATCCTGTCTCAAATCTCTCAAATGAGAGTGAGAACAACAAAGAAGGCTATTTTCTCAAAGACCTAAGATGGCCCAAAATAATTCTGGTTCCACACACGCAGAGTCTCACCTCCCACAAGCATGATGTTCTACTTAGTTAGCCACGGCCTGCAAAACACAGACATGGCTTCTGGAAAACTTCAGTTTCACACTATTCATTTCTTCCAAATCCTCTTACATCTTTGCTGTGCGCCTTGTCCATGTTTTTCCACACCCTCGATTCTAATTTGCCCTTGGAGATGGCCCTCTCAGGGACCTGCGTTCTCCCGCTGCACCCAGACTAGCGGGCCTCTGGCTAGCTGCACGCCATCTGTCCTTTTAGGGCGGAGCAGTGCGGTGACGTTTTTCAGTTCTCAGAACTATTTTTGTATTATTTCTTTGATCTTGTCCTCGCCATTTTCTCTGTTCTCATTTTACAGAATTCCTGAGAGTTAAAGGTGTACTTTTAGATTTATCCCCTTAGTTTTATACTTTACCTCTGTTTACATTCCAGTAATTCCTTCAAATTTTCTAATCCTCCTATACTAAGCATTATGTTTTAGTTATCTATCCAAAACTTTTGCCATTTCTTAAATGTATATTTTTTCCCATGACCCTATCTTCTGTGACATCTTTTGTTCACACTTAAGAATTTATATCCAGGGCCGGGAGTATAGATCAGTAGCACAAGTGCCTGCCTGGCAAGCGCAAGGCCCTGAGTTCAATCCCCGGTACAAAAAAAAAAAAAAATTATATCCAGAATGGCTAAAAGCCTAATGTGCTATGACTAAGTAGGATTATCTCAGGAATGAGACTGATTTAACATTCAATAATGAATCTATGTACGCAAAAGTATTTTTGTTTGAATTTGTTGAAGAATAATTTTATGGAATTAAAAAAACAATTTACTTCATTAAGTCTATGAGAAAAACTCATCTTGATAAATGGGAAAAAAATTATCTCATAAAATTCAATACCAGCGCATGATTTTAAAAAATTCTTGGCCCAGCAGGAATAGAAGGGAACTTTCTCCACTTGATAAAGGTAAGTACAAAAGTTTACAGCTAACATGATGCTTAACGGTGAAAAACAAAGTTTCTTCTAACAAAAGCAACGAAGTATAAATATCTAGTCCCTCTTCTTCACATCACAGTAGAGATCCTGGTTCGTGTGAAAAGGAAGGCAGAAATTATAAGCAAACAGACAGAAAGGAAAGTGTAAAACTCTTTATTCACAGACAACATGATTGTGTACGTTAATAAATTCTAAGGATTCTACAAAAAAATTCTACAGAAAAAAATAAATTTAGAAGCAGGGAACACACCTATAATCTCAGCACTCTGGGAAGCAGAGGCAGTATATCACAAGTTCAAATGTGGTCTGGGCACCTCAGCGACTTAGAGATCCTGTCTCAAACAATAAAAGTGAGAGGATGTAGCTCCTTGTGCAGGTCTCAAGTTCAATTCCCATACCACACACAAACAAACATACACAGAATTTAGAAATGAAGTCAATTACAAAACCCCAGGGGGCTGGGGATTTAGCTCAGCGGCACAGCGCCTGCCTGGCAAGCGCGAGGTCATGAGTTCAATTCCTGGTACTGGAAAACAAACAAACAAACAAAAAAAACCCCAATGTATTTTATATATTAACAATGAAGACTTAGAAAATGCAAATTAAAAAACAATACCATTTCTAGTATCAACAAAAATATTTTAAAAATTATACCTGTATACCTAAGATTATAAAACACTGCGTAGAGGAATTAAAGAGCTACACAATGTTCAGAGATTGGAACATTGAATACTGACTGTTAGGACATCAATTCTCTCCAAATTGACCCAAAGATTTAATTCCAGTCAAAATTCCAGCAGATAGCCCGCGGTGGTAGGGCATGTCCACAATCCCAGCACTCAGGAGGCTGAGGCAGAACAGCACTGAGTTTGAGGTCAGTCTGGGCCACATAGGGTCCTGCTATGTAGTTCAGGCTGGCCTTGAACTCACTACTAGCCTAGGCTCGCTTTGAATTTACAGCGATCTTCCTGCCTCAGCCTCCCAAGTGCTGGTATTACAGGTGTGTGCCACCACACCCGATTTCTCCTTTTATTTTTTTAAAGCAAGGTCTCCTTTAATCACTAAATTGCCTAGGGTAAGCTTGAACTTGGGATCCTCCTCCTTCAGCCTCCCAGAGTTCTGGGACTACAGGTGAGCACCATCACATCTATCTTCAAAAGAAATTTTTAATTTAT
>NW_004955478.1:8089266-8090770 GCF_000276665.1 Chinchilla lanigera | reverse complement strand
TTTTCTTTCCAGTACTGGGAATCGAACTCACGACCTTGTACTTGCCAGGCAGGCACTGTGCCGCTGAGCTAAATCCCCATCCCGAAATGGATTCTTTTTTTTTTCAGAGGCCTACCATATTTATTCTCTGAACAAGCCCAAAGTATATTATTTCTTTAAAAAATTTCTTTTGATGGGGGCTGGGGATTTAGCTCAGCGGCATAGTGCCTGCCTGGCAAGTGCAAGGTCATGAGTTCGAGTCCCAGTACCAGAAAAAAATGAAAAAAAAAAAAAAAATAGATAAATATGGTAGGCCTCAATGCTTATTCCTTAAAAAAATCTGCTTAGAGGCTTAGACATCTGAGAACTTGGTTTTGGAAGGTTTTGCAGCATTCCAAGAAATGATAAGCATGGCTACAAAGAGTATGGTTTACGCCAAACACCTACTTTCCTTCTGAGAGTCTTGAGTTTAGGGACGAGACAGGCAGAGGCTGCCTACAGGACCACCCTGGGAGCTCAGTCTCTAATGAACACTTCACACATGTGGTGACAACTCCTTTCTGGAAGTCCTGCAACTCTACTGGGGGAGGCACGTGGAACCTTACACTCGGTCTCCTCTACTTTTGCCTGTTCCCTCTGCTCCATTTCGCATTATATCCTTCTGCCATGTCGAATCATACCCATGAGTATGACTACGTGCTGGGCCCTGTGAGCCCCGCTAAGGAACACTGAACCTGAGACTGGCTTAGTGGGAACTTCCAGCCCAGGGCTCACTGAACGAAACTGCTCTAAGCATTTTTAATCTATTCCTTGATTAAAACCGGCCAACAGATAACGAAAGGCCTAGATCGTGATGGCGAACCCCACAGAGCGCCCAAACTGCAACCCAAAACCCACTTATTTATCACAAAGTGCCAACACTGCAATTAAAACTGAATACTGAGGTTTTAGTTTAGAAAAAACAACTCATACATTAACATCTTTTGTCTTAAAAGAAAAACAATAACATGCATATGATAGGTTTGCCACTACTGGCCTAGATCTGTTTGCCTCCAATAATTATGTGTACTTGAGTATCAGCTTTTATTTCACATTAAAAGACCCTGGAAATGCCATTCTGTTTCTAATATGCATATTCTGAAGATGTTTATTACTGAGATCATTTTATGAAGATAATCAGAAAGAATGCCATTCTAAATTAATAATCAGGAATAATTTTGTTTTTTCTGAATTTCTGCTAAATTTACTTCAATCTTGTCAAAATTTTTCTTAATACTGTTTATCAAACCTGTGCTTCAGTACAGAAAATGGAAAAGACACACACACAATCTGGGAACTTTTCAAAGATAGTAAAAAAAAAGATAGAAACAAAGAGAAAAATAAGGGCCGGGGAAATAGCTCAGCAGTGCTGCAGTGTCTGCCTGGCAAGCATGAGGTACTGCGTTCATTGCCCAGTACCCTCACTCTCACCCCAAAAATAGAAACTATTAAGAAGGTTAATATCGGGGCTGGGGATTTAGCTCAG
>NW_004955478.1:8082074-8085659 GCF_000276665.1 Chinchilla lanigera | reverse complement strand
GTTCCCGGTACCGGAGAAAAACCAAAAAAAAAAAAAAAAAAAAAGAAATATGTACACTAAGCCTTGGAAAGGGTGTGTCACCTCTGTCTAATCTTAAAAGCCCAGAATGTACGTTGGGGACAGGACTTGATAAGCATGAAGAGCTTGTCACCCTTCAGTGTAAGCACCTTTTCTTGGCAGGGCCCTGGTGCCTGGTCTTAACAATGCAAAAAAGTAGAAAACATATGACACATCCCTGGAAAGTAAAGAGCTTACAAACTAGTTGTGAAAGCAAGATACACAGTTAAACAGCAGGACAGGAAAAACACACATAGAAATGAGTGATGGGAAACTCCTTACAGAGTTCAGTAAGGGGAAAGATTACTATGAGCTGCAGTAGACCTGGAACATATAGAAACTGGGAATTTCAAGCCTGAAATAGTACAACCTTCTGATATTTGGTATATGCTTTATCTTGCCCATAGGTGTATGTATCTCTCAGCTTTTACAATAGTGCCCATCATGTAATAGACGCTCAATAACGCTGAATGAGTGACCCGATATGCAGGCAAGTGTGTTGAGATACACTCTCCAATTAATGTGAGGGCAGTTACAGAAGCAGAACTCTGTGTATAAAAGGACAGCCTTCAGTGCATGCTACAGTAATGGATTTTATTCAACAGGCCAGAGAAAGTCACTATAGATTTTGAACAGAAAAAGGATACACATACAACAGTGGTCTAAGACAGGGTCTCTCAAATTTTACTGTGCATGCAGGTCACTTGAGGATCTTGTTAAGATGCAGAAAATCTAAATGGAGCTTGCTCATTCTTCCACTCTCCTAGGTGGTAATGCTGCTGATATGTGAACATTATCATTTGAGAAGTCTTGTTCCAAGAAGTATTCTAAGTAATGTTCCTCTGCAAGGGAATGGGGAAGAGGACTGCGAGGAAGGAACACCAGTTAGAGAACAATTACAGCAGACTATATTCGTGCTGATAGAAGCCTACGGCATTGGGCGCATTAAGAAACAGCTACATCAGGGACAAGGAAGAGTAAAAAAAGTCCTCTATAAAGCCCTGAAAAAGGACACTAGAAGTCATCTAGCCCACTCCCCACTCTTTGAAGAGCACCTCTTACAAACTCATGGATACAGGGTTTTTTATTTATTTTTTTGGTTTTTTTTTTCCGGGAGCGGGAATCGAACTCACGACCTCGCGCTTGCCAGGCAGGTGCTGTGCCGCTGAGCTAAATCCCCAGCCCCTGATACAGGGTTTTTAAACCTCTACTTGAAAACGTCCCACGCCAGACATTTACTACCTTATCAGGGAGCCCATTCTACCTGTGGACAACTAACGAACGATTCCAATTTGTTTGATTCCAATTTGTTTGCGTCCCAGTGCTCAGGGACAGAATAGTGTATCAATGACAGAAACAGGAGAGCAAAGAACTGAAGTCGCTTTGGTGGAAAGATGCGCACGTACTTAAATCATACAGAGATTAGAAGATGTATATTCCAGAAGGAAACAGCACCCAGAGACCACACTTGAGAGAGGTTATGGGTGGCCTCGGATTTCAGCAGCCAAAGCTGTAGGAGCGACTGATCGCTCCTCCCCAACTCATTTAACTCCCACACCTAACACATTCTTAAGTGCCTGATGAATTCTTCCACTGGTATAATGATTTTACAAAGGCAAAGAATGAATCCTACTCATTGCTGCATCCTCAGGGGCTACTGTGCCCCGGGGAGATTAAATTAGTAAGAATAATAAAACAAGCCAACATTTATGGCAAACTTACTATGTATGTTCCCAGACTAAGCAAACCATAGAGATCGGCTCTCCTCTTTTTTTTTTTTTTTTTTTTTTTTTTGAGACAGGATCTTACTATGTAGTTCAGGCTGGCCTTGCAGTCACTCCGTAGCCCAAGCTGGCCTCAGATACGTGGTATCTTCCCACCTCAGCTTCCCAAACGTTGGACTTTACAGCGTGTGCCACCATGCCCAGTCTCACCCTCCACTGTACAGCTCAAGAAAGTAAAATTTCGGGAAGTTATACAAAGTCACACAAAGAAGGGGTAAAGACTGATTAAACCTTTTCCAAAGTCAGATTTCCAGAATGATTTAGCGATTGTTCCACAATGACAACAGAGAAAAAGCCTAGAGAGAAGTCTTAAGTCTGGGTGGGCAAAAGATAAAATGAGAAGACATCACGTGATTAGCAAATGTGGCCGACCAAGTGTCAAATGGTAAAGAAAGAACCTGCTTGGCTTAAACGTCCTCCTTTCCATTTTATCACTTATTCTCCAAACTTCCTCCATGTCTGGAGTCACAACTACAAACAAACACTGAATTTGAGCCAAAATACCTGGCTGCTGTGTGGGTAACAGATCTGACCAGCTCAGCCTTGTAACTAACTGATGACAGGCTCCTGGCTTGAGGCAGCTCATCAAATTTGGTTTTGCCATCAACTCTAGGGACCAGGAACAGTTTTGGGCGGAGTGGGGTGGAGCACACCCGTAATTCCAGCGTTCGGGCTGCAGGCCAATCTGTGCTACACAGCGAGTTCAGGATCAGCCTGTGTAAGATCCTGTCTCAAAAGAAAAGAGAAAAGAAAAAAAAAAGCAAACCAAAAAATATTGCGTGTCTCTAGAAACTATGAATCGCCCTATGAAGAACCATCTACATACTGGAACGTGGTTCTATTTCAACAGACAGTACAATAAGAAGAGGACCAACTCCACCGGGTTTCCTTTTTTTTTTTTTTTTTTTTGTCATTTTGAGACAGGGTCTCACTGTGCAGTTCGGGTTGGCCTTGAACTCACTTTGTAGCCCAAGCTGGTCTCGAACTCGCAACGATCCTCCTGTCTCAGCCTCCCAAGTGCTGGGATTACAGGCGTGCGCCACCAGGCCCGGCTCCACTGGGTTTTCTTGAGTGGTTGGAGGTCAAGTTAAAAGTCTGCAGGAATCTTCGCCAAGGGCTGGGCAGAGAGGTTAGTTCTCCACTTCCGGAAGCCTATCAACAATTTAACCACCTCTCTCACGTGCACTCGCCTGCGGACATTTAGGAAACGAGAAGACAATTTAAGAGCTCTCCGTTTTGGCCCTTTCGAGGAGTCGCCCGGCTCTCGCGTCCTCGCGGGGCCGCGGCCCAGAGGTGGCTGTGGCGGGCGGAGAGATCGGCGCTAGGACCCGCCGCGACTTTGCGGGGGCGGGACAAAATGACACCCGGCCCCCGGCTCTGCACCCGGGGAGGGGTCGGGAAGGAGGGCGGGAGCGCGCCTCGCGCCTGCAGCTCGGCTCCCGCTCTCCCCGCCAGGCCCAAGCCTATTCCGACTCCGCCCGCAGCGGGGCCCCTGGCCGCCCAGGATGCGGGTTGAAGGCGCCTGGCAGGGCGAGCGCCAGCGGGGAGGGCCGCTCTGACGAAGGCCCGCCACCGAGGAGATGGCCCCGGCGTCGGCGCGGGAGGGGCTCCGGGCAGCTCACCCGGTACCTGGTTGTGCAGTTAGCTCGCAGCTCCGACCGGCCTCGACTCCGCCTCCTCCGCTTAGTGGCCGCGCTGCCTGCAGGCCGGTTGCTGGGCGGAGGTACGCAACGTGCCATGCGCA
>NW_004955478.1:8079932-8081848 GCF_000276665.1 Chinchilla lanigera | reverse complement strand
GCTCCGCCCCCACGCCTGCGGCACCAACCCCGCGCCTTGCCTGGGTTTCTGACCCGCCTCCCCCCTCCCCGCCCAGTCGTTCTTCTCTCATCCTTTCCTGGCAGCGTCCACTTGGGTGCACTGTGTCTTTTCCACAGATGTGTTGAACTCCCAGGTTCTAGCTTGTTACTGGTTAATGACCTAAACAAGATCCTAAACGGGCTCCTCAAAAGCTCCGCCAAGATAACAGCAAGAAGGTAGGTAGGGTCATTTTAGTATTGAACGATAGGGATTTTTTTTTTTTTTTCCAGTACCGGGAATCGAACTCACAACGTCAGGCTTGCCAGGCAGTCGCTGTGCCGCTGAGCTAAATCCCCAGCACCCGTATGTAATGGGTTACCCTGAATAAAGAGCCGAGACCAGAATCCAAATTGGAATTTTAAGAGCCTTTATTAGCCGGGCCGGCGGCTGTCAGTCTGTTCTCCACGCAGGGAGATGCTGAGCAGCTCTGAACTGAAGAAAGTTTGAGCTTTTAAGCCTGAAAACCACATCCTGGTTGGCGCAGGTGGAAAGATTTCTTTGCAAGGGCAAAAAAGTGGAACCTATTGGTTCCGGCAAGCAGGTGTTGCAAAGTTTAGAACGTTCTTAGACGCATACATTGTTTTTAGACTAAACTAACAAGCATAGTTTTTAAACTAAACAATCAAGCATAGTTTTTCTTTCTTGGGTCAAACTGACATTTTTCCTCCACCCAGTAGTCCAGCAATTTTCATTTGTTTTATGTGTTCACCAATTATGTGTTCACCACACGGTACTGAACGATAAAGGCGACTAGAGAAAGCAAACCAGCTCTGGCTGCTAACTTGGCTACTTTAGGGGGAAAAAACTTTTTTTTTCAGTCATTTAATGTGGGGCTTAATTGGAAAAATGTTTTGCACTTTATCTCACATGCCCCACTTTGACCTCTCTAGAACACTGCCAAGGTGCTAAACCTCTTTTCATGTGCCCAAGGTTACTTATCTGTAACATGTGTAAAAGCTGAACTAGTGAGAAGTATCGTTTCTCTCCTTTCTGGATCTTTTTGTCCCTGAACTCAAGCACAACTCAGAACTTACAAGGTTTACCTTGACGGGGAAGCTAGCCCAAGCCAAAGCATGCAGGGGTCAAGAAACGGAGCAATCCTAAAACGGGGCAAGACTCCTTTTTGTGAGACGAGGGTTGGGGGCATTTGTCTTGTTGTCCCACCTGCCCCGTACTACGGAGAGAACCCAAAGGCCTTCGCCTGAGCTGCATGTTCAGCTGTGTGTGGTTTGCATGGTTTTGGTTCTGTGTTTACCAGCCAGGCTCTAACTCTACTCCTACCGAATGCTCCCAGTTCTGAGATGATAGGTACAAGCCACGATGCCCAGCTGAAATCAGGTTTTTTACTTGTTCCGTTCACTGTGGGCTGAAAGCCCCCAGGATGGATATGTATGTACCATAAAGTAATGAGTTGATTTTTTCTTCCAACCTCTGATCCTTGACACAAATTAACTTCCACAGCGGGGGAGACGTGCAGCTATATCAAACAGGGACTGATGAACATCTGCCACTGAAACTGGAATCTGTCATACTCACGTGAGGGTTTCATTTGATTCTGCACACACCCTTTTGGTATTATCTTTAATTTTCCAAAACACTGCCCTCACATTGTCTCATTTTCGAAATAAGATGACTCTCCTAGCAGCAAACGTGGTAAATTCACAAAGTAGCAGAAAAAAGAGGTAAAATTCCTTGGAGTTCACGTATGACCTTTGGAATTAAAAGTACAGTATTAGAGAAGACAGTGCTTGAAATGTCAAACTTGTTGGAGTCTTTACAATGGGGAGTACTTTCCATCTGTTTAAATGCATAGTGGGCATAATAATCTTTTTTTCTTTCTTTTTTTTTTTTTTTTT
>NW_004955478.1:8077871-8079832 GCF_000276665.1 Chinchilla lanigera | reverse complement strand
CTTTGCCGCTGAGCTAAATCCCCAGCCCCCTTTTTTTCTTTCATTTGTAGTACTGGGGATGGAACCCAGGACTTTGCCATGTTACGCAAGGACTCTGTGCAACATCACCAGCACTTTAACCAATTTTTAAAAAGACAGCTTCTTATTAAATTCTTTAGGCTGCCTTGCCCTGAGCTTGCAGTCCTGCCCACTCTCCTGAGTAACTGGGATCATAGGTTTGTACCGCCACAGCCAGCTGGCTATGTCATGTTCTAACAAAATGTTAAATTTCTACATCAGTAAAGAAAGTGGATGACTATTCAAAAGGCTACTGAGAGAACCCTTTGGCCTACACCGCCGTAACTGTTTCAAAGTGCAAATTTATATTAGCTTTAGGTTTGCACAACAGGACCTCTCATATACCACTCCATGTAACTTAGAACAAACTGTAAGGAAAGGTCATCTTTCAGAATCTACAGAGTACGCCTTTTCCTGCTTTGCTTTTGATTTGTTACGTGTCTGGGATGCAGGAGCTCCCTAATGTTTTTACTGACTTATAAGGGTTAGAGGCTTCATGATTTCAAGAGCTTTCTAAAACTGGCAGGAAGCCTAGAGGAATGGAGATGATGATGGACTGAAGACCATGGCTGTTACTATTTTTAACTGGGTTTTCAGTTTAAGTACACCAGCCTCTCCAAGTTAACATATATATTAACCATGTGAAAGGTGAAGTTACAGAAATACTCAAGCTAAACAGGGAAATATGTTTGATGTGTAGAACAGGCTAAATAGGGTTAATCTGTACAGCATTTTATACCTCAAAACACATCACACAGCCAGGCGTGGTGGCGCATGCCTGTAATCCCAGCACTCGGGAGGCTGAGGCAGGAGTATCGTTGCGAGTTCAAGACCAGCCTGGGCTACAAAGTGTGCTCAAGGCCAGACTGAACTGCATAGTGAGACCCTGTCTCAAAAAAGGCAAAACAAACAAACAAACAAAAAAACAAAAAACAAACAAACAAAAACCACATCACACATTATCTAATATGATCTTCCAAACACCTAATTTACAAAAAGTGAGAATGCATACTTATAGATGAGGAAATAGACTTGTTAGAACAGTAAGACAGGACTAGGACATAGCTCAGTGGTAGAATCTTTGCCTAACATGCGTGAGGTCCTGGGTTTCCATCTCTATTGCATCTTTTTTCCTGGTCCTGAGGACTGAACCTAAGACCTGAAAACTGAGCTATGCCCCGCCCCCTCATTTTGAAACATGATTTTGCTAAGTCACTAAGTTGCTCAGGGTGGGCTTGAACTTTTGATACCCCTGGCTCAGCCTGATAGTGATAGGATTAGAGGCGTGCCACCACTTCTGGCTCCCAGCACCTCACAAAATAAAATAAGCATTGGGCTTCTGCCTTCAAATCCCGGTGTTTGTTTGTTTGTCTGTTTGTTTTTTGACTGGAGGTGGGGTGGGGTGGGGTGGGTCTCACTATGCAGCCTCGGCTGGCCTGGAACTTGCATCAAACCTCCTGTCTCAGCTTCCAGCTGAGATTATAGGTGGGCACCACCACACCTAGCTGCAGTGCTTTTTCCTGAAATAGAAAACTGGCTTCAATTCTAGTTTTGCTAAGTGACACAGCTATAGGAAAGAAAAATATGCAGAAGAAATCTATGTGATAGTCAGGCGTGGTAGCGCACTACTATAATCCCAGCACCTGGGAGGCTGAGGCAGGAGGATTACCAAAATTCAAGGCTATCCTGAACTGCACAGTGCAGACTGTCTCAAACAAAACAAAACAGAGAAATTTGTGTTTGAGTATCAAATGTAGGCCAGGGACATAGCTCAGCAGCACAAGTGCCTGCCTGGTAAGCATAATGTCCTGAGTTCAATTTCTGGTACCAAAAAAAAGTCAAATGTGATTTTTTAAAAAAAGGAGTTCAGAATTTTTCCTCAACTCAAGCAGATATAGTATTTA
>NW_004955478.1:8075463-8077210 GCF_000276665.1 Chinchilla lanigera | reverse complement strand
GCTGGGATTACAGGTATGCGCCACCACGCCCGGCACATTACAGGTTTTGAATAAAACCCATTAGGAAATTTAAAGAGTTATTTTTAAAAGATAAAGGTAGCAATAAAATATCCAATAAATATTGAAATATCCATTTAAAAATGGTATAGTAGCTGGGCATGGTGGCACATGCCTGTAATCCCAGCATTCAAGAGGCTGAGGCAGGAGGATGGCTGTGAGTTCAAGGCCAGCCTGGGCTACAAAATGAGTTCAAAACCAGGCTGAACTGCATAGTGAGACCCTGCCTCAAAAAGGGAAAAAAAAAAAGGTATAGTAGTAGCTGGGCATGATGGTGAATGCCTGTAATCCCAGTTATTGGAAAGGCTGTGGTGAGAGGATCCCTTGAGCCCACAAATTTAAGACCAGCCTAGATAACATAGGGAGATCACCATGGTACAGTAGTATAGATACAAATGTCTCCCACTGGAAAAAGATACTAACTTTCTTACGAAAGCAATACTACTTCTCACTTCAGATAAAAGAGAAGACGGCATTCAACTTGTACACAGATAACAGGACAGTCTTCCTTACATAATTAAATCTTTTGCTGATCAAAAAACACAAGAAAACGGAGAAAATACTTTCTACTCTTCTGTGTAACTCTTCTCCCTTGTATACACATCCGTATCATTCAAAATGAGTGGAGGCAGGAACAGTAAGGAAAAAGAACTGGACAGAATGGAGGGCAGTATTTCACCCCTCCTCACCAAATCCAACTGATCCTTGTGCAGAAGGGTCTAAATAATCTTCACACTGCCAATTCCTACCAGATGCAAGTTATGAGATATCAACCTGTTTTTCTTTGATCTACATTCCATCAAAAGGAACACGTTCCACATCTGGCACTTGATGAGGTCAGATTTTCTGTTGTTAAGGAAACAACCATAGATGATTTCCCTCTTCCTGAAAAAATACTCTGACAATTTTTGCAAATAGGGAATTCTGAGGCAGGCAGGATGTGCACACCTGTATTCTGGGCACTCGGAGGCTGAGGCAGGAGGATAACAAGTTACAGCCCAGCCTCAGCAACTTGGTGAGATTCTATCTCAAAATTTTTTTAAAGAGGGACTGAACAGGCCGGGTGTGGTGGCACACTCCTGTAATCCCAGCACTAGGGAGGCTGAGGCAGGAGGATCGTTGCAAGTTTGAGGCCAGCCTGGGCTACAAAGTGAGCTCAAAGTCAGCCTGAACTGCATAGCGAGACCCTGTCTGAAAAAGAAGAAAAAAAAAAATTTAAAAAAAAAAAAACGGGACTGCAAATGAAGCTCAGTGCAAAGGCTCTGGGTTCAGGGGGAGGGGGTCGGTAGAGAAAGAGACACGCCTATAATCCTACCATCAGGAGGCTGAGGCAGGAGGATCACCTGGAGTTCAAGGCCAGCTCGGGCTGTATTATGAGTTCAAAGCCAGCCTGAACTACATAGCAAGACTCTGCCTCAAAAAAAATGGGGATAAAAGTGAGAGTAAAAAAATATACCGCTGAGAGAATAGTCCTGGATGAGTAAAGTGCTTTAGAATTTGCAAACAATTTATACATACTACTTGTTAGTTTTGAACTACACATGAGGTATGTAAGGAAAACGATCACTACTCTCATTTTGTAGGAGAATGAATAAAATGTTTCAAAAAAGTTAATGACTTGCCCAAAGTAAAAAGATTAGGAATTGATGTATTGAAACTGAAAGCCAGGTCTTTGTCTTTCGGTCCAGGG
>NW_004955478.1:7985224-8074820 GCF_000276665.1 Chinchilla lanigera | reverse complement strand
ATTCTGAGCCAAAACCACCTTCCCCCTTTAATTATCTCAGGTATTTTGTCACAGTAACAAAAGCTGACTAGCTCAGGATCATTAGGAAGGAGACCATTAATAACATATACTAGAATGTAACATATACTAAGAATATGGAACACTCTTAAGTAGTGATGCTAAGAATAAAGGGAATCTTAAAAATAAACTCTTAAGGAAAAGAATTTCAGTGCTGATTTTAAATGATCAAAACCTGATGGGAGTATTCTCTCGTAGGGCAACTCCAGAAAAGTCAAGGCGGCACTCTGAGATTTTGTCAATCAGTTTAATGTATGTCCATTGGTAGTTCATATGAATGCTTAAATTACAAAATTAGCTGCCATGGTCCAAATGTGTGGGACTTTAAGAAGCCTGTATTACTCAAAAAAAGAGCTAAGCATATCAACTCTGATTTCTAAAATGTATTTTAAAGGTTTGTAAAACAACCCTAATTCTAGAATTATACTGCTTTAATTAAATTTTGTGTTATTTTTGTCATTATAATAATTTAAATTCATGAACTGTTAAAAATGATTACATCTGCATCTTCCAGTTTACATATTTCAGTTTTAACCTAGAGAAAACGCATGTGGAAAGTTCCCATGCAGCTACAAAGACAGCAGCACATGCTGTTTTCACAGCATCGCATTGCTATTGCCCCAGAACAAACTTGCACATAAAACAACGAAGAAAACCCCACCACCCCACACCCACTAAAAAGCCCAACGCCTTCAAATCCCACAAAAACCACCTGGTACAAGCGGTAATCTAAAAAATGCTTTCTTAGTAAGAAGCATTTATAAAATGCAAAGATTTGAACAAGACAAATGCTTGTGCAGTTAGATGGGCCTCTCCCCCAAGAGTTTCTTCCTCAAAAGGCAGAAACAGCTCTCAACAGTTTAGGAAAGCTCACTTTTTTGGGTTTATGCCTGATTATGGCTATCTCATTGAAAGACCATACCTAGCCTCAACAGTAGAAGAGAGAAAAGTAGAGGGAGAAGCAAAGGTACACGGCCTTAACACAGAGAACACAGCTTCTCCATGAGCACTCAGTAAGATGCAGCAACCGAGAAAAAATGTGACCGCACACAGACCAGTGATCTGACTGCTGAGCTGGGCAAAGCAGTGAATTTTTCATGCATTTGTTGCTCAAGAAAAATAAACATAGTGGTTACTTAGCAGACAGCATTCACAGTCATTAGCTCCTGCTGTCAGGTAAGAAGAAAAGCGCTCCTCCACTCCCTGTCCCTGCTTTTCCATGCACACTCCATGTCCTAACAGCTGCAGACTTCCTATAATACTGTCACTGCCCCCCCACCCATGAAATATATAGTTTTGAGTCCCTGAAATTTCATCACCCATAGTGTTATTTTACTTTTGCACAAGTGTAATGTAGACACAGAAGAAAACACCAAGCAATGTTTATTGTGCAATTCCAATAATTATTTGTGGAATCTCGGTTTAAGAGTCCATTGCCATAGCTGTTCCAAATGCCTAGTTTAAACAAAAAGCAACTACCTAATTATCTACCCATAAATTTCATATTTCTCAAACACTAAAGTACTAAAAGCACTGTTCACTCATGTTATAATTTAAAATATTTTAAAACTACACATTTTATATATCACTTTTATAAAATAATCAAAATAATTTGATTATCTAGAAGAAAATTATGGAAATAGAGCCCTTTCAATGTATGCACAACCTCTGTAAAACTTCCAACCAACAGCAGAATAGATGATGAAATATGACTTCCCAGTTACCAAGAGTGTCTGAAATTTAAGAGGAGATGGACTCAGATTTTTTGTTTTCCATAAACTCAGAGTTCACAGGTGGCATAAGACTCAGATCTCTGGGATTTTTCTACATGGCTTTCACTTTGATTTGTTTCATTTTCATTTGCTTTTTCTCCAGCTTCTTTTGCTCACGCCTCAAAGCAGCTTCCTGGGGGACAGGGAAAGACACAGAACATCTAAAGTAAGTCATAAGCACACATTAAAAAAAGAAAATCAAAAGCAGGATATTGCCTGTATTATTATTTGAATAATTAGGCTCACTGCATAAACAGTTTTGAAAGTAGCTATAAAATTAATTGCTAGTACCTACACTTGTGAATGAAAATTACATTAGCTCCAAACAAAGAGCTCAATTTATTTATTTTTTATTTTTTTGTCTTTTTTGAGACAGGGTCTCGCTATGCAGTTCAGGCCCGCCTTGAGCTCACTTTGTAGCCCAGGCTGGTCTCGAACTCACAACAATCCTCCTGCCTCAGCCTCCCAAGTGCTGGGATTACAGGCGTGTTCCACCATGCCTGGCGAAGAGCTCAATTTAGACAGAAACTAATCACTGTATTTAGCCAGGCTCTGTAATTCTGTTTTGAATTTTCTTATACCAAGGAAATACTGACTCAGCATTCATCATACTATTTATATAAGTAGGATAAGGGTTTGTACTTCAAGTTCAGAAAACCTTAAGAATCTCGTTTGATTATACCATTCACTATAAATCTCTTTATATTAGTAGAGACAAGCATACCTGAGCACAGTACTTTAATACAGAAAGTTGAACTGGGAATTTTTATTGTATTTTTCTTTAGGAATTAGGTTACATAGAAGAGGAAGACACTTCAGGCTGTTATCAGCCGTGACAAATGGTTGACAGTCATGAGTGGAACATAATTAAAACTTCTTTTAGAAACAATCTCAAACTTCTTTTTTTTTTGGTACCAGGAACCGAACTCACGATCTCTCGCTTGCCAGGCAGGCACTTGCACCACTGAGCTATACTCCCAGCCCAAACTTCACTTTTTTCTAAAGGAAATCTGGTTAGAAATAACCTGGTAAATATACTGAACTGGTATAGGAAATTTATAGCTGTGAATGCCCACATTGCAAAAACAGTGAGTGAAAATAACTTGACAATGCACCTCAAGAAAAACAGAAGCAATGCAAATCCAAAACCAGTCCAAAAAAGGACATTAAAAAGATCAGAGCAAGCCGGGTGTGGTGGCACACGCCTATAATCCCAGCACTCGGGAGGCCAGCCTGGGCTACAAAGTGGGCTCAAAGCCAGCCTGAACTGCATAGCGAGACCCTGTCTCAAAAAGACCAAAAAAAAAAAAAAAAGATCAAAGCAGAAACCACTGAGATTGAGACAAAAAAAGTACAAAGAATCAATGAATCAGAGCCAGTTCTTTGAAAGAATAAACAAAATAGACAAATCCTTAGCCAATATAACCAAAAAAAAAAAAGAGAGAGAGAGAGAGGAAAGTCTCAAATGCAACAAGAAGTACAAAAGTTAGCTGGGCATGGTGGTGCACACCTCTAATCCTAAGACTTGGGAGGCTGAGGCAGGATTGCAATGAGTTCTAGGCCAGCCTGGGCTCTGTATGGGTTCAAGGCCAGTCTAAACTACATAGTCAGACCTTGTCTCAAAAAGACAAAAAAAAAAAGAAAAAAAATCACAACAGACACTGCTGAAATACAAAAGATGATTACTGACATCTTTACAAACCTCTGCACCAAGAACTGTAGGATTAAAAAAAAAAAAAAGGAAAAATTACTAGATACAAATGCATTACCAAAACTTAAGATTTAAAAACTCAGACAATATAGTAACAAGCAATGAAACAGATGAAGTAATAAAAAAACCTATCAAATAAGAAAAGGCCAGGTCCTGATAGATTCACTGCTCAATTCTACAAAAGCTTCAAAAAAGATTTAATACCAGTACTCCTCAAGCTCTTTAATGAAACTGAAAGAGGAGTACTCCCAGAGCCTTTCCTGGAAGCCATCATTATCCTGATTCCAAAACCAGCAAGGATCCAACCAAAACAGAGAACTACATACTAATCCCTTTTATGAATAAGGTACTGGCAAACAGAATACAATAAATCATCAAAAAGATTATAGAT
Organism: Chinchilla lanigera; assembly: GCF_000276665.1. Taxonomy (NCBI): domain Eukaryota; kingdom Metazoa; phylum Chordata; class Mammalia; order Rodentia; family Chinchillidae; genus Chinchilla; species Chinchilla lanigera. Next base: position 8,070,889 of record NW_004955478.1, on the reverse strand, counting down.
CATGACAAAGTAGGCTTCATCCCAGAGATGCACTCATGGTTCAAAACATGCAAATCAGTAAATACTGGATCATCATATAAACAGGAGCAAAGACAAAAATCATATAATCATCTCAATTGATGCAAAAAAAGCCTTTGACAAAATCTAATATCCTTTTCATGATAAAAACATTGAAGAAAATAGATACAAAAGGATCTATTCTCAATCTGATAATGATCTTAAAATTCACATGGAACCAGAAGAAATGCAGAATAGCAAAAGCAATCCCGGGTAACAAGAACATCATGATCCCTCACTTAAGGCTGTATTACAAAGCTACAGTAATAAAAACAGCATAGTACTAGCACAAAACCAACACAAGTACCAGTGGAACAGAACAGATGCAGAAACAACACCAAGCACATTCAACTATTTGATTTTAGATAAAGGGGCCAGAAACATACATCGGAGGGACGATAGCCTCTTTAATCAACGGTGTTGAGACAACGGGCTATCCTCATACGCAAGACTGAGTCTGGACCTGTACATCTCACCATGTATTAAAACTAAAAGCAAATGAATCAGAGAACTAAATGGTAAAACCAAGACACTTAACCTGTTGGATGATTAAAAAAAAGGTAAAACTTTTGAAATCATGGATGTAGGCAAGAATTTTCTCAACAGAACCCCCATCAAATCAAATCAAATCAAATCAAATTAAATCAAATCAAATCAAAAAGCTTCTGCACAGCTAAAGAGATCATCACCTGAGTGAAAGATAACCTACAGAATGAGAAAAAAATTTTGGCAGTTATTCCTCAGACATAGGATCCATATAAAGAACTTCAAAAAATTAGATGCCCCTACAAATAAAAGACCCAGTCATAAAATTGGACAGTGAAATGAACAGATCCTTCACAGAAGTATAAACAGCCAATAAATGCATGAAAAAACGCTCAACATGCTGGCCATTAGAGAAAGGCAAATTAAAACAACACTGAGATTCTACCTTACTCTAGATTTCCATCAAGAAATCAAATAACAGTGAATGTTGGTGAGGCTGCAGGAAAAAAGGAACCCTTCTACACTATGAAAATCAGCATGGAGATTCATCAAAAAACTAAAAACTAGAAATTCCACTTGACCCAGCTATTCCCTTTCTAGATATCTTCCTGAAAGAGTTAAAGACATCCTTTTACAGCGATACATGCATCCTCTGATGTACAGTAGCACAATTTATACTAGCTAAATCTTGGAAGCAGCCTGTATGTCCATCAACAGATACACGGGTAAAGAAAATATATTTACACACGGTGAAGTACTGTTCTGTCATAAAGATAAACTTAGAGTCATTTGTCGGGGCTGAGGATTTAGCTCAGCAGCAAAGCGCCTGCCTGGCAAGCGCAAGGTCGTGAGTTTGGTTCCTGGTACCAGAGAAAAACCAAAAAAAAAAAAAAAGATAAACTTAGAGTCATTTGTAAGAATGATTTGTAAGAATGGAGGCACCTTGAGTGAAATACGTGTTCAGTGAAATAAATCAGACACACAAGCTTAAATATCACACGCTTTTTATGAGAAACCTAAAATATAAAGATCAAAGAGATGGAAAATAGAAGTAGGGAGACAGAACTCTCTCAAATGGGAAGGGATCAAGAAATGCAGGGGGGAGGGGATGAATAAAAGGAATTAATATGTGTCATGTACCCATACTAGCTCCACACAAGGAATGTAAACATTATGGACTGCACACGTGTACTAACAAAAAGGCGGGGCAAGGTTCAGAAATGAAAAAAAAAGAAAGTTCAACTTACTGAGACCCTACTTTGCAAATGAAAACAAAACAAAAAAAAAGGAGCTAGGGATGCAGATTAATGAGAAGCCTCTGGGTTCAATCCCCAGTACCACAAAAACAAACAAAACAAAAAGCCACATAAAAATATTAAATTCTCTAATTAAATCTTCTTTTTTCTTTTGATTTTTTGAGACAGGGTCTTGCTGTATAACTCAGGCCGCCCCTGACCTAACTATAGAGCCCAGGCTGGCCTCAACCCACGACAATCCTCCTGCCTCAGCCTCCCGAGTGGTGGGATTACAGGCCTAGGATTATAGGCATGCACCACCACACCCTGTTCTATTTACTATGTTTGGCTTAAAATGGGATTGTGCTGGTAGAAAAGGCTAATTCAAATCATTCTGCAGTTCACAAACCATCTAGCATGGTTTAAAGAGTAAAAAAAAATCACTTTTTCTTTGTAGTACTTCAACTGACAAAATGTTCTAAATGCTGAGAAATTAGTAAACTTTAGTTTGTGTAAATTTATACACACAATCACTGCTGCTAGCCAGTGAAAATCTTAGTGTCATTCCAATGATAAGGAGACTGTCTTACTTCCAGCCTGCGCTGTTTCTCAGGATCTTCTTCATTCATGATTCGCTCCTTCTCCGCTCTTTTCTTCTCCTCCCGACGGGACTGTGCAGCTTCCTGTCTCTGCACATGCGTCAGTTTCAGGAAGTTCTCTTCCACCCGTGCTCGGTTCTTATCTGCTTTTTGTTTGCCCTTTCCCCAAGAAATAGCCTTTCATTAGAAATCCATTTCTATCTAACACAAGTAAAATCTCACTTAGCATTCTTTCATGAAACTGCTTCCCTCTGGCTTTTCAAGTCAGCTAGCAAGGATTCAGTGAAATCACTGATCGCTGCTCCCGACCCCACCCCCAGCCCCCTCCCCCCACCACCAAAAAAGAACAGTAAAAGCTGCCAGCTTTTAATAAAGGCTTTGGATCTTACTTCTCTGTTGAGTCGGAACTTTTTGGCTTTATCAATAGAATAAATCACCATGTTCATCAGGGGGAGCAAAGCCTCCATGTCCTTTGGGTAAGTGTTACCTGAGCCAGGCACTGGAAAGAAAGCCATTTTTCTGTTGAGTTAACGGGATCATTAATGTTCTCAGCAAACAAACTCTTTTTTTTTCTTCTTGTGTTGTTAGACTCCTTTCTCCAAGTTTTTTGGGCAAGTAAGATGCAGCAAAAAATAGAAATTAAAGTATATAAAAGGTTTTATTATTTTTTGCATGGGGCCTCATGCATACTAGGTAAGTGATCTGTTGAGTTATATCCACAGCCCAACAGTTTCCTTTTTTTTTTTTTTCTTCTTTTTTTTCTGGTTTTGTTTTTTCAGATAGGGTCTTGCTATGTAGTTCAGGCTGGGTTTGAACTATGGCTAGCCTCAAACTTGTGATCCTCCTGCCTCAGCCTCCCAGGTGCTGGGGTTACAGGCATGTGCCACCACACCTGGTCCAACAGTCACTTTCTTGAAGAAATCCAAAAATCAATAAACAGGCAAACAAGGTTTCTGTTTTGTTTTGCAGAATTAGGACTTGACCTCAGGGCCTTGTACGTGCTAGACAAACACTCTACCACTGAGCTACACCCCAAACCCATAGTTTTAATGTAGTTTTACAGCTATCACTTGGGAAGGAACAACATCCTCCTTCAGATCATCTCACAGAAAACTAAGAACTCAAACAGGACCCAGAACACTTACCATTAAATGTAAACAATAATGTCCGCTTAGTGTCAGGTAGCTTCAAAGGCTGACCTTCCCTGTCGTAAAGAAAAATCTATTAAGGGAGAGCGTAAGAAAGACGTTCTCCATGCATGCAAGTCACCCAGTTCACTTAGACGGACAGATACTTTCAAGTAATCAATACAGCATGTGCCCTGGCATCAAGTGCAAACTCAGCCTGAGGGGGTTTTAAGGCCACCTGGTCCACTCGTCTATCTGATGGACATCTTCCCAAGTGACCTTTATCCTATACTTGAACACCTCCAATGATGTTCCCTATAGGAAGGGACTGTCCGTTATCACCTTGAGAGCCAGAAATGGGCCTAGATAGGGTTTTTTCTCAGTACTAAGGATTTAATCCAGAGCCTTCATATAGAATTATATCCCTAGACCTTTTAAACTTTTATTGTGAGATAGGGGCTCCCTAAGTCATTGTATTTCAAAGGATGGGCTTGAACTTGTGATCTTCCTGCCTCAGCATCCCAGAGCACTGGGATCCCAGGTGTGAACCACTACAGTTGGTGAAAGCATCATAATGTTGAAGTAGGATCAGAATTAATTTAGGGACAACCTAGTATATAACATATGGTCAGCCCTCTGGTATCCACTGATTCTGATCTGCCAAGTCAACCAATTCTGGGTAGGAATATTTTTTTAAAAAATTGTGACTTAACGAAAATGTTTTATAGACATTTTTCTTCTCATTATTTCTTAAACGATTTAGATAGCATTTACATTGTATTACATATTATAACTAAAGCATAGGAATGGATATGTACAGGTTATACGCAATTATATGACATCTTATAGATTTTGTTATTGGAGGGAGATTCTGGAACAAAACCCCCATGAATTGAGAAGGATGGTGTTATATAATTCGGTTCTCTCATTGAAGATTTCTTTGTAATCTTTGTCAACTACCCTGTCATTTACATAAAAGGCTTTCAAATGCTGTAATACTGTCATCCTTTGTCCTCAGTATTGTTAAGCAAGAAAAAGACAATACAACTCCTAGAGGCACAAGGACATGAATGATCTTAACAAGCAAACAATTACAATTCAGAATGGATTTTGCTGTTGCTTTGGTGCTAGGGAAATGAATTGGTGATCCAGAATGGAACCCAGAGATGCTCTACCAGCAGAGGTACACTCCTTTCTTTTTTATTTTGAGGTAGGGTCTCACTAAGCTGCCCAGCCTACCCCTGAACTTACAAGTCTATACTACAAAGCCAGGCCCCAGAATGGCTTTTAATTGTAGTTAACTCTATAGTCTATATGAGTAACTTGTAACTTAAAATTTATCAGTTCTGTATTAAGAGGAAACTTAACTACACTCCTCTGAAATAGACTGTGAATCCAAAGAACAAATCCAGTCCCTGACAATTTACACCTGAACAACACTGCTATAAACCCAGAAACTTTATAGGCATCGAGGATACTTGATAATATGTTGGAAAAAGGATACAATTATCCACTTATTCAAAGAAGGAAAACAGAAAAGGCTATAAATTGTAGAATACACAGCTTTGAAATCTAACAAAAATCACACATCATAGTGTCATAAACTTAACAGAAAAAAAAAAAGGAGAAAGGAATTAGCAATGACATTTGCTTAGCATCAGCTATTCTGAAAGACTCATCTATCTTACTAAGGGGACGTGCAAACAAGCGGGGGCACATGCAAAGCAGGGTGGGGCAGGCTGGTCTGTCTTCCACAGGTTTTTCAGTAGACTCTCATGATGCACACAGTGAAAGCAAAGGGAAACTTGGGGAGGTTGTCATCAAGTTCCCCAACTCATTTGGTAAGGGACTGCAGAAACATCTTGTAGGGCTTCAACACAGGACTAGAGAGAAAAATGGATTTCAATACTTTTATCTCGTACGTACTCTTGCATAATTTTTGGACCAGAGAACTGGTCTGAAAAATGAACAGATTCAATCTTGTCAGCATAGTGTGTAAGAAAGTGAACCATCTGAAAAAAGAAAATAAAATTATTTTTTTAAGTTAGGATTGATACATTTTGCTTTTCTTATAAAGCTACTCATCCTTCAACCCTCTCTTTTACATAAAACCAAAATGTTTAAAAGTTAAGTAAGATAAGAAATCTCTCTGAAGTGAAACTAGTATAGCAAGTCCCCAACTAATGAATGAGTTCCGTTCTGGGAGAACACTGGTTAAGTCAAATTAGGCTGTAAGTCCAACAAAGTGACTCTTACACACCTTTGACACAAATATTCAGGGCAAAGCATAAAAAACAAAAACACTGTAAATGAACTATTTTACTTTTCCAGTTACCCTAAAATGGCACAGTAGACATGTGCTACTTTCACATTTACGAGCGTTTGTAATGCAAAGTCCACTCGTATCTGTGGAAGTTCACAACTCCAATCTTTGTGTTACTTGGTCCTGTTTTGGTTTTTCCCTTTGGTTTTTTGAGTCAAATTCTTGATATATTGTCCATGCCGGCCTTGAATTCACTGTGTAGCTGAGGCTCACCTCAAACTCACAGTAATCCTGCTGCCTCAGCTTCCCAGGTGCTGGGATCTAGCCACTTGCCCAGCTAATATCCTTCTTATTGAACAGCTGAAAGCACATCTCAAAATAAAAGCATGAAGATAAAATCTAAAATACTTTCAGGGTAAACATGTCTTTGAACTTACTATCCCTTAGTTGGCCTACATTTTTATGTAACTAAGGTATGCTGTTATCACTGCAAGACTAAAAGAAATGGTTCTCAGGGCTGGGATGGTAGCTCAGTGATATAGTGCTTGCCTAGCACATGCAAGGCCCTGGGTTCAACCTCTAGAGCTAAAAAACAAACAACGAAAATGCATGTCCACTTTCTCCCACACTACTTGAGGCTCAAAGATACAGACCAAATGATATGGTGAAAAGGATTAAAGTTGTATTTCTTTTTAAACACCTTGAGCAATTCAATAGCGATTCCAGGAACAATTTGCTCTTGATTTAGCCAGAACTTCTAGACTAACCAAACTGTCCTTTTGACAAGTTAATCTTCCGCTTAAAGGTATTTTAGTATTCGCATAAGAAAGGAAAATGTAACTAGTGTATTGACATAATACAGTTTGACTTTTAGGGAGAGGGTCTCCTCAGCGCCAGTCTGGCAGATGCAAGTCTTCTGCTGCCTTTACCTTTGTGTCCATCATTCCCTCTGTGACTTCTCCCATCTCTGACAGGATGGCCAAAGAGTCTGGCAGTCCGTATTTTGCTCCAGACTTAGGTTTATCACTACAAAATTCACTCTAGAGGAAAAGGAAGTTGGAGATTACACGTTACATAATATTTTATTAGACACAAGTAGTTTTTTCCCAGAATATGTACTGACCCATTTCAAAACAGCGTTTAACTGACATGATTAACTGTCCTATGCTATGAAGCTGGACATCTAGGAAATAAAGAGACACAGTTTCCAACACGTTTGAGTTGCAACAATTTAACATACCAGATCCTGCATCTCCTTCTGTAGTCGCACCAAAGCCTTTCGCGTGCCAACAGCAAATACATATGTATCCATGTCTTCATCATTCATGGTTACTTTTATTTGCTTAAAAAAAAGAAACAAAAAGCTTATTTGTTGGCTTCTGTGGTAGGCAGATTTCAAATAGCCCTTAAGATTCCTCCTCCTTCCCTTGAGGGGGATTTGTAAATAGGACAGGCTCTCAACCCCACACTTACACTGTGGTAAGGGAGAAGGTTCTGTATGGGGAGGGTACGGGGAGAAACTGACGATGTGGTTCCCGTTTGACAGGTAGTAGAAGTTAGTGGGGACCTACAACCATAAGGAACTGAATTCCGCTAACAGCCTGAATGACCCTGAGAAAAGGACCTCAAGAAGGAAACCAGAGTCTGGCTAACACCTTAATTTCCGCCTGTTAAGATCCTGAACAAGCCGGCCACAGTGGTGCATGCCTGTAATCTCACATTCTGGGAGGCTGAGGCAGGGGTATACGAAGTTTGAGCCCAACCAAGACAACTTAGTGAAACTCTCTTTCAAAAAAGGGCTGGGAATGTAGCTCTGTAAATGCCCTGGGTTCAAGCTACAGCATGCAAAAAAAAAAAAAAAAAAGGAAAAAAAGTCCTGAGCAGACTCTAGCTGGCTAACTTATCATCTGGATTAGTTATACTGAAACTGTGAGCTAATAATAAATGGGTGTTACGCTGCTAAATTTGTGATAATTTGTCACACAGTAATAGAACACTATGCATATTGGAGTATTTGAGTAAAAAAAAACCAGGAAAGAACAAGATCCAAACTGGACACTGTGGTATAAGAAACAGATTTGATTTTTGTCTCGGGTTTCTGCCACAGAACTCCCAAGACCTTAGAACTTCCTGAATAAGTGTCTTTTGTTGTTGATAACTAACCTCTTTCAATCACAACTGAGTTTACACTAAGGCAGTGACTTAAGATGCTCCCTATAGTCTCAGGAATGGGGCTGGAGAGAAAAATCAATGCTTCGAGGGCCAAGCATTAAATTCTACTCAGGACCTCCGAGAACAAGAAAGAGGATGAAGACTGTACTCCAGGAAAAGTCTTACCATGATTCAGGGGGGTTTCAAGTGGGTGAACTCAACCTGCTGGAAGTATGGCGTGCTCGAGGGGCATGAGGAAACTGCGCACCACCCCTCCCGTATTTCACGCGAAGTCTCTTTTATCTGACTATCTCTGAGTTAGGTCTTTTTTTAGAGGAGAAGTTTATTTTGGCTCACTGAGTTGCATCATTAATAATAAGCCAGTAAACGTACACCGCCCCCCCCCCAGTTCTGTGAGTCACTGTAACAAACTAGTGAATCTAAAGAAGAGAGTGGGAACCCTCAATTTATATTCAGTCAGTCAAAAGTGTATGTATGTGGCCTGAGATTTATGACTGCCTCTGAGATAGCAGCATTTTGTGGGTTGAGACCTTCGACTTACGGGATATGAAGCTAACTCCAGGGAGCCGGTATCAGAACTGGACTGAAATGAATCGCTGGACACCCAGCTGGCATCCAGAGAATCCAAGTATCGATTGTTGGCGTTAAAACCACTCTCAGGCAGGTAAACAATTATACTGTACATTGGGCCGGAGAGATAACGTTGTATCTAAAGAGTCTGATCTAATAAAGAATGGCCATGTTTTCATATTCATTATATTTTTTAAATGTTTGGGTCAAATAATTATCAGGATGTAGAGGAAGTAAAATGTCAATTTAAGGAAAGACCTGGCAAATGGCAGGTATAAATGTTCTGTTCTTCCAGCATTAATGAGATATTACACAAAGCAACATCTTAAATAGAATCCAGCAAAAAATAAAAAAGCAAATAAACATAAAGAACCATGTGTATATATTGAAGCTATTTCTCTTCTAAGAGAGAGAAAAGAATAGCTGGCCCATTGGAAAAGATTAAATCTACTCAAAGAGAGAATGGAAAATGATTAAAGCACTAAAGAAAACTTTCTTTTTCTTTCTTTCTTTTTTTTCTGTCTTTTTGAGACAGGGTTTCACTATGCAGTTCAGGCTGGTCTTGAGCTCACTTTGTAGTCCCGGCTGGCCTCGAACTCGCAACGATTCTCCTGCCTCAGCCTCCCGAGTGCTGGGATTAGAGGCATGCACCACCCTCATCTGTGTACTTTTGTTTCTTGTAGCAGCAGGAAGCAACAGTTATTTACTGAAAGAACGAAGGAACTGGGCACGGTGGCAAAGTTTGAGCCCAGCCTGAGCAACTTAGTGATGTGGCCAGACTTGTCTCAAAATTTCAAACATTAATAAATAACAAAGGCTAAGGATGTAGCTCGGTGTGAAGACCTCAATACTAACAAGGAAAAGAAAAAAAAAAGACAAAGGGAGAGGAATGATAAAGGCATTTCTGATGAAGGGTACAATTTTCAGGTTAACATATTAATTTAGTAAAGGAAAGAAGGTACACCCAACAGTAAAGCAAACTCTTTCAACTAAAATTATTTATTCAAAGCAAAAACTATTTGGAAAACAACTCACCTTTGTGCCAAAGATAGAAACACACGCAGGAGCAAAGCTGGATTTGAGGGCAAACTATCTGTGACAACTTTTTTTCCTCTATCAAGCCTAATTCAGTTGACTTATATGGTGACAGTATTATTTTTTTTCCAGCCAAAAGGCACACGAAGGCCTCCTGATAATTGTGAACTGAGTGGAAAATTACCTTTCTAAATAGAAAAGCATCCATTTTTTGATAGGGGACACAAGTTGCCAGACACTCTAAACACAATCTAGGCAGGAATACATTCAGTGTATGTACAAAGGGCAGCAAAAGGATCACATACCACTTGATCACTCACTGGCCTCATCATCCGAGCTAGAACATTCAGTAAGTCTTGTCTCTTGAGGAACTAAAAAAATGAGAAGTTAACACAGTTGCAACTTCTACTTATTATAAGGGTCTCGGATAGGGAGTCACGTACTTTATCAATATCCTCTACAACACATTTGCCATGAGAATATAGCATTTAGAACGCATTCCAAATATGGGGGCATAGCTCAGCAGCACAGCACCTGCCTGGCAAGCACAACATTCTGAGTTTGATTCCCAGTACAAAAAAAAAAAAAACCTAATTAAAATCAAACATGGGATGAAACACTAAATTTAGAGGACTAGAACTCACATTGAAAAAAAAAAAAAATCACAGGAATATATATATACATATATATATATATAATTGGATCAGGTACTTCCTACTTACTCTCAGCTGGATAAGCATGCCCTCACAGCACACTCGACCAGAACACCACAGGTTATAGATGTGCTCATTCTCCTGGTTCAGCTTTCCTGTGCTGGTGGCTTCTTTGTTAGTTCCATCATCCCCTAGGGGTGAAATGCGATTCACTCAAAATCCAGGGGCATAATCACACCGTCCTCTATCCTTATCACAGCATTGAAATAGCAGTACTTTGCTCAGTACAGCACCTCTTCTGGATAGGGATGAGTAGTTTGGCTCTGTTCCTTTACTCCATCACTATCATTACGCTAGTTTACGCCAGGAGTTCTACATTCACTCCTCAATAAATACGGTGCATTTCTCATACGCTTCTTCACTCACTAGTTATGAAGGGTCACTCAGTGTCATCTTGGTCAGCTTAGCACCCTCATAACATGACAAGTCCTAAATTTTCTGTTAAGAGCTTCACTAATTTCAAATACTTCTGCTGACAGAGTACAAGAGATTTCATTAACAGCTTTTTTACTCTCCAGAACATCAAACATATGTTATTTTTTCAATTTTCTACTAACTTCAGGAAGACTAAAGATCTCCTAAAGTTTTCTGGGGAAGACTTTCACTGTGCCCATACCCTTTCTCTGTTACCCATTCATGTTTCTCTGTGAATTTATAGCGCGAGAGCAGAGCAGATGGCATCCATCCTCAACTATCAGAATGTCGCAGGTACCGTGGCTTTGGGCAGGCTCCTCTTCTGCTAGGCCATGTGTGCTAGGAGACCAAGCGCTGCCATCTAGGCTGGAGGAAGTGGGGCTTCCCTTTTACTCGCTTCCCACAGGCTACGCAAGTGCTCTACTGCTAAGCTACAACCCCAGACCTTTTTAAGATTTATGTTAAAATGTGGTCTTGCTAAATTGACCAGAGTGGCCCTCAACTTGCAATCCTCTTTGCCTCTGCCTTCCCAGTAAAGGGGATTACAGGCATGTGCCACCATGCCCGGCTCAGAGTCCATTATTTTTTTTAATATGCAAAGAAAAGAGATTTATTTAGCTCACAATTTTGGAAGCACAAAGTCCCTGATCAGACAGCCCCAGTGTCTGGCCTCTGGTGGGGCTTCATGGCCCCTGGCATCGCAGTGGCAGGAGTGTGGAACAGGGCAAGACCGAGCCGGAGGGGAGCCGGCTCCCCCACCAGTTTTTATTAGTGCACACTGATTACACAGATGAACGCGTTTTATTCGGGCAGATGTCTGCCTGCACATAGTTTCATCTTTTCCCTTATCACTCTCCTCACTCCCCCCAGTACCATATGTTTTGAGGAGAGTTTCAATGTATATAATGTATTTTAATCATATTCATGCCTGCTGAGTCCATCATTTTTATTTTTTTATTTTTTGGTTTTTTTTAGTCCATCATTTTTAATGGAGACAATAAAGAATTTTAAAAGTAAGCCAGGTACAATTGCGAGCACTTATAATCCCAGCTACTTTGGAGGATAAGGCAGGAGGATTTCAAGTTCATGGCCAGCTTGGACAATTTAGTGAAACTCTGTCTCAACATAAAAAATGTAAAAAAGGGTTGTAGCTCAGCAACTCCCTGGATTCAATCACAGGTACCACAAAAAACAAAACTAAAAAAATAAATTATGGGCTGGGTATGGTAGAGCACGTCTATAATCCCAGCACGTGGGAGGCTGAGGCAGGAGGACTGCCACAAGTTTGAGGCTAGCCTGGGTTACATGCAAAGACACTATCTCAAAAAAACACCAAAAAAAGCAGCGGGTGAGGCAGGGTCGGGTAGGGGGACTCTGGTACTACAAGGAAATGAGCAAGGAGAAAGCCAACAGTCAAAGGCTGCTTATTTTCCTTTTCTAATTTCCTGGTCAAAAAGAACTGTGAACTGTATGGTACAAAAGAGAGGACTAGAGAGAGCACGAACTTTGGAAACAGGTAGACAGGCTGTAGTATCATGCAATCCAACAGCTTAGACAGGTCGTAACATCGCTGTTCTTCAGATCCCACGTTAAGAAAACAGGTAAATCTAACAAGCGAGAGTACTATTACAAAGAGTAAATATAAAAAACATATGCAAAATACCTAGCGCAATATATAGACTAATAAAAAGCACAGCACATAGATTCCCACTTGCTGCTGCAGACAGATAAAGTGCTAACTGCCACACAGAGGTAAATGTGAGGGCCCTCACTCCCTACACTACATACCCACAGATGTTCCTCGAAATACTTCAATAGACACCTCGTTAGTGGATCCAACACTAAAAAGTTCAGAATTTGAGGAAATCGCAAGGAACTTTCAATTTCTATAAGGTAAATTGAAAGAAAACATTCATCAAGCTACCTAAAATATCAAAGTTCCTTTATTTCAACCAGAACTTTATCAACTTGTTTTGCTAACACTGATTTTTATTTTTATTTATTTGAGACAAGGCCTCGTTATGTAGTTCCAGGCAGGGCTCAAATTTGCAGTGATCTTACTGCCTCAGCCTTCCAACTACTGGGATTACAGCTGTGCGCTACTATATGCAGCAACACTGATTTTATCAAAAGCTTTCTAGCAATTATACTGATGGTAAGTGAACCATCAGGAAGTTATTAAATAATTCACTCAGTATATACAACCTAATAAAAATAGGATCCTTAAGAGGAAAAAAAAGCGTATTTTTCTGCAGTCCATAAAGTAGCTAGCTGCTTGTGCAGAGGGGAATGAACTCTTCTTACTAGATGAAGAACAAGTAGGCAGCTCATCTCATATTGGCCTTAACTTACCTACTAAGGTGAAGTTGCTCTCCAAAAGCTCCCGATGAGTGTTAAACCAGGCCTGAGCAAGGCGGCTGTTTTTATTCTTCCCAATGATATAGTTCATAATATAGGCGAGCAGACCAGTCACCATCAAAATTTCTAGATAATAACTCTCCCAACTGTTTTGGAGGTGGGCAGGAACCTAAAGAGATGAAATTATTCTATTTAATGTTGGCTAAGGCTGAACAACTAAGATAAAAATGAGAAACCCACAGAAAAAGGTATAACTGTCAATGGATATAATTTTATTTTGAAAAATATGCCCATTTTGTTTTTCCAGATCAGCACTATAAAAGATTCTTTAAGGAAATATAAAGACAGTCAAATGGGATGAAAAAGTGGCAAACCCTTTGTATTTAACTTGGTTCTGAGTCCCACCCCAAACTATATCCAATGTACATCTATTTACTGCTTTCCTTTTTTTCCTTTGTTTTCTGTTTTTTGTTTGTTTGTTTGTTTGTTTCTTTGAGACAGGGTCTTGCTATGTAGCCCAGGGTGGCCTCCAGCTCCCAGTGATCCTCCTGCCTCAGCCTCCCATGTGGTAGGATTATAGGAGAAAATTGTGATCACCTCAGTGGTGATCAACTGTTGTGGAGATTCAGTAACAGAATCTTCCACAACATCCTCAAACTCTGCAAAGTCATTATCACCTTATTTTTTTCAAATTCACCTTATTTCTTGATGAGTAAAACTAGAAAGACTAGAATAAAACATAAGAGCTGCTTCTCTAGATGTGAATGTATATCAGAAGAACTCTTTACCAGTTCCTGCTATGATATTACAACAATACCACCCCAAATGTCACTAAGTATATTTCTGGGACTAGTGACAAAAAGATACTTCACTGGTTAGTTTGGAATTCACCATCCTGAATACCTACATCAACAATTGTTATCGGGTCCTTATTTTTGCTGGACGAAGTATCTGGTTTGTCTTCGTAACCTTCAAATTCTTCGTCATCATATGGCTCACTCTCAGTATCTCCCTCCTACAAAAATGAGGCACAATCTGTTTTCCTCTATAAATGCTACCAGCAATTGTGTCTTATTTTGTGGGCAACGTTTGTAAAGGAAAGCAGAACTTACAAGCAGCAAGCACAGAACACAGAGATATTATGTGAGTTTAACAAAATATCAAAGAATCCAAATTTCAGTTATATATTCTGGTACCTAATATACAGTATTATACAGTGATAACAGTTAACAAGGTACTGTACATTTAATACTTGCTAAGAAATTAGAAGTTAACAGGGCTGGAGATTTAGCTCAGCGGCACAGCACCTGCCTGGCAAGCACAAGGTCGTGAGTTCGACACCCAGTATGGGGAAGAAAACAAAAAAAAAAACAAACAACAACAACAAAAAAATTAGAAGTTAACTATTCCCACTACACACATAGAAATAGGAAACAATGTGATAAATATGTTAATAATTTCACCATATACACACATATCCAGACACCATATTCTACAACTTAAAAATATTAACGTTCATTTGTTACTTGTACTTCACAAACTGAAAAACACAAAAGTGAGGCTGACTCCTCAGACCGCTGAACCCAAAGCTCTAAATGACAGTTCTCACCTTCACACAGTAACTATTCCTCAGTCCTTCCCCCAGCAACCGGCTCAATCCCAAAGAGAAATAAAATTTACTCTATCGATGTAAAAAGTGCGATTATACCATAAAACATTTAGAAGAACTCTACCTACTGAGGAAGAACAAACATTCCAGAGAATCAAGTTTCCTAAGAGGTGGGTTTGGGGGAAACACTGGTTACAAATGTTGCCATCCTTTGCATTTCTCAGGAAATCAATAAGAGAGAGCCCCACCTGGGTGTCTGCATCTTCAAAATCTCCTTCTTGATTTTCATCCTGCCCTTCCAACTCCACTGTGGTCTCATCTTCATCATCCTCAGTGGTGATCAACTGTTGTGGAGATTCAGTAACAGAATCTTCCACAACATCCTCAAACTCTGCAAAGTCATTATCATCATACTCCACGATGTCGTCCTCATCTTCAAAGTCATCAAACTTGGCTTCAGAGACACTTCCAAACACCAAGAAGACAATACACAGCGCATGGAAGGCTTTCATCTCACCTTAAAAATTAGCTTAAAAATGAGAGAAAAGAGTCCTAAAGTGAATTGCCATTCTACACACAGGATGACCAGATTTTATAAACAGTTTCAAAGTAAAAATCCATAAATCCACCAGTTGTGGTGGTGCACACTTATAATCCCAGCCCTGGGAAGGCTGAGGCAGGAGGATTGCTGAAAGTTTGAGGCCAGAATGGGCTACAAAGTGAAATCAAGGACAGCCTGAACTACGAAGTAAAACTCTAACTCAAACACCTCCCCAAATCTACCACCATCTTTTAAATATGTAACTTTTATTACTTACGGGTTCAATAATCATCAAGGGCTAACCAATTCCTACAAAGTAATATAAGAACTCTCTGACTTTTACTTTGTATACCATGATCCTATTACATCAACTCTACCTTCACTAAGCATATCACTATGGTAGATCCTAGACCAAAAAAATAGAACATGATTCCTGCCAGGCATGGTGACACTATGACAAAATGACACTATCAGATTTGCAATTTAATCTTAACTTATACAAGGAATAAATCCAAGAACAGTACATGAGGCAGGAAAAATAGGAAGAGTCTGAGATAACTGATAAAATAATATTTAATTGGCAGTGGTGGAAATGAAGAGGAAAACTGACTAGACATATATTTAAGAATTGTATTTGTTGGGCTGGGGATATAGCTGAGCAGCACAGCGCCTGCCTGGCATGTACGAGGTTGTGACTTTGATTCCCAGTACAAAAAAAAAAAAAAAAAAGGAATTATATTTGTTTGTCAACACAGAATAAACATACAGGGAACACGTGGGGAAGATCTGCAGTGATTCCAAGTTTATGTCGTTTATTTTTGGAGAGGAGATCTTGCTATGTATTTTGGGCTGGCCTTGAACTCACTATGCAGACCAGGCTGGTGATCTTCTGCGTCAGCCTCCCAAGGTGCTGGGATTAGAGGTATGCACCATGCCTGGCTCCAAGTTTCATTAAAATAAATAACTGGAAAAAGTCACTTTTATTGAGATAAACAATAAGGAGGAAAACAGTAAAGCAAAGGTCATTCAATTTGGTACTCACTAAATATTTTGAGGTGTTTCAAGCAGTATGCTAAAAGACTAAGATATTTCAATTTTCACAATACACCAAAATGGTGTTACAACACATTTTATAGAGGAAGAAAAATAGCTGGAAATACAAAATGTTTAGGAATCAGGCTTGAGGGGGAAAGAAAGATGGTGTAGGCATAGACAAGATCACCCAGGAAATATTAAGAACCACGTCAGAGAGAAAGAGAGACACAGAAGAACCAAGCCGCAGCAAAATCTTGAAACAAATCATAACGACTAAGATGTAGGCACATATTTCCTACGTCCTGCAATATCCACAAAGAAGGTACTCAATAAATATTAACTCCCTTTCTTCTGGCCTACCTTATGAAGATTTCTAAGAATTAGAAGCTACTATTTTAAAGGAAAAGCTCCCTTTTCACAACCAGGCTTAAACTTTCTCAAGCAGAAGCAACTAAAAGTTTACCCGAGACAGCCAACGTGCTTAACAGAGTGTCAAAAGGTCTGGAATTTCTCTTTGGAATGTTCGTACCACAGAGGCATTTCTACTATAACTCAGCACTGTTACAAAGCTCTTTCAAGGTTATTTAGGCTCAAATTATCCAAGCACTTTGCGCACTGGCTTTCCTGCATCTGTTAACCCATTTCTCGTATGCACAACTCCTTGCCATGTCACCCAGCCTCTGCGGCTCTTGAAATTGGCAAAACTGAACGGAGGCAAGGCACGAGCACTATCTTTTTTTTTTTTTTTTTTTTTTTTTTCAAATTCACCTTGTAGTCTCTCAACTGACCCTGGACTGGAAAGAGGAATAACTGGAACGCTCATTCTTTGTTGTCAATTCAGATTAGGCCTAACCAAAACATGAGATGTCTAGGATCATATAGGCATTCCTGTTTCCTTAAAAACATCAGTTAAAGCCGGGCGTGGTGGCGCACGCCTGTAATCCCAGCACTCGGGAGGCTGAGGCAGGAGGATCGCTGCGAGTTCAAGGCCAGTCTGGCTACAAAGTGAGCTCAAGGCCAGCCTGAACTGCATAGCAAGACCCGAAACCCTCAGAACAGGCTGACTACGGAAGTCGTTTCTGTCAAACCACCCGTGTCCTGCCGCTCTCCACCACGAAGAATCCATTCATCCTAACGTCTAACGTTCCATTTTCCTGCTGCACACTGGAAATTTCCTCTAAGTTTGTCTTTCCGGTTGGCATTTGCTCACAGCTCTGCAGAGATCCCGAAAAGCACCAAAAATTACCCCGCCTCCCGAAAGACCAACCGTAATGGGCTAGAAAAGGGTGGACAGAGGGTGAAAAAGCGTTTTTAAACCAAGTCGGGAGAGATGAGAAGTCGCGGCGATCGGCGCACGTCCTCACCGGCCAAACTTACGGGTTGCTCGGGACGAAAACGGGACCGGGCTACGGGCCACGCAACTGAATCCCCACTCGGCCCGGAGCGCCCGACCGACTAACGCATCACGGCCCTCCACCAACCTGCACCCGAGGCTAGAATCCGGGCGGCCCTCCTGCGGCGGGTACCTGCACTTCGCCTGCCTCTCAGCCCGACCGCTGCCTTCGTCTTAGCGGCGGTCTCTCCAACCGCGACACCGACGGCGCAGGTAGCCCAGGCACGCCGCCCCACTCTTCACGTAGCCCCCACCGTCCGTTACGTAGAATGCGTACGGCTCGTCCGCGCCTGCGCGCGACGAGGAGCGCAGGTCGCAGAATCCAGGACAGCGCGAGACTTCTTCCGCCGTCGCGCCGCGGCCGCAGAGGCGAGGTGAGGCGCCTGGGAAAATTACATAATCCCCGCCCCTGGGCGCGAAACGTCCTCGGTAATGACAGATTTCTCCATTAGGGTTGAGTGAGGCTGACGTCACACTGAACTGGTGATCCGGAAGTTAAAGGTGGCCATGTTCTGTGCGACCATGTGGTCTGAGGGAAACGGAGAAATGTTGCCTAAGTCGTCTTTGCAGGGGACTAGAGATAAGGGGATTGGCATTTTTATGTAAATACGATTTCCGGCCAGTTTTTATTCTCTTGGGGATTTGGGGCGGCTCCCTGTCACCGCCACTTCTTCGAGGGCCACATCCGCTTTCTGCTGGACCGCACACACTTTGCGCCCAGCAGCAGCTTCCTGCGGGTGCCTGAGGCGCCCGTGCAGGATTCCGGAATCTTCAGGGCAGCAGCGGGCAGCACCTTCCGGGACCCGTAGCTCCCCCAGGCCCCGCCTTCCGCACGCACGTTCCTCAGTGCGCATGTCAGGTGTGCGTTCCCCTCCCTCCGTCTGCAACTGGCCGAGAGGCGGCGGCGGCGGCGGCGGCGGAACGGCGAAGGGGGCGGAGAGGGCGGAGCGCGGCGGGACGCGGGCCGGACCGCGCGTACTTCTGGCGGTGGGATTCTCGCTGCGACGGTGGTGGTAGCGGCTGCCGCTGCACCGACAGCGGCAGGTTTGTGTGCGAGGGGTCCGGAGGCGGGACTCCTAGCCCTTGGGGTCACTAGAGGCGACCGGGGCCTAGCGAGGGCCGGGCAGCCGCAGCCTTTCTGTAACAAAGAGTCCGCGGAGCCTGCGGGCCTGCGGGCGCGGGAGCCATCGGAGTGCGGGCTGCGGCCCCGAGAGCCTCCGGAGCCGCGGCGCCCTCCCACGGCTCCCGCCTCTCCCAGTTCGCGGCGAGGCCCAGTTGGCGGCTTTCGGAGGCGGCGCCTGCGGGGCTGGGGACGGGATTTGCGGAGCGCCGCGCTCCGGGGCAGAGCCGCCTTGGGGAGGCTGCCGGCCCGGGCGGGCCGCGGTTGGGCGATGCCAGCCCCCAAACGGGGGCCCGTGGGAGCGGACGTTGACAGGTCGGGAAATCAGAGAAGCCGGTCGGGGGTCTTTGTGATTACGCTGTCATAGACCAAACTTTCGCGGCCTACTTTAGAGCCTATCTCGTGTGTGTAAGTAATTGATACGGATTGCAGGCACGCTCACCAAAAACATAAGAACTATCACACGAGTCAGAGTTTGGGGGCTCAGGTAGCGCGTGAATTCGGGGAGCGTTCCCCTCTCGGCCTCCCCTCCTTTAGGCTGTCGTTCAGTTTCCTGTGGCTTCTGTGTCTGTCGTCCCCTGTATTCACGCCCAGGAGCTCCTAAAGGTTAGAGACTTTCTTTATTGAGAGTTTTTAGAGCTCAGCCCAGTTCTGGCAGCTAAGACATGAACAATAATTGTGCAGTACAAAATGTGTAGACTTTCAGCGGTGGGCAAAAAAAAAAAAGTGTGTTTTCCTGTACCCAGGATGGATAGCCTGATGATTAATATATCCAAGGATTACTTGGTTTTTGGTTTTTGGTTTTTCTTCCGGTATCAGGAATCGAACTCGCGACCTTGCGCTTGCCAGGCAGGCGCAGCGGCGCTGAGCTAAATCCCCAGCCCTCCAAGGATTACTTGTATTGGTGCCTGCTATGGTTATTTTCTACCCGCCTTAAGGTATCAGTTATAGGTCTGTGAGTCCTGTTCTTACTAAATTTTATAGTAGGGAGAAAAGAGACGAATTTGTATTATAGGATATGGGAGAAGACCCAACATACCTTAGGAAAAACAGTGCCTTAGGAAAGGAGAAATGGAGGTGGATCTTGGAATTTTTAGTAGAGGGTCAGAGAAATCTTACAAAAGATGAAAGATGGCAAACTGATGTTTAAGCAGACTAGAAGGTGAAGGACTCCTTTTAAGTATCTGGAGTAAAGAAATACCAAGCATAAAAGCCTTGAAGAGGACAAGGGTAGCCTTTTGAAAACAAAAGTAAAGTGCTTGGAGCTCTGAGCAAAGAAGGGAGTAGTAGGAGATAAGGTCAAGGAAGAGCAGGGGGAAGGGATGGGCAAAAAGAACCAGGGCCTTTTAGGCCCTTATAAAGATTTCATCTTGCCTCTGCAGAAGTTAGGAACTGTCTGAGCAGAGGGGCGATAAGATTTAACTTACATGTAATAATGTAGCATAATTCATGGAGGAGTACAGTTCTTCAGATTCATGCTCTATCACAAGGGTAGTTATAATTAGACCTTAGTTTCATTAAACAGAAGAAGGGAATGCTTCTAAAGTAACTATAACCCAGCAGTTAGTTATATTTGGTTTCAGAAAAATGTGATGAGTCTAATTTTTTATATAGATTCTCATTAAAGAACTAATTAGTGTGTGAGATATTCTTAGAGCAGATTAGTAGACAGGTGATACTAATCAACTGTGTACTGTAACTCAATTCTTTTTCAGAAATTCAGGTGCTAAAGTAATGTAGTTTATCTAATTAGTTCTTTAGTTCACTATTTTAAAAGTCATATCTTAGTTCCTATCTTATTTTTCACTGTTACTCAAAACAAACTCCAGGCACTTTTGTTTTGTTTTGTTTTTTGAGACAGGGTCTTGCTGTGTAGTTCAGGCTGGCCTTGAGCTCACTTTGTAGCCCATGCAGGTCTCACACTGGCAATGATCCTCCTGCCTCAGCCTTCTGAGTGCTGGGATTACAAGGCAAGCACCACCACACCCGCCCAGCTAGAGACACTTCTTGTACATTATGGAGTATTTGCTAGTTACAGATTTCAGTAAAAGAGACATTTTAAAAAGATGCGGAGGCATTGTACTGGGGGTTGAACTCAGCCTTTACACTGAGCTACATTCCCAGCCATTTTTCATTTTGAGAAAAGGTCTCACCAAGTTCCCCAGGCAGGGCTCAAACTTAGGATCCTCCTGCCTCAGCCTTTCAGAGTTCTGGGATTGCAGGCATGTACCACCATGCCTGGCTAAAGGGAATATTTTTAAAAGAAACAAAATGAAATTGGGCCAGGGTTATAGTTCAGCAGCACAGTGCCTGCCTGGCAAGCACAAGGTCTTGAGTTCGATTCCTGGTACCTTAAAGAAAATGAAATCGAATTTTCACAAATACGTTTTCATTTCATAGTAGAGACTACACCTCCATAAGTTGGACAAAATAACAAAAATACATGTGCAAATGGAATTTCTAATTATTTAATTTTCACAATGTTGGCTTTTTTTTTTAATGGTGCTACTGGATATTCAACCCAAGGCCTTCTTACTTCTCCTCAGTACCCCCTTTTTTCCCCTTTATTTTGAGACAGGGTCTCACGGAGTTGTCCAGGCTGGGCTGCAACTTGCAGTCCTTCTGCCTCAGCCTCCCAGATTGCAGGGATTGCAAACATGTGCCACTGCACCCAGTTTATTTATTTGTTTTTAACTTTAAAATGCACATTGAAAATATAACCGTTTTAGAGCTGCTCATGGTGATGCAGTCCTGTAATCCTATCACTTGGGAGAATGAACCAGGATTGCCAGACCAGCCTGGACTATGTAGTGAGACCCTATCTCAAAAAAAAAAAAAAAAAAATTTACCATCTTAAAGGGTACAGTTCAGTGGTATTAAGTATATCCACATTGTTTTGCTACCATCACTACTATCCAGCCTCAACTATTTTTAGATGGGAAAACTGATGCTTACCTATTAAACAATAACATCCCATTTACTCCTATCTCTCATCACCTGCTGCAATCCCCTTTCTACTTTATGTCTTTGAATTTGACTATTGTGGATACTTCATATAAATGGAATCGTATTTTTTTGTGACTGGCTTATTTTAACATATTGTCTTCAAGATTCATCTGTTACAGCATGTATCAGAATTTTGTTTTTTCTTTTTTTCCTGTGGTGCTGGGAATCAAACCTAGGGCCTCACACATGCTAGGCAAGTGCTGTACCACTGAACTATGCCCCCTAGCATTTTTTTCTTAAGGACACATTCTGTCTGTTCATCTATCAGTGGACACTAGAGTTGCGTCTACCTTTTGGCTATTGCGAATAATGCTGCTATGAATATGGTTAAACAAACCATATGATCAGGTCCCTCATTTTGATTCTTGTGGGTATATACAGAAGTGAAGTTGGTATATCATATATTCTGTTTAATCTTTTGAAGAACCTCTATATTGTTTTACCTTTTATATTTCTCCCAGCAATGTAAGAGGTTCTTTTTGCAAATGTTTGCCAACACTGAATATTATTTGTTGTGGAAAGTTACATTTAGAATTGCCCAGATGAGTCCCAGTTTTGTTGGCAACATCCGAAGCATCATAATCAAGAGAAGCCAATAAGGCTTGCTTGCTCTCCATTAAGTCTTTCCAGAGTGTTGGCCTTGGCCACATCACTGTCTTACAGAGTGTCTTCAGAGCTGTGCTAGCCACAGTGAACACAAGTGTGTTTGCTTCCATTTCCACGGCACATTCAGTGGTCAGGGGCAGCTTGATAGCAGTGGTCAAGCGCGTTTCTTATGGGAATGCTCTGTCAAGGGTACCTTGAAGGGGTTCTGCAGAGCCCCAGTGTCTTGTACAGGCAGAAGGTGGTACAAGGTACAGATCTCTCTTTGTGTGTGGCTGTAGCAACCTTTTCTGGCTTTCAGAACTTTTACTTTTGCTTCAGTCTTTCAGATTATCCTGGTGAAAAGCTATTTTGTGTGGTTTTGTTGTTATGTTGTGGTTTTGTTTTTATAATAGCTGTTTAATAGATGTGAGGTGTGGCTTCGATTTCCATTTTCCTAGTTATAAATGATATTGAACATGTTTTCTTGTGCTGGTTGGACATTTTCTTTGAAAAAATGTCTGTTCAAATCCTTTACCTATTTTTTAATTGGATCTGGGGGGGGTCATTAAATGAAATCTGTAAAGTTTACTTGGGTATAGCAAGCTGTATGGTAAATATATGCCAGGGAGCTGCTGAGTACTTGCCTATTTATGGTTCAGTAGGAAAAATAATGATGCACTGAGGATGAACTGGCTTATTTTTAATCAGGAAGGGCAACTGGTTAGATTATAAGATTTGAAATGATGGAAGGTAATGGTTTTCACAAACACTGGAATGAGTTTTAGAGAGCCTGGGTGCATATTTATTCACTGAAAACTTTTGAGTACTGCACATACACTGTGCACTAAGAATGCACTACTACTCTATCTTTACAGAGATGGAGAAATCGTTTTTGTTGTACTAAAGATTGAAATCAGGGCCCCATGCTTGTTCTCTACCACTGAGCTTTTTTTTTTTTTTTTTTTTGACGACTGCGCTTTAAAAAAATTTTTTTTTGTTTTGCTTTGGAGACAGAGTCTTACTAAGTTTCCCAGGCTGACCTCCAATTTTTGATCCTCCTGCCTGAGCCTCTGAGTCACTGGGATTGTAGGTATATGCCATCGTGCCTGGCCTTTTAAAAAATGTTAAGTTAGGGTCTTGTTCAGTTACCTAAGCTAGCCTCTAGTTTATGATTCTCTTGCCTTAGCGTCCCAAGCAGCTGGGATTACAGGATGGGCCACCACATCCAGCATGAAGATCACATTCTCAGGCTGGGCGTGGTGGCGCATGCCTGTAATCCCAGCACTCGGGAGGCTGAGGCAGGAGGATCTTTGGGAGTTCAAGACCAGCTGGGCTACAAAGTGAGCTCAAGGCCAGCCTAAACTGCATAGCGAGATCCTGTCTCAAAAAGACCGGAAAAAAAAAAAAAAAGAAGATCACATTCTGATCAATAGGGTATATAGAAAGGAAAGTTGGTTTTTGTTTTGTTTCGTTTTGTTTTTGCACCAGGAACTGAATTCAGGACCTTGCGCTTGCCAGGCAGGCACTAGTGCTGCTGAGCTATATCCCTGGCTGATAAAGCAGCATTGTTTAACCCTGCTAAAATTAAAGAGAATGGCCATAGTTCTGTAGATCAACTACCTAAAGGATATTGCTTTTGCATCCTGTGAAGGTTACACTACCTGTCTGTCTATGGCAGAAGTAGATTTTTTTTTCTTTTTTCTGAGATATGGTCTCTGCGTGTTATTCATGCTGACCGTGAACTCACTGTGTAAGCCAGACTGGCCTCTAACTTGAAGGGATCTTCCTGCCTCAGCCTCCTGAGTGATGGGATTACAGGCATGCACCACCACCCCCAGCAGAAGTAGAATTGTTGGTTTTATTTGTACGTTCATTTTTTTTTTTTTTGAGATATGTCTTGCTGTGTAACCTAAACTGGCCTTGAACTCACAGTAATCCTCCTGCTTCATCCTCTACTGCTAGGATTACAGGCTTGTGCTACTAAACCCAGTTAAAAGTTGAATTTTTAAAACCAGGGATTTGATTTGCTGCTTTGTAATTTGAGCCCTTTGATTATTTAGTGCGATCGACTTATATCTACACTTACTCTCTTCTCATCAGTCTGGAGGAGGAGTTATTTATCCTTCTTGTTAAAAGTTTTGATCTTGCTTTAGGTCTGCTCAGGACATCATTTCTTATTTTGTTTTTTCTTTTCCTATCACTGCACACCTTCAGTTTTTCTAACTCTTGTTGACAGAACATGTAACATGCTTGCATTTCTTCCTTAAAAAGTAAAACTGGCTGAGCTTGATAGCTGATGCCTATGAAGTCCCAGCGCTCTGGGAGGCTGAGGTAGGACGATTGCAAGTTCCACCCCAGCCTGAGCAATTTAGTGACTTAGCAAAACACTGTTTCAAAAAATTAAAGGACCTGAGTATGTAAAATTCTCTGGATACCTCACTTGCTTCTTCTAATTCTTTTTTTTTTTTTTTTTTGGTTTTTCTCCGGTACCGGGAACCGAACTCACGACCTTGCGCTTGCCAGGCAGGCGCTTTTGCCGCTGAGCTAAATCCCCAGCCCCTCTAATTCTTGATAAATGGTCTACAAAGTAACCTTTACTCTTCTTGACCTGGTCTTTTCCCTGTACCCCTTTCTCACCAGTCATTCCTCAACTGTGCCCTTACTCTTCCATTGAAACTGCTTTCACTTATGACTCCTGGTTGTGTACTCAGCAGACTTCTTAGTTCATATCTTAACTGACTTCTCTTGAGTTTTTAACATTGGACATTTTTGCCTGTAAAACTTCCCTCTTGTCAACTATGTTTCTGTTTCCTGTCTATTCCTTCTTGAGTTTTCGTGTGATCTTCTCTTCCCTGCCCGTTCCTAAATGTCATCACACGCTAAGATTTGTCTTACCTCTTTTCTCATTCTCTGTAGCTTCTTTGCTGGCTTATCTACATCAGTATTGTGCAAATGTCTTATCAAATCTGTTAGCTCCATCTTAGCTTCTCTCTGCAGTTAAAGGCTCTGTTACACATCTCTCATTAGCTCTACCAAAGATACTAAACTCACCTTGCCTTCTGCCCATTTTTCCAAGCTCTGCTGTGTGCAGCAATTTTTAAGTGCAGCAGCTTTTAAGTTTACATTTCTGTTAATGGCATCACTCCATTCTCCCAGCCTTTAAAACCAGAAACTTACAAAATTATTCCAAGCCCTTCCTTTTCCTTTAGCTTCCACACCAATTATGGCTATACACCCCTTTGATTCTTTTTCTTAGATACCTAAATAAATGATGCTGTTCTTCTCTTTGCTCAGAGGCAGTTCCTTAGTTCAGGTCTCTGCCATTTTTAGTTTATTTCCAAAATAACCTCCTAACCACTTTATGTGCTAACAATTTTTCTATTGTTTTGCATCCTTTCTTTCTGATACATTGATTTTTTTTTTGTGGGCAGAATAAGGTTTGGTTTTGTTTGTCTGTTTTTGAGGCAGGATTTCATAGTTCAGGCTGGCCTTGAACTCACTATGGAGCCCAGCCTGGCCTCAAACTCAGTGATCCTCCTGTCTCAGCTTCATGAATGGTAGGATTACAGGTGTGTGCCACCATACCCAGCAGAGATAAGATTTATTGATGAATTTGTTTTGAAGGAGGGGACGGCACAGTGGAAGCCTTCAAGAATACAAGGCCCACCACGTATCCAAGGGAGAACAATTTGGAATGTATTTCACCTATAGCCATCAGGGATGAAGTGCTTCTTAGCCACTATGTCTTCAAATTCCTCTGTATTGAGCTTTGTGAAGCCCTACTTCTTCAAGACATAGATCTTCTGACGGCCAGGGAACTTGGCCTTGGTCACTTGTTCATTGTTCTGCAGCTTGGTGTGGATGGACATGATGACTTGTCCAATATGAAACCCTCGCTGCTGTGCCCTGGGGCTTCCCAAAGGCACCCTACATGCCTGTCTGGAGCCCAGATTGGGAACAACGCGAGGTCAGAAACGAACATCCACCAGGAGGCAGTGTCTCCAAGGTCCCTTAGGGCAGCCCACACAAGCAGCAGGCTGCGTATACTATTGAGGATGTTGCTGTTTGCAGCCATTGTACACTGGGCACTCAGCGTCTAATACACTGATTTGAAACATCTTTTTTGTTGTTTTTTTGAGACAGGGTTTAGGCTATGCAGTTTAGGCTGACCTTGAGCTCACTATGTAGCCCAGGCTGGCCTCTAACTCATGGTGATCCTCCTGCTTCAGCTTCCCGAGTGCTGGGATTATAGGTGTGCGCCACCATGTCCGACTTGAAACATCTTTTTTGCTTAAGATTAGTGATTCTTTTTGCTGGCAGTATTGTATATATTTTTGTATGGAATATTTTTAGCCTACTAAGTTGTGTTCTTGACCCTGCCTGTCTTTCTGAACATGTCCTGCAAGTTTTCCAGATTTCTGTAGCTGCATAAAACTGTTTTCTGTGCTCTGCATTAGTACTTGCAGTTTCTTTCTTCTGAAGAGTCTTTCTCTAATGCTGCTGCTTTGATCATTGCCTTTTCAGATTTCAAAACTTAATAGCAGTACCTATCTAAGAAAACTTCTCACTTTACCTCTGCTCAATCCTGTTTCAGG
The DNA here is from genome assembly GCF_000276665.1 of Chinchilla lanigera. Lineage (NCBI taxonomy): Eukaryota > Metazoa > Chordata > Mammalia > Rodentia > Chinchillidae > Chinchilla > Chinchilla lanigera. Next base: position 8,043,976 of record NW_004955478.1, on the reverse strand, counting down.
TACCTCTCTCCTGGACCACTGGAATGGACTTTGTGTATGCAGTACTTGTGTTAGAAGGCATCATACACTTTTGGTTTTTGCTGTGTTGGAGATTAAACCCAGGGCCACATGTATGCCAGGCATGTTATCTACCACAGAGCTATCATCTTGGGTTTTTTTTGTTTGTTTATTTGTTGTTGTTTTTGTTTTTTGAGGTGATAGGAATTGAACCTAGGGCCTTGTGCATGTTAGGCAAGCACTGTTTCACTGAGCTACCTCTCTAATTATGTTTTTTAGGTAGGAAAACTGCATTGTCAACTCCTTGAGAATAGGGATTGTATCTTTAGTATACAGATGTCCAGTGCTTAAATACACTTGCTTCCTCAGCACACTTTGAGTATGCCACTGAAAATTTCCTGCTAGGAGATTGTTTATGTGTTTCTTAAAATCTACCTGAATTTATATTCTCTTTCTGCGGGGCTAGGGATTGAACCCAAGGCCTTTGCTGTGAGCTGTGTTCCCAGCACAATAGTTTTAAATTTTCGTTTTGCTCTGTGAGTTTTCAACCTTCCTATAAAACTTAGGTGAACTGTGTCACTAAAAAAGGTGTTTTGGAGTCAGGCATGGAGGCACACACCTGTAGTCCCAGCACTCTGGGAGGCTGAGGCAGGAGAATTGCCATGAGTTCGAGGGCCACCTAGGCTACACCGTGCTTTAAAGGGCAGTCTGAACTACATTGTGAGACCCCATCTCCAGGAACTAAAAAAGGTGTTTTGAAGCTGGGCGTGGTGGTGTGTGTCTTACATCCCAGCACTCTACGAGGCTGAGGCAGGAGAATCACAAATTGGAGCCCAGCCTGGGCAACTCAGCAATTTAAGTTGGTGCACACCTGTAGTCCTAGCACTGTGGCAGCTGGCCATGTGTTCAAACCAGCCTAGGGATGTAGTAAGCTGAAGACCAATGTAGAATACAAGATCCTGTCACTAAAAAAGGCTGGGTGGGGCGGGAACTGTGGATCTAAGTCAGCGTGAAGGCCTTGAGTTTAGTCCTCAGTACTCAGTCAAAACGTATTTTGAGGGGAGAAAAAGAGGTAAGAGAGCCGGGCATCGTGGTGCACGCCTGTAATCCCAGCACTCGGGAGGCTGAGGCAGGAGGATCGTTGCGAGTTCGAGACCAGCCGGGCTACAAAGTGAGCTCAAGGCCAGTCTGAACTGCATAGCGAGACCCTGTGTCAAAAAGACTTAAAAAAAAAAAAAAAAAAAAAAAGACGTAGGAGAAAATGAGGAAAAATGTTTTTGGAACCAAGATTGGAAAGATATACTTTGTAAACTGATTTTATGATACTCAAGAAATTTCTTTGTAATCTTTACATATAGCCTGACTAAGTAACAAGTTAATTGGATTATGATTTTATGGTTTCTTTTAGGATAGTGTTCTGGTGGGTAGTTGTTTAGTGAATGCATGGTTCATAAATACCCTTCAGGGGATATACATAAGTAATATATACAAATATCTAACCTTTTTTGAGTCCTACTGTGTTCCTCAGGCTGATCTGGACCTCCTAGACTCAAGTGATCCTCCCGCTCACCCTGCCTAGTAGCTGAGACTACAGGCATTTGCCACTATACCTGGCCATAATCTTGTCTGTTGAGTTTTGATTGTTCCAGATGTCATTATGAGAGGTTAACTTTTAGTTTTTGGACAGCTTTACTGATAATGTCTGTGGGGGGGGGGGAATCTTGCTCATGTAGGTCAGGCTGGCCTTGAAATTACTGTGTAGTTCAGAGATTACTTGTGATCCTGCCTCAGCCTCCCAAGTGCTGAGATTACAGCTGTCTGCTACCACATTCAGCTACATTTCAGTTTTTATCATAGCAAGCATATTATGAGTTGCTTTTTGAGTTTTTCTTGGTTGTTTTTTTTTCCCTAGTGGCTATAAATTCTTTAAGGATAAAATGAAGAGATTAAGTCTTAATGTGTAATTGCCTAATATAATGCCTAGCCTGATTAGATTCCCTAAATTGTTTTTGTTCAGTATTTTGCAACTTAATATTATTAAACAGTCACCTTTTTGAACAGGATAATATTAATACTACATTCCTGTTTAGTTTGAGATCCCGATAAAATTAATAATAATTTCTTCATATTTTAGGAAATAGCATTTGGTTGAAGTTTTCTCTGTATGTTTTGGTGCTGGTGATAGAACACAGGCCCTTGACACTGAGCTATATCCCCAGCTACTTTTATCTTTCATTTTGAAACAGGACCTTGTTAAGTCACGTAGTTGCCCAAGCTGGACTCAAACTTGCAGTCCTCTTGCCTCAGCCTCCCACAGTGCTAGAATTATAGGTGTGTCCCACCACATCTGGTTTGGTTGAGGTTTTCATAACTATCTGAAGTGCAATGTCATAGTTTTAACTGAAAGAGAAGTTTAAAATAAAATTATGGGTCAGAGTGAAAGAGAAAGTAAATGGGGCTGCTTACAAAGTTAAATAAAAATTTTTAAAAGTTCACACATCTTGTTCTTTACAGGTCAGTCATTGGCACCATGAACTGGAATAAAGGTGGCCCTGGCACTAAACGGGGATTTGGCTTTGGAGGTTTTGCCATCAGTGCTGGGAAGAAGGAAGAACCCAAACTCCCACAACAATCCCACAGTGCCTTTGGGGCAACCAGTTCTTCTTCTGGATTTGGAAAATCAGCTCCACCACAGCTTCCTTCTTTCTACAAAATTGGATCTAAAAGAGCCAACTTTGATGAAGAAAATGCGTAAGTTGGCCTAGGAGTGTGGTTCAGTGGTAGAATGCCTGCCTAACAAGCAGGAGGCCGTGGCTTTGATTCAACCCTGCTACCCCAAAAAAAGAGAAAAAGAATCTGGGCATGGTAGCACACACCTGTAATTTCAGCACTCTAGAAGGCTGAGACAGAAGGATCACAAGTTTGAGCCCAGGCTGGGTAACTTATTGACTTAACAAGACGCTGTCTCAAATGAAAAATAAAAAAGGATAAGCATGTAGCTCAGTACAAAGGCCCTGTGTTCAATCCCCAATACCACACCAAAAAAAAAAAGCATAAATGATAATTTCTGATGATTTGGCAAAGGATGCCCTTTGAGATTCTCATTCCATCAGCAAAAATTGAGGCAAAAAAAACACTCTGGTTCCCATAATGTGACTTCCTGAATTGATTACCTTACTGAGTGGGATTGTTTATAGTAAGTTAAAACTGTCAATTTTACTTCATTTGTTTGTGGGTTTTTTGTTGTTGTTTCCAAGACAGGGTCTCAAACATACAGTCCAGGATGGCCTCAAACTTGTTATGATCCTTCTGCCTCAACCTCCCAAGTGTTGGAATTACAGGCATGCGCCAACACACCACACCTGGCAATTTTACTTGTTTATAAGGAATATAATACTTGCGTGCTTATACCTTTTTTTGTTCCATGAATCATAGTTTCTTCCTCGCTTGTGTTCCAGTGGGCAATTACGTGGTTGTAAGATTTAAGGTCATTTAAATTTAAATGTAGCTGAAAAGTTTTAATTAATTGATGTGGTTTTTACTGATGTGATCTTTACTGTAATTTTTTATTGACACTATATAAATCATTTGTGAACACAGGCAGTTGGAACTGGGAGAAACACCTTCTGCCTTAACATCTGAGTCTTCACAATTACTAGATTGTAATGTCTTACAGTAGTAGAAAAATCTATTTATATTTTCCCCACAATCCTGAGGAAACACTGATTATAATTTTTACCTTGCATGTCCAGTAGGAGGTTAGAAAAGCTGAGATTTGAAGGTATTTTTTGTTTGTTTGGGGTTTTTTTGTTTTTTTTCCAGTACTGGGAATCAAACTCATGACCTTGTGCTTGCCAGACAGGCGCTGTGCCGCTGAGCTCAATTACCAGCCCCTGAGATTTGAAGGTTGGACCTTCAATTTCTATAGATAATTTCATTCTATACTGAATCTAAAGAAATCTTTTTTTTCATGGGGCTGGGGATTTAGCTCAGCGGCAAAGTGCCTGCCTGGCAAGCGCAAGGTCGTGAGTTCGGTTCCCGGTACCGGAGAAAAACCAAAAAAAAAAACAAAAACAAAAAAAAAATAAAACACTCTGATATTTTAAAAAAAAAAGAAATCTTTTTTTTCTTCTTTTTGTGGTGCTGAGGATCAACCCAAGAGCTCATGCACATTAAGCAAGTGTTCTACCACTGAGCTACCTCACCAACTGTATTTTATTGCTGTTATTTCCAACCTGGTCATGGCACTACTTGAGACTTTGTTTCATTTTGTTTTATAAATTAAAAACTTTCTCAAGATTGGAATTTAAAATCTGTTTAGGGGGCTGGGGATTTAGCTCAGCGGCACAGCGCCGGCCTGGCAAGCGCAAGGTCATGAGTTCGATTCCCGGTACCGGAAAAAAAAACCCATAAAACAAAAAAATAAAATAAAATAAAATAAAATCTTTAGCCAGGTATAGTGGTGCACGCCTGTAATCCCAGCACTCGGGAAGTTGAACCAAGGGTATCACTGAGTTTAAGGCCAGCCTGATCTACATAGCAAGATCCTGTCTCGAAAAGAAAAATAAATAAAAATACATAAAATCTTTTAAAAGTACACAGCAGCCTTTTAGGAAGTTTGGTATGTTATTTGGGAATCAAAATACAGAAGTAGTGTTGGAAGGTCAGCATAGTCAATCATTGTTACTCTAGAGAGCAGTTAATCAGTTTAGGGTAATGTTTTATTAGTTAAATAAATCCTACTATATAAATGAGTATGCAATACAATAAAAAATAAATAAAAGCAATACACATATAGGGTACTTAACCATGAATGGCACTTGCAGGACTAGAATTTGTTCTGGGTGGATCAGTGAGTATGAAGGCCTAGGACATTGCTGTAAAGTGTTGTAGGCCTTATAAACATGGCACACTTAGGTCACTCTTAAGTTTATAAGGAATGGATATCTTTTCTTTGAATAGTAAATTAACCTTAGCTTTTTGTAACTTTTTAAACTTTTTTATAGTAATGCTTAGCTTGAAACACAAATGCATCATACTTGCCCCAAAAACATTTTTTTCTTTATATCCTCATTCTAAAAACTTTTGGTACTTTAAACTTTTACTTACATTTTTTACGTTTTTTTGTGCCAGGAGTCAAACTCAGGACCTTGTACTTGCTAGGCAGGCACTGTGCCACTGAGCTATATCCCTGGCCCATTTTTTAATTTTTTAAACTTACTAAAAACAAAAACTAAGATATAACCACACACATTCTCCAGGTCTATACAGGGTCAAGATCATCAATATCACTGATTTCTGCCTCTACATTTTGTCCCAGTAGAAGGTTTTAAAAGGCAAGGATGGGGCCTGGAATGTAGCTCAGTAGCACAGCGCCTTGCTTGGCAAGTGCAAGGACCTGAGTTCGAGTCCCAGTACCAAAAAAGTACAAGGCAAGGATGGTGCATGTGCTGTCACCTAGAATAATAAATAGTACCTCCTTCGGGAATATCTCCTGAAGGACCTGCCTGATGCCATTTTACTCTTAACTTTATGTTGTTATTGTTGTTTTGTTTTGTTTTGTTCTGTTCTGTTTCGTTTTGTTTTGTTTTGTTTTCAAAAGGTCCCACTATCTAGTTCAGGCTGGCCTTGAACTCATAATGATCCTCCTGCTTCAGCTACTACCCAAGTGCTAGGACTACAGACATATAACAGTATGCCTGTTTACTATTAATTTTTTAAAAAATAATTAAAGAGTATATTCTAACATAATGAAAAACAGTATAATACATTAAATACTTATACCACTAGCATCATTATCAAGTTTTATGTACTGTACGTAATTGTATGTGTAATATAGTTATACTACTAGCAACATAGTAGGTTTACACCAGCACCACCCCAATACAATGTTGTACCACAGTGTGACAAGGCTGTAGGAAATTTTCAGCTCCATTATAATCTTAATAGAACTACCGTTATATGTGTAGTCTCTCATTGACCCAAACGTTATAAGATGCATGACTGATATTAATTAGTATATATACAATTGTTACACTAATGTGTGTAGAGCATAACAGTTTTTAGAGTAATTCCTGTGATGACTTGAAACACTTTAAATCTTTAAGCTGCAGGTATTTGAACTAGTATTTGATTATGTTATTAATACTTGGGGCTTGTTTGTTTTTTTTGAGACAGGGTCTCACAATGTAGTTCAGGACCTGAATTCACTACAAGCCTCAAACTTGTGTCGATCTTTCTGCCTCAGCCTCCCAAGTGCTAGAATTACAGGAGTGCATCACCACACCCAGCTTTCTTAATTTTGATGTAGGGGCTAAACAATATTTTATTTTTATTTATTGCGAGCTGTATTAAATGGCAGGTATGAGGGTGCACACTTATAGTCCCAGAACTGAGGTGGCTGAGGCAGGGGGATTACCCACACCCCTCCCCTGCCCAAAAAAACTGCATTGGAGTCCTTTCTTTGAATGTTTGTTGTAGGAAGAGTGATGCCTTATCCAGGCTTTGAAGTTATTCTTTTTTGGTGTTTTTGAGACAGGATCCCGCTATGCAGTTTAGGCTGGCCTTGAACTCCCTATGTAGCCTAGAGTGGTGTTGAACTCAAGGCGATCCTCCTGCCCCTGTCTCTCAAGTGCTAGGATTGCAGGCTTGGGTCACCATGATAGGCCTTGAAGTTATTCTTTCAGAACAGTTAACTAATGTGAAAAATTACGGACTGAGCATTTTTTTTTAATCAGATTTTATTGGTACATTTTAGATGTACATAATGATCACATTCATCATAGAGAATTTGTGCTTGTACATGATATACCTTGTTATTTTTAATTCTAGAAGTTTTTGATTGGTCTCAGAAAATGGCCCAGAACTTCTGAAGAAAGACCTTAGTCATATGAAAATATTTCTCCTTCTTCAAGGATTGTAAAGAATAAGTTTCGTTTTGCTTTTGTTTTGAGACAAGGTATTGCTATGTAGTCCAGGCTGGCCTTGAACTCACTATACAGCCAAGCGTGGCCTTGAACTCATGGGAGTCCACCTGCCTTAGCCTCCCAAGCGGTGGTTACAGTTGTGTGTCACCACACCTGGCTAAGAATAAGTTCTTAAAATTTCATACAAGTTTTTTTTTTTCCTGTGGCACGTGCTCTTTAATATTTGTTATACTTGTTCCAAAACTGATGTGCTAAATTGTACTGAAAACATAACCCTTTTAACAGAACTGAGAATGTGATTTGAGTACACCGTTGAAATGGAAACTGCGATGACTACTTTCATGGGATATTAGAATTTTTGCATGTATTGAGTGATACTAATTAGGTCCATAGCCAAAACCTTGGAGTTCTTTAATTTGACTTGTATAGGAGAAATCTCTTAATAGTAAGGTAATAGCATATAAAAGTTTCTGTTAAGTGAAGGACTCACTGACCCTAGACTGAATATTCACTTTACCCATCTGCATTTTAATTTCAGGTATTTTGAAGATGAGGAAGAAGACTCTAGTAATGTTGATTTGCCTTACATTCCTGCTGAAAACTCACCTACACGTCAGCAATTCCATTCCAAGCCAGCAGATTCTGACAGTGATGATGATCCCTTGGAGGCATTTATGGCTGAAGTAGAGGCAAGTATTAGCAGTTTGTTTCACTAAAGTATTTAGCAATTAGAAATAATTAATAAACCTTGCTCAAATTTGTCTGCTGGTGTTTTGTTTTGTTCTTTACATCCTCTTCCTCTGTAGCATTTTCAGAAATGATCAGTGGCTATAACCCTTGAACACAGTAGCTCAAGAATTTTTTTTTGAGGTACTACGGATTGAACTCAGGGAACACCAAACTGCATCTTCAGTTCTTCTAGTTTTTAATTTGAGATAAGGTATTAACTAAATTGCCCAGGCTGACCTTGAACTTCCAGTCCTCCTACTTCAGCCTTCTGAATAGCTGGGATTGCAAGTATGAGCCACCGTGCCTGGCATAGGTCAAGACTTGTGTGTTTTGCTTTGTTTGAATAATCTTAGTATATTCTGTAGAATAAACATGATCTTCAGTGTAGCACTTAATATGTACTTTTTTTTTTTTTTGAGGCAAAATCTCACTTGGTAGTTTAGGGTCGCCTTGAACCTGCTGTGTAGCTCAGACTAGCCTTGAATTTGCAGTGATTCTACCTACGCCTCCCAAACACTGATCACAGCCATGTGCCACTACGCCTTTTGTTTTTAGACCTGTTTCAAGTACTTATTTGTGTAAGGCAGTTAAACTTAAGGATTTACTAGATTTCAGATTCTTTATTTCTTACCATCAATGTTGAAACCTTTGACCCCCCCCCCCTTTTTTAACTTTTTATTCTGGAAATTTTTAAACATATACAAAAGCTGAATAATTAAACGAACCCCTGTGTACCCTTTCCCCAGATTTATCACTTAACACACCCCCTCCTGTTTTTTTTTTGTTTTGTTTTTTTTTTTGTTTTGTTTTGTTTTTTTTCTTTTTGAGACAGGGTCTCTCTATGCAGCTCAGGCTGGCCTTGAGCTCACTTTGTAGCGCAGGCTGGTCTCGAACTCTCAACGATCCTCCTACTTCACCCTCCCAGGTGCTAGGATTACAGGTGTGCACCACCATGCCCGGCTTCACTTAACCACTTTTAATCAGTTTTGTATCGTCCGACTTCTCCCCCTTCAAATTTTTTTTATTATTTTAAAGTGAATCTCAGACATACGGTTTTGTCTGTAAATGTTTCTGTATCTCTGTAAGAGAACTCTTCTGATTTTTTGAGACAAGGTCTTGCTGTATAGTCCAGGCTGAGCCTTGAACTCCCTATGTAGCCCAGGCTCGAACTCACAGGCATCCTCCTGCCTCAGCCTCCTGAATGCTGGAATTATAAGTGTGTAGCACCACCCCCAGCTATGTAAGAGAACTCTTGAGCTGGGTATAATATTGAACACTTGTAGTCCTAGCACTTGGAAGGCTGAAGCAGGAGGATGGCCATAAGTTTGAGGCTAGCCTAAGTGAATTCAAGACCAGTTGAATTACAAAGGGAGACCCTGCCAAAAGATAGATAGATAGATAGATAGATAGATAGATAGATAGATAGATAGATATAGATAGATAGATGATAGGTAGATATTGATAAATAGGTAAATAGATAGATGGTAAGGCAGCACTTTTAAAACATAACCGCTATATTGTTACACCAGCATAGAACTATTAAATGTGCTACTGACTGATCTTTCATTCTTATGATCCTTTTCCTGTTCTTCAAATAAAATATTCCTTTTCAGGTATCTATATTGACTTGCTATTTTGTTCTTTATAGCTTTCATAGTTACCTCGTCTATTTGTAAGTTAGCTTTTGTGTGTATAATTCATGTCTTTAGTCCCATGCTTTACTCTTTATGGTTTTAGCCCTGCTTTTCCAGAAGCATATGGACCATTTTTATATGGATGTGTGTCACTGGCACTTTAAATCCAGTTCATCATCTTTTCCTCCTCAACTAGGTCATTCTCTTGTCATCTGTTGACATTAATATTCATATAATGACTGTGGCTTATAACCTTGTCTTTAATGTCTTTCATTTGCCTCCACCTTACTTTTTACCAGGTTATCAAGCATATTCATTACCTACTTCATTTAACTCTCAAAATAACCATGGAACATCTGGAGAAAATAATATATACCTTTTGGTACTGGGACTAGAACTCAGGACCTCACACTTGCCAGGCAGGCACTGTACCACTGAGCTATATCCCTGGCCTGGTATATAATTTGGACTGATAAGAAAACTGAGCCCTAAGATAATCCACTTTTTGTGTGTGATGCTAGGATTGAACCCCAGGCCTAACCTATGGAAAGCTGAACCCAAAGACAATTCAAATTAATTCAGATCACCTGCCCCATATCATATTGGCAATATGTGGCCCAGCTCTTTCTGGTACATAGTGCTGCCTTTTCACTTGTGATTTGCTAAGTCTTTACAATAGCCTTTGCATATTTTTCTTCCTTTCTCTCATCACTGTTGCTATCCCGACACCTTCATTAACTCTTGGCTGGTCTAAATTGTCTCCCTTCTTTAAACAGTGTTCTACTTAGGTAGTATGTTACTGAGATCAAATTATCTTTCTCACTGTGTTAATTCTCTTACTTAAAAATCATCACTTTCTTGCTTTTGAAGGAACATTCTTGTATGTGCCTTACTTGTCTTCAACCAGAATTCTTTCTCCTCAAAGGAAAAAGGGAAAGAATCCAAATTAAGTGTGTTTTTGTGTGGTTAAAAATATGAGCCAGCGTTTTAAAATGAGAGAATTTTATCTGAAAGTTCAGGCTCTGAAAAACTGGAAGATCTGGCAGTACTCAGGCTGAAATCTTGCACAGCAAAAGTAAGCTGTTACTGAACAAGAGGATGCTTGCATTAAAAAATACACACATTTTTCTGGTTTACATCAACCCTTGTTTTCTTGACATACAGGCCACTGTTAGGCTCACTGATTGTCATATTTGCTTTGTAATTTGTCTTTCAGGGGAGAAAGATTTTTCTGAAGTCTGTGTCAATATCAGAAAATAAAATATCCAGAGTAATACAGTAAAAATGAGGTCATATTTCCTTAGAAGATTATGCCCACTTACTGAAGTAGAAGCAGAAATGGGCCAGGGATATAGCTCAGCGGCACAAACGCCTGCCTGGCAAGCACAAGGTCCTGAGTTTGATTCCTGGTACCCCTCCGCAAAAAAGCATAAGTATGTCTGTGTGGCTAGGAGTATAGCTCAGCAGTAGAGCACTTCCAAGCATATACAAGACCCTGAGTTCAATCCCCCACCACTGGGGAGGAAAAAAAAATTTGTATCAAAAGAATACAGCTTCTCTTATTCTGGCTTTATTCATCTATTACCAGCTTGGCACCCCTAAGTATCTGAGTGTCTTGCTTTCGATTTAATTCAACCCAAATTACTTGCTGAGAGAGCATATACTTTATAGGTAGCAGAAGGAGAATTTACTGCCAACTCCCCATATTCTTTATGCTGTATTCTATATTGTAAGTTGTTTTAGCACTGTGTGTTTCTGCCTCTTACCAAATTATTCAAGACATCAAAATTATTTAGGACATACATGTGTCTTGCAGCATAGCAGGCAGTTAATAAATAGGTTGAATGATTCACTCTAAAAGTAAAGGCAGTAAATGATTTACTATGTTTGAGGTGTGTTGTACATGCTGTGATGTCTTCATCTTTAGTATGGACATTTCCCAAAGGGCTTTGTTTCACAGAAAATTTCATTATTTCTTGATATCTGTAGTGATGAATTTAAAAGAAAAAAAATCAGTTCTTGATTTTCTAGGTTTAAATTTAGATTTAACTTATTGCTGACAGTTTTTCAGTGAAAGTATCCAAGAGTAGTCCTGATTCTCTCATCTGGCTCTTAAGTAGTTGAAGTTGTATGGAGGGTAAATCTTTTATAATACAGTACCATTCTCCTGAGTGTGAGTATCTTTTTGCTATAGTATCAAAAGGATATTTTTTTAAGTTGGATATTAGATGCTAAGCTTGGAAAATATGTCAATGACTGAGAATTTGCATTTATTCCTGATCTCAGATTTTAAACATCAAAGATAGAAAAAACCTTGGGCAAATTGTATAATTTTTCTGATAACTGATTTTCAGCTATATAAAACAAGGGATCAATTTAGATCAATTGACCGTGCATAAGAATTAACTTTGGAAAACATAAGAACTATATATATTTAACTCCACTCTGTACAGTTCTGATTTAGTGGAACTAGAGCAGAGTTTTCAGCCTCAGGATCATAGTAAAGCCTTGGTGAGCATAATTTGTTCCAGAAACATGCGTATAATCCAAAGTACTTGTATATCAAAGGAAGTTTCTCTGTAAGAAATAAAGGAAAACTCAGATGATTCATTCCGTAGCCCAAAAATATTCATATAAAATGATTACAGTAATATAATTACTGTAATATAATACAAAATAATAAAGAAATATAAACAAATTAACCAGTAATTACCTTTGAAAACCTTCCTGGCTGGTATGAGGGAGATGAGAAAAAAAGGTTATTGTGTAGGATTCCTTTTCCTGTCACTAAAGGAATCACTGCTAGCTATTTGCTCAGCAGAATCTTTTTCTTTTCATGCAACTTTAACAAGGAAGCTTTCCAGTGACACTCGCTTTTGCCTCCTTTGGAGGGTTTTGTGGGAATGTGGCATTCTGTTACCATTAAACAGATTGATAACTTGAACTGCGACAGCTTTATTTGTACTATTTCCCACATTTCCCACATCTCCCTAGCCTCATTTGAAGTGAGGGATTCCTCCACCTTTTTCTCCTCCTCTGCAAAGGAGTTCTCCTCCATAGCCTCTTTTCTGTTGCAAGGTGATCACCTGTGATCCTGTAGAGAAGAGACAGAAGGACCATTGGCTCAGTTGTGATCGTGCGACATTCGGCATCACATATCACTCATACTGCAAGACATCGCATATTTATCAAATTAAAGTTTATTAGAAATGTTTGCTCCTCTTGCAAAACACTCAGAACAAGTTAATTACAGTCCAAGATTTTGCTGGGTTTGGTGGCACACGCCTATAATCCCAGCACTCGGGAGGCAGAGGCAGGAGGATCATTGCGAGTTTGAGACCAGCCTGGGCTACAAAGTGAGCTCAAGACCAGCCTGAACTGCATAGCAAGACCCTGTCTCAAAAAAAAAAAAAAAAAAGTTTTTACTGTATTAGTATTTGGGATTTAATAAGTCTTTTGTGGGAATGGTCATGTGCATTCGAGAATGTTGAGTTAGCACTCCTCGCCTCTGCCCACCAAAGGTTTCCCTGTCATCACCCCTCAAGTTGTGATAAGCAAAAATATCTCCAGACTTTGCCATATGTCTGTGTGCAGCATTCCCATGTTGAAAATTACCTTTTTAGAGTTAGATCCCAAAATCTGTATTTTTTTTACCAGGCCCACTGGTAATTTAATATAAATGGTTTTAAACAGTACTAGGAGAGAGGCTGTTTTGCCTGAATTTAAGTTCCTTTACAGCCATAATGATTAACTTTTCTATAAAGTGACAGATTGTTATATATTTGTGAATTAAGCATTTTTGTTAATTGTTGCCTAGATAAGTATATGGGTCGCAGATGTAAATCATTCAAACGATGTGTAGCCAAATTTCAGCACATTTGAATAGTTTCTCTTTGAAAACTAGTTATCAAAATGCAGTTTGATTATTATGGTTCTGTGATTAGGTTAATAACTGAATTGGTCACTAAATGAGGAATGGTATATAGTATGTACGTTACAATATTGAGAACAAAGAAATGGTCAAAGGAAAGTCCATTGTGATGGCTTCTTTTATTTGCATAACTCTTACATGAGGTATTGTAACGTACAACAGAACATAAAACTAGGGCCAGGCGTGGCGGGGCATGCCTGTAATCCCAGCACTTGGGAGTGTAAGGCAAGAGGATTACTGCACATTTGAGGCCAGCTGAGCTACAAAGTGAGTTCGAGGCCAGCCTGAACTGCATAGTGAAACCCTGTCTCAAAATGGCCAAAACAAAACAAAACACTTACCTAGCTTGGGCACAGTGGCACATCCCTGTAATTCTAGCTACTCAAGAGGCTGAGACAGGAGAATCCCAAATTCATACCCAGACTTGGCAATTTATCAAGACCGTTCCTACTCAAAATAAAAGGGCTGGGGATGTAACTCAGTGATAGAGTGCTTGTCTAGCATGTGCAAGCATCTAGCTGGTTTTTTGGTTTTTTTCTAGTACTGCAAAACAACAACAAAATCCATGAGGACATTTACCAATCCTAAAATTGTTTTTAAAGAAATTTCTCTTTAAGTGCTTTTAGTTAATGTAATTTCATACAGTCTTTTCTTTCATTAGGATCAGGCAGCTAGAGACATGAAGAGGCTTGAAGAAAAGGACAAGGAAAGAAAAAACGTAAAGTAAGTTGTTTTCTTCTCTCTTCACAAAAGTTACATGAGAAATATTTAAAATATTGAAAAGCCTATTCCCCCAAACTTTACAGAGAAAAAAATTAAGTGTACAAATACCTCTGTTTTATGATGTCTTTGTATCTTGAATAGTTCTGTAGATACAGAGATCACAAAAGTCTTTGTGTTTGCAGTAATTAAAAGCCATTCTGTCTGACAGAATAGCATTTGATCTTCAACTATAAATAACTGTTTAGTAAACATAAATTATTACCCTAGGAGTTAGAAAAGCATAATTACTAAAGTTTGGGTTCATTGTACTGACTTTTGTCCAACTATTAATATAAAATAGATCATGTTTGTATGACTGATAGGAAGTAATGGTGCTATCATGAAACTATGTATATTACTAGAAATAAAACCCAATTTCTTTTAAAGAATGATACCATGTTTTAGCAAGCATAATCAAAACTTGAGTACTTTATTTTCTGGGAAAGAGAAGTCACCTCTTTCCCTTGCTGAATATATTTGTAAGGTTTTTTTCTACCAATCAAGGTTGGACTTTTCTTTCCCTTTACTTTGCAGTTAGAGCTTTAAGCCCTTCCCAAAGTTCTTGTGCCATGCAGAGCCCTCTTTTGGTGCTTATATATGTCGTATCCTCTTCCAGTTACCTTACACTGGCGGTGTTGGTTGCTGTTGCCTTAGGAACAGCAAGTTCTCTACATTAAGTGGCAGGTTTGATTAAAACTAGGTGGTTGTGGGCACTAAGCAACTTAGTTCTTTCTGTAACTCCTGAGAGTTACACTTTCTATAACTCCTGAGAAGCAGCAAGTGGCAGTGATTTCCTTCTCCATGTATATTGCTTAGGAGTTTTAGTTCTATACTTGTCAAGAGGCTTATGTAATTTTTCTCTGTCTCTATCCCCAAGGTAACTGATTTTGGCTTAAAGCAATTATTGTAGAGCTAGAAACTTGAGGGCACAATAAGAAACTTGTGACATTCTCTAGCATATGCTAAATACAGGATTTTTTTCTTTATAATATGAAATAGTTTGCATAACCACATTTTGTTTGTTGTATGGGTTGACAAGGCATAGAATTCTTTGGTATCTTCAGAAAGTTTTTACTCTTCATATCCATGTTAGTAATTGATGTTCCCTATCATCTCATTCAAAAGAAATGCAAAGTGTAGACCATGGAGTGAAACCACATATCAGTGATGGGTGGATAGTTTACAGTGTGCTTATTGCTGCTTTGCTGTTGTTAGTGTTGAGAGTTCCTATGTTGCACGGAATTCAACACTAATCTGTTGTAAGTATGGAGCTGGGTATGTGGAACATTTGCAGGGAAGTTTGTTTCTCCGCTTGTTTTTCCAGGGGTATTCGAGATGACATTGAAGAGGAAGATGACCAAGTGAGTTCTTACGCAGTATTTCTTTCATTTTTACCCCACAGCGTCTATACTGGGGACAAGCTAGAGCTTGCCTTCACTGAAATGGCCATTCCTGACAGTTAGCTGGGAATGTCATTTGATTTGTTCTTTTCTACCTGTGTTACCAGTTGGTACTATAATACTAAGATTCACATGGCTTTCCCCCATGTTGAAGATGGAATGTTTGACCAACTGACATCAAAAAGACAAGATTTATTCATCTTGCTTTTTTTAAATCCAAAGTTAACATTTATTCTGATGAATCAGGAGTAGTGTGGGATTTACTGATGGCCTCTAGCACCATTTAGCCTGTACCTCTTTCTAAAGGTTCTGTTTGTGATTCTTGTTTCTGAAGATCAAACATTAATGACTGTTTGTTAGTATTTCTTTTTTTCATTGTTCAGTTGTGGGATGGTGAGAGAATGGTATCCTTTCCAGGTTTGTGACCTTTCTAATCAATGTCAGCTTCCAAACTTGGATTGGTAAAGCTACAGCATAGGTTTTCCAGCTTTGGGCAGGGTAGGTAGAGTCCCCCATCCCACCCCCAAGGAAGACTGTGGAATAGGCAGATTTATAAATCCTTTCTTAAATTAAATCACTTCGTAGTACTCATTTCTTTGGATTGTCCTTCTGAATACTGATATTTTATAAAGGAATTGTTGCTAGTAAAAGTCTAGCCTTACTTGGTAGGTTTTTAAACTGTACAGTCTCCTGATACACTGACTATAAGAATAGAAATGTTCTCAGCCGTACTTGGGTGTGATTATGTTCTTGTGCTTTCCTGCAGGAAGCTTATTTTCGATACATGGCAGAAAACCCAACTGCTGGTGTGGTTCAGGAGGAGGAAGAAGACAACCTGGAATATGATAGTGATGGAAATCCAATTGCACCCTCCAAAAAAATCATTGATCCTCTTCCTCCCATTGATCATTCAGAGGTATGATACTTCCTGCTAAATTTGATTCTTATTTCAAGTTGGTATGGTTTTTTTCAGCTTATATTTCGGTTTCCCAATATTTGTATATTCATGTCATAAAAATATTTGTACCTTGGGATCCTCTTATCACCTCTGCTAAGTGGTTGGGCCAGAAATTCCATGAGGCTTTCACAGTTTATGTTGTTAAAGGTGAATCACAGCTGGGTAGTGGTGCATTTCTGTAATCCCCAACAGTCTGAGAAACTGAGGCAGGAGGGTTGACCATTCAAGCCTTGCCTGGGCAACTTAGTGAGAACTAGTGTCATTTTTTTTTTTTAAAAAAAAAGAGGGCAAGGGACATAGCTCAGTGCAAAGGCCCTCCATTCCTCCATTGACTCCACAGTACTGCTTCCCCCCCACCAAAAAAAAGATGAATCTCTTGCTTGTGTTCATTCAGTTTCACAATTTTAAATTGGCCTTCCTTAAGTAATTGTACTTGTTTTCCAGAACTCATACCTTCCTTTTTGTTTTGATCATTTTGAGATGGGGGTCTCACTATACATGTTAGCCTGGCTTTGATCTCACTATGTAGCTCAGGCTGGCCTGAACTTGAAGCAATCCTCCTTCCTCAGCCTAAGTGCTAGGATTATAGACCTGTACAATCATGCCCAGCTTTACCCTCCTTTCACATGGGCCCTTGGATATGAGTATTTTTGTTTTTATTTTGTTACTGGGGATGGAATCCAGGGGTAGTCTAAAACGGAGCAACATCCCAACCCTTATTTTTTTGAGACAGGGTCTCAGTAAATTGCTCAGGTCGGGCTTGAATTTGTGATCCTCCTGCCTCAGCCTCCAAGTGCTAGATTACATATGTGTACCACCATGCCCCACTACATTTGTTTCTAATTGCTGTGTAAATGTTTACTCTTACTTCCAAATCTGTGGCAGATAGGTTCTTCAAAGAAGATGTGTGTGATTCTTCAAAGCAGAGCCAGGAATTACAGGTTGCTAAAGTCAAGAAAAGGAAGGAAGTGAAGCTATCATATACCCACTTGAAAAAAATAAGAGTTTTTCCTCAGGTTAAATATCTGTCTAGATGTTACATACTGTGGTGACTGTAGATCTAGGGCAGTGGTGGCAAACCTATGGCATGTGCGTTACTTGTTTCTCTTAAGACAAAAGATGTTAATGTACAAGTTGTTTTTTCCAAACTAAAACCTTAGTATTGTTTAACTGCAGTGTTGGCACTTTCTGATAAACAAGTGGGTTTTGGGTTACAGTTCAGCACTCTAAAAGGCTCGCCATTACTGTTCTGGAGCATTGGTTCTCAAATGCTTATCCAGAGAGTCTGTAGAGTCAAAAGAATTTTTTTCATTCTAAGGTTATTTGCCTTTTTCATTGCATAAGCATTTGCATGATAATGTAGAATCAATGGAAAGTGAAATTGTTAATGCCTTTGTATGAATCAAGGCAGTGGTACAAAACTGTTCTACTAATTGTTATATTCTCTGCCAGATGATTATAGGGGGAGGGTCCACTCAGAATTCCCATTATGAAACAATAAAAATTAATTTTCATTAAAACAAAAATAACTATCCACCACAGTGAACTTGATAGTTTCTCAGTACTCAGAGGCTGTGACTATAAAATTGATGATTGATGTTAAAAGTTTTGATTCTTTTGTTTGGTTTAGGGTTTTTTTGAGACAAGGTTTTTCTGTGCAGTTCAGGCTGGCCTTAAATTCACAGTGATCCTCTTGCCTTAGCCTCCTGAGTGCTGGGATTACAAGTGTGTGCTACCACGCCAGCCCATGTTTTTTTAATTTTTTGAGACTATTTGCTAAATTGCCCTTGTTAGACGCAAACTTGTGATATTCCTGCCTAGAATGTATGAGATATATGAACTTACGGATTATCTACATACTACAGTGAATACATATTTTCCAAATGATCTATATATGATATTACAGAATCATGCGTGAGTAAAGCTCCATCAAAGTACAGGATAGGGAAAAAAAAAAAACAGGACAGGTATTCAGGAGGCCAAGGCAAAGAAGATCACAGATTTTAACTTAGTGAAACTGTCTTAAAATAAAAAGGCCTGGGATATAGTTCATTGTGAAGATTCAGGGCTCAATTCCAAGAACTGTAAAAATAAACATTAAAAAAAACTCACCATAGATCAGTAGCTCATAAGGTAACAGTATAACAAGTTTGTGGTTTCACATTACATGATAAAAATAAACACTGGTCAAATTGTACTATAGTATCAATAAAGAATACAAATTTACAAGTACATGATAGGACTAAAAAAATATCTTCCTCCCTTTTTCAACTACATGCCTTTGGATGGGCAAATTTTCTTTATGGATTTAAATTATAACAACCTGTCACAATAGTTTGAATGTAGTAAGAGCTATTTTCTTTTAAGTCAAACTTTGAAGGGATTTGTAAACACATAATGCCACTCTTCTCACCAAAATTTTTAAGTATGTCCAAAATTTGGAAATTTTTTACCATCTACAGGATGTCAAATTTTTTTTTAAAAAAAATTTATAGACTATTATGATGTCAAAAGGAGAGTTATTTAGCCAAATTCTTATGTGATGACATGTTTGTGCTTTGTATCCCTAATACACAAAGCTGGGAAACAAACACCAGAAATGGTTGCCTGTCTTAAGAATTAAAATTGCTCAGTAATACCTATTTTCAAAAATTTTTATTGGCACTCATTTGTAATACAGAATGACTGTATTTCTCATGGGGAGTTGGTACATGTACATAGCACATCTTGATTCTTTTTTTACCCCCTTGCCCACCCTCTCCTCCTCTCTGCATCTCTTGGTCCCTATCCCTTCCGCTGTCTTCTTTTTCTTATGGCCATATATTTTTAAATTATATAAACAGACCTCTGTTTTTAAAAAGAGTAGACCTACGCTGAGAATGTAGCTCATTGATAGTGACTGCCTAGCATGTGTGAAGCCATGGGTTTAATCCCTTATACTACCACCCTCCAAAACAAGAAAGTCAAAAGATAGTAGAACTTCCTCTAAAGTCAGAACTATCTGTAAAAGAAATACTAGAAATTTTTTAAATGCCTAGAGCTATGTGAACAACTTAATTCAAAACATATTTAAATGTTAAACCATATGAATATCTTTAAAATACTTTTCTCTGAAGGCTTTGGCATTATAAAGATTCCTTCATTTGCTTCAAGATTGTTCAACTTTGAGGTACCCTTAATGTCACTTTGGGCAGCAGGTTGGTGTTTATATTGAAATTAGGAATAGGAAAAGGCATTGGCTATATTTTTGGAAATGTGTGTCAAGAATAAATGAATTATTTTGGTCTTCCTATGATGAATGACTTTATTTGTATTATATTTATAAAAGGTTATTTTGCATTAAAATCAAACTTACAGGATTGACTCTTGAATTCTAGACTAACTTTGAATAATTGGACCTGCAGATTGACTACCCACCATTTGAAAAAAATTTTTACAATGAACATGAGGAGATAACCAACCTCACTCCACAGCAGTTAATAGATCTTCGGCATAAACTCAATCTTCGGGTAAGTTAATCATTAAGCAAGTATTCTTATGTTAATGATAATTAGTCCAGGTTTAATTGGATTTCATTTTTAATGGCCCCTGAGCTGTCTTTGCTACAATAATAATTATATCCCTTGGGCTTATGTGTCTTGGTTTGATTGTCTTAGTCATCCAGATGATATTTAAGATTGGACATTCCTTTCTGTTGTGGGAAGAGATAGAGATGACTACTATTTTAAAATATACATACACTATTTCCAGCGATGGTTTAAATTATTCACCAAGAAGTTCTGGGCTGCTTATTGGCCTTATTGTTTAAGGTGCTGCTAGATGTTAGTTAATGACACTCAGATAATATGCTGATCTACTATCTGTATGGGCAACTTTCTGGCTTCAGTCTGCCTTATCAATTACATGATGTTTGAAACTCCAGTTTTTGAAGGAGTGGAGTGTATATGTGCATGCATATATGTGTGTTTGTACTTACTTGTTTTCCCAGAGATTAACTTCCCCCAAAAATCTTTTAATGAAATCCTGGTTGGAAATAACAGCATCACTGGAGAAACATTAAAAGGTTACCACTGTTGGAAACAAAATAGAGGTTATAAGTCCCATTCTTCTCCTGTGTACAATTTAACAGTGCTTGACAGTACTGGACCATCAGTAGGAGAGACTCTTAACTATTCAGCCAGTGGTAGATTGTATCTTTGCAACCAGTGGGTATTTTCTTATTTGGACTTATTTGCAAATTTTAATTTTTTTTTACCATCTGGTTAATATTTATGTAAAATTGCAAAAAAAAAAAGTGACTTTCTGTAATCCATTGAATGGTTTTTCATTCATTTATTTCTAATAAGAGAATTTTATTTTAAGAGTTTTTAGATACTTTGTCATTTAAAATTATATGACAGAATAATCTCAAGAATATTTGTCATAAAGTTTATATGAAGTCCTCATCCTATTTTGAGGTTTTGCCTTTTCAGTGGTATGCTTTTGGCTGCAGATTTGTTTTCACTTCTTCACACTCAAGCTAAAATGCTAGATCTGGGTATGTACTGTTGAACTTCAAATGCTATTTATGTTAAAGTCATTCCTGGGAGTTGTCTCTATCTCTAGGTCTCTGGTGCTGCACCTCCTAGACCAGGGAGTAGTTTTGCCCACTTTGGGTTTGATGAACAACTTATGCACCAGATTCGGAAATCTGAGTACACGCAGCCCACTCCAATACAGTGCCAGGTAAGTAAAAATAATGAAAGGAAAGTGGAGTAGAATGATACTCCATAACTATATGTAGTTGACAAACAAGTCAAAGCAGCTAAAAAAGAAAAAAGAGCCAGTATAGGAAAAAGGTGCTAGTTTTCAGCTTTTCATGCAGTCTGTGTAGGGGGGAACCATATATGAAACACAAGAGCATTTTTGAGATTCTTAAACATTGAAAAGTAAATATGAATTACTTACTACTCTTAAGAAGTTGCTAGTTCTCTAGGATGTGTTTTTTGTGTGATAAGTGCATGGAGTTATGAAGAAAATAATTTATTTGGACAAACCTAACATAAAAAATATTTGTGCAGGACAAATTTAGCATTATCAGTAACTAGAGTTCTTTTGTCCATGACCTGAAATTTTTCATTTATTATTGAAAGTAATAGCTTGTGTTTCTTAATGGTATATGGGGCTCATTCCTGCAGAGAAAATGGGATTGCTTCTACTTTTTCAATGGGAGAACATTTTTTAATTTTAGCAGCTACTCTCTGTTGATGTTATTTGTGTTTATTTATTTTTTGTTTTGTTTTGTTTTTGTTTTTCTCTGATACTGGGAATCGAACTCACGACCTTGTGCTTGCCAGGCAGGTGCTGTGCCACTGAGCTAAATCCCCATCTCTTGTTTGTTTGTTTAGACAGGGTCTGATCCATGTAGTTCAGATTGGCCTTGAACAATCCTGCCTTGGCCTCCTAAGTGCTGGGGTTACAGGCATGCAGCCAAGTTATAGCCATGTTAACCAAGCCTGGTTAATAGCTACTTTGATGATAAATTAGTTTTTCATTTCTATATATTAAGAAATAGAGTCATTCATATTCTGTAAATGATAGCTGATCCACGTGAAGGCAGTGATGTTTGTGCTACAAATCAAGAAGCTTATGGCAGGGCTGGGGATTTAGCTCAGCGGCAAAAGCGCCTGCCTGGCAAGCGCAAGGTCGTGAGTTCGGTTCCTGGTACCGGAGAAAAACCAAAAAAAAAAAAAAAAAAAAGAAGCTTATGGCAATAGCTGTTTTCTATTTCACAGACAGTATGTAAGCCCAGAGATATTTTTGTTCCATTGGAAATAAATGTCATTAATAGTCATTTATCCTTCCCCAGGATTTTCTTCAGTTCATCTTTACAATTGAAATCTGAGAGTACATATACTTTATTTTTCTCCAGGGTGTACCTGTAGCATTAAGTGGTAGAGACATGATTGGTATTGCTAAAACAGGAAGTGGAAAAACTGCAGCTTTTATCTGGCCCATGTTGATTCATATAATGGATCAGAAGGAATTGGAGCCAGGTGATGGACCAATAGCAGTGATTGTGTGTCCTACGAGGGAGCTTTGCCAGCAGGTATGTGCTTCATGTAGAATACCTGTTTCTTCATGTGGACTATGACAGGATTTTTATTTTTAATTGTGATAAAGTACACACAAAAATAACCACCTTGACCCCCCTCTTTTTTTCTTTTGGTATAAAAATTAAACCCAGGGCTTTTATGTTGAGCTACTCTCCAGTCCTAATTTTTATTTTGAGACAGTCTTGGGTCTTGCTAAGTTGCCTAGGCTGGGCTTGAACTTGTGATCCTCCTACCTCAGCCTTTAATAGGAATGTGCCACCACACCTGGCTCAGTATTAAGCAATTTTAATTGTACAATTCAGTTGCATTAAGTATATTCTTATTGTCATGCTGAGAGGGAACTTTTGGAGGTATTTGTTATATTCTGTGCTACAGAAACAATTCTACTACTGTTCTAAGAAGAAAAAGGTATTATGGGAATTGTTTGTATTATATGCTCATAATTTCTCTAGGGTAAATTAACTTTTCTTTATAGAAAGGAAATGACAGGAAAAGGAAGAAAAGTGAAAAGAATGAATAATGAAGGCAAGATTTTTAGCTAGCCTTATTTTATAAATAAAACTGATTCTGAAGTCATAAAAATGAGTTTAATGCTAACTTTAGAAAGGTTTTGATTTTCTTTTTTTTTTTTTTTTTTTTTTCCTTTTTGCGCATGTTAGGCAAGCCATCTAGCTATATCTTCAGTCCTTTTTTAAATTTTGAGACAGGGTCTTGCTAAATTGCCTTGCTTGTCCTTAAACTTAGTTCTCTGTGCCCTGAGTAGATGGGATTATAGGTGTATGCTGTACACCTAGAATAGGTGTATGCTATACAGTAGATGGGATTACAGGTGTATGATTGCACACCTAGTTTTCTGTGTCATGTTCCATTTTTCGGAACTCCATTTTGGGTTGTGATAACAGGTATTTGTTAGTGTCACAGTTTGTTAATATGTTATTAACAACTTTATAGATCCATGCAGAATGTAAGCGGTTTGGGAAAGCATATAATCTTCGATCAGTGGCTGTGTACGGAGGAGGGAGCATGTGGGAGCAGGCCAAGGCCCTTCAGGAAGGGGCAGAGATTGTTGTGTGTACCCCAGTAAGTATATCATTTGTAAATGGCTTCTTAGCCTCCTTTGGTATGGAAAACATGGTTGGTTTTGAAGAGAATTTCCCCTAGAATGTGGTAAAGCAGAGTTGAGAATATGCTCATGAATGGCAGCCTCTGGTTTTGTTTTAATTTTTGATCTGCAAGTGAGCAAGAGTATCTGACATACGTATTAGAAGCTGTGAGTTCCCCTCTATTTCAAGTAGTTTTTCTTGTGCTCTCACAGGAAATGGATCCATGGCTACCAGGAACATCAAGAATGAGAATCTAGAAGATTGTTATCTAAACATTAAAACCCACCAGTAAGGTTTTAAATCAGGTCATTTCAGAATACCTTCCAGAAATAGTTCTGGCCACTTAGCACACACAGAATTTAAAACACTATTAATGTAAAGAAAGAATTGAGTTTTTCAAAGTTTCTGTTTCTTGGTCCTTGTAATATACAAAGTTCAAGGCCGTCTATTACTGTCCAAGACTGAAGAATTAGTACTTTTGCCAGGAGAGCAGCTTTGAAAGTACTTGTAAATGTCTTTGATTATACTTACGTTCATTTTGTGGGTCTCATAGGGTCGACTGATTGATCATGTGAAGAAGAAAGCTACTAATCTTCAAAGAGTCTCTTACCTTGTGTTTGATGAAGCAGATCGAATGTTTGACATGGGATTCGGTATGCCTTGGATACCAGTTTCTTTGTCCCTATCCTCATTAACACTACTTTTTCCATGTCTTTCTAGATACAAGCAGTGTTTTTCAGCATAAGAGAAACTAAAATATTCCTGGCTAGAAAGAGAACTAAGACATTATTTTTAGGAACTTTATCAAGAAAAGCACATTGGTCTTGATTGGGTTGAGGAAAATTGAAAGTGGCTTTGTATATAAGGAGAATATTTTTCTCTGTTCTTTCAATTTCATTTATGTCTGTGATGTGAAAGTCAAGGTCTTTATTCTTGTGGAGGTAAATGTGAAATCATCCAAAGTCCATTTGTTTTCCTGTCCTTGACTTTCTCAGCTTTGTAAACTTTTAAATAACCATCTTTACTAATTGGAGGGAGAGCTTTTGGGATTTTAATAATGAATGATATGTCTTAAGAGTTTTAAAGTTTCTTTGTTCTTACAGCTTACTAGTCTTTTACTTTAATGACTTTTTTCTAGGCTTTCCAAACTATATTACAGGGTTATAATGTTAATTTTCCTATTCTTCTAGAGTACCAGGTTCGATCCATAGCAAGTCATGTCCGTCCTGACAGACAGAGTATGTATGAAGCAGCTTTATTGTAAAACGATATTTGCAATCAAAACACTTATTTTAAAAACACTCCTAGAAGCAAAAATGATCATGTGTGTACTTAAGAACTATAAAGGGGAAGATAATGACCCTTTATGTGACAGGACCTTGGAGGTCATAGGACGTAATCACTTGCTTTACAGATGAAAAAATCAAGGCCCAAAAATAAAATACTTGTCCCAGTTTATGCGGTTTTATCAGTGGGTAGAAGCATTGCACAGTATACATTTGCTGATTTGAAGTAAAGTCTTTGCCTGAACCATGCTAACAATTTATTTTTTGACTGAAAAAGTGATGAAAATAAAATAAGGGAAAATCTTATCAAAAAAATTTTTTTGAACCAGGAATTAAACTTAGCACCTCACGCTTGCCAGGCAAGTGCTGTGCCACTGAGCTATAACCCTGGCTCCTTCTCAATTTTTAAATTAAAAATACCTTCAGTTTTTAAACTTCAAAAAAGTCATACTATTTCTTTAATATAATTTACTTTGTCTTTTAGCTCTTTTATTCAGTGCAACTTTTCGGAAAAAGATTGAAAAACTGGCCAGAGACATCCTGATTGACCCTATTCGAGTGGTGCAGGGAGATATTGGAGAGGTAACCCTAAGCAGGGGACCCAGTGGGTTATTTCTCTATTATAGAGACGGAGTTAATTCTTACTATTGAGATAAAAGAATAAGAATATGTTTACAGATGATGCAACATGTGTTAGATTTGTTTTAAAATACCCAAGTTCGGGGTAAGTGAAACAGGATTTGCAAAATGTTGATAATTGTTGAAAGTCAGTAATTGGTATATGGGAATTAATGTTTGTTTCACTTTTTAATGTTTAAAAACATTTCAAGTTTGGTTTTTTTTAAACTTAGAAAGAAATAAATAAGTCTTTCTAGAATACTAGTAGTGAGTTAGGGTGGAACTGACATTTTAAGTGAGTATGGGAAGAGGGCTACACGTGATGGAGTGGGATAACATGAAGGGCCTGGTGGGAACAAGTTAAGGTTTGATGTCTTGTCTGTACACACACCTTATTTAGAAAAATTCCCTCAATTTGGGATTTGAAATTCAGTTAAGACTACTTGGAAAATTCCTTAAGTTCCTTGCCATGTTTTTATTTTTGCATTTTTAGAGAATATTTTTTAATAACATATATGTACATGTAATTGTATATATCTATGGGGTGTAGCATGACATTTCAATACATGTATATCGTGTGTGATGGCCAGATCATGGTAATTGGCATATCCATCACCTTACTGTTCATGTCTTTATGTTGAAAATATTAAAGTCCTCTGTAGCTGTTTTTGAGATACATAGCTAGCTCCCTGCCTCAAGTACCCAGGGCATTGCCCTACGCTACACCTCTCAGCCCTTTTTTATTTATTTTGGGACAGAGTCTCACTCAGTTGTGCAGACTGGTTTCAAACCTGTAATCTTCCTGCATCAGCCTCTCAGAGTGCTGGTATTACAGGTGTGTGCCACCACATCTGGCTTATAACTAATTATTGTCAGCCTTATTTCTTCCTGTGTTAATTATTAAGAAAGTTTTTGTACAGTTACTTGGTTTTCTTGGTGAGTTTTTGGGGTTTTTGGGGGGTCTCACTATGTAGTGCAGACTAGCAATGAAGTTGCTTATGTAGCCCTGGCCATCCTCCAGCTCAGCCTCCCAAGTGCTGGGATTACAGGTGTGCACCACCACATCCGGCTTCAGTTAGTGTTTTGACATGGTCCAGTTTTCACTTTTGAGTGCCTTCTATTTGCATATATATATTTGTGTTAAAAATAGTTGACAGAGGGTCCTGAAAATGATTTTACTTCATTAGAAATAACCTGCACGAGCATTTTAAAAAGTATGGCATTTGTATGCATTGGGGCACTTAAATTTATACACAAATATATATACAGAGTCTGTCCAAAAAAATGTTACACACTTTAGGAAAAGAACAACTTGTATAACTATTTTAATAAGTTTACTGAGACATCATACAAATCCTAACATGCATGTGGACAAAGCAGTCAGTGTACCTGGGAGTCAATGTCCAGTGTGTATTTCAATATTATATAAGGTTTTTTATTTTGTATACGTCTTTTTGGCGGACTTCGTGTGTATACATACATACATACATTATGTGTGTGTGTGTGTGTGTGTGAGAGAGAGAGAGAGAGAGAGTAAAGTGATTTGAGAGAAGAGGTAGTTTTTGAACTGTACTTGACATGCTGAATAAAGGGCCAAAGAGAACAGGGACTATTCAAGGTTCTTTCAAATGCAGGTGGAAAAGACAATAACTAGTTCTTTAGGTGCTCCGTAGTACCAGTGTCAACAGTCACCTCTTTTATATCTTTCTTCCCAGGCAAATGAAGATGTGACACAGATTGTAGAGATTCTCCATTCTGGGCCCAGTAAATGGAATTGGCTTACCCGGCGTCTGGTGGAGTTTACCTCTTCAGGGAGTGTCCTCCTGTTTGTTACTAAGAAAGCCAATGCTGAAGAGCTAGCCAATAACCTTAAGCAGGAGGGTCATAATCTTGGGCTGCTCCATGGGGACATGGACCAGAGTGAGAGAAATAAGGTCATTTCAGACTTTAAGAAAAAGGACATCCCAGTTCTGGTGGCCACTGATGTTGCAGGTAGAGTATGAATTTCACAGTAGCTTTAGTCTCTGCTGTTAGGGTATTATCTTACTCTGCAATATGACCTATAATGTCTGAGCAGGCTGATTGAAATGCTGGCTTCTTGACCCTATTCTGTGGAGCAGCATTTTGGCACTGTGATCACAACCTGGAGCTCTGACTACCACTTTTCACTCAGTGTTTCTCTTTCTTTGATAAAAGTATCTCTGCAGCTAGAAGCGGAAGGTGGAGTTCAGCAGGGCACCCTTACTGTGTATCTGAATATGCACATTGTCTTTACCTTATGATCAGTTGATAAGTTGTTAGTTGGGCATACTTCACTCAAGACTGGAGAAGTTTCTGGAGTATGATTTTTGGCTTTATTCTGCAATGTTTTTTGTTTGTTTGTTTGTTTGTTTGTTTGTTTTTTAAGATATGTTTCACTACATAGTCCAGGATCACCTTCAGCTATGTAACCCAGGCCAGCCTGCAGCTCACAATCATCCTGCCCCAGCACAAGTACTGGGATTACAGATGTGTGCCACAATGCTTGGCTTGTTCTGCTGAGTTTTAATAGCTATCCTTATAAACTGATGTTTTCTTGCGGAAAGGATAACACTTAGACACATCTGAGGCTAGATACAGTGGCACATCTGTATAGTCCCGGCCAAGACAAGAGAATTGTACATTTGAGGCCAGTGATATATTTCATCCGAGTTTAATTTTTTAAAATATGTTCCAGGTGCAAGAGAGAGGGCCTGGCAGATTAATGATGGCAAAAGATGCATGTCCCTTACCGTAGGTGGCCTAGGCCCAGCGTCATAGAATCTATCATAGTTGCATTGGATAACTTAAGTGCAGCTCACCAAATCTTTGTACTCAGATAAGAGAGATGTGGGCTCTTACAGTGCAAGTATTTCTAGTTACTTTGATCTTTTGACTCTAGACAGAGAAAAAAAGAATTTGGTTGTTTTTATTTCAGCCCGTGGTCTGGACATTCCTTCAATTAAGACTGTCATTAACTATGATGTGGCACGAGACATCGATACCCATACGCATAGGATTGGCCGCACAGGAAGAGCTGGTGAGAAGGGTGTGGCCTATACCTTACTGACCCCCAAGGACAGCAATTTTGCTGGTGACCTGGTCCGGAACTTGGAAGGAGCCAACCAACATGTTTCCAAGGAACTCCTAGATCTTGCAATGCAGGTGAGGGGCTGGGCATGTTTTGGATTGCCTCAGATCATACAGCTATGAAATTTCAGCAAGTAGAGGGGATAACAAATCTGACAAGAAAGCAAGCAGAGGGGTTATGAGGTCAGGTTGGAATTGTGGGATAATAGTATTTATCCTCATCTGTCTGCCTGTCTTCTCCTTTCAGTAACATTTCTCTAAAAAAGCTACTCATTGTTTTGTGCTAAAATTTGTCCCTGTAATTTCTACCTGCCTGCTCCATAGCATAGCTAGGAGTAAATTTAATTTCAGGAGGTATCTTCTGTCCTTCTTCCCACTCTTCTCCATAAAAGTCTTTTCTTTTGTGATGCCAAACATGTGCAATGTCTTGAAGAAGGCTTCTTGAGTATTCATTACAGACTGAGATCTTAGACTTTTGACCACATACTGATTATCCTCTTCCCAGGGGTACCGCAGTCCACAACTGAGTTAAGGACTACAGTACAGAAGAGAGGAAAATAACGTTTTCCTCCCCTTTCCCTGGTAGAGAGAGCCAATGCTAAATTAAAATTTTAAAGAAG
This sequence comes from Chinchilla lanigera, assembly GCF_000276665.1. Classification (NCBI taxonomy): domain Eukaryota; kingdom Metazoa; phylum Chordata; class Mammalia; order Rodentia; family Chinchillidae; genus Chinchilla; species Chinchilla lanigera. The sequence continues at coordinate 8,014,809 of NW_004955478.1, read as the reverse complement.
ATATGTTTTGTCTTTGGCTTTTTTTCTACATCTCCTTTATTGCCTGAGGTTCTCTATACTCAGAACTTTTCCAAGTTATTATTTTAACAATAACTTGTGATCATCGCCTTAAACTCTCAAAGATGTTTGCTTTTTTTTTTTTTATTTTTTGCTTTTGAGACAGTCTCTCTGTATAGTTCAGGCTGGCCTTGAACTCACTCCAGGCTAACTGCAAACTCATGGTGATCCTCCTGCCTCAGCCTCCTAAGTGCTGGGATTACAGGCATGCATCACCATGTGTGGCTTCACCTAGTTTTGTTTTGTTTTGTTTTGTTTTGTTTTGTTTTGTTTTGTTTTTAATTCGAGACAGGTCTCACTGAGTTGCTAAGTTGCCCAAGCTGGGTTTGAACTTGTGATCCCTCTCTCTTGACCTACCATAGTGCTGGGATTACAAGCATGTACTGCCACACACAACTACCACTGGTTTTGAAGCTTACCTATTCATTGCCCTTCTAGGATGCAGGCCCTGGTATAAAGAGCAGTAAGGGAAGCCTTAGCTAAGCATGTACGCCTCCTGACAAATTTGGTGTGTTAAACTACCAAAAAGAAGCAAGTCTATAGTTCTATAGTTCCTGTGGATAATTCTTCCCTTGGTATAAATGCATTAGCTAAAAATGAAACAAAAAGTTCTTCCCAATTAATTTCCTCTTTGACCTTGTCCTTTTCCTTTGGTCTTTTCCTTTTCCTGGCTTAACCTTGAAATTATGTTCAATGCAGAATGCCTGGTTTCGGAAATCCCGCTTCAAAGGAGGGAAGGGCAAAAAACTGAACATTGGTGGAGGAGGCCTGGGCTATAGGGAGCGGCCTGGCCTAGGCTCTGAGAACACGGTGAGTATAGACTACAGCGTTTCTCTTGGGATCTGTATCCTGATCTATCCATGAAAGTACCAGAAAGTTCAACACCCTCTTCAGCACTGAGCATGTATTTAATCTGATTTGAGTCAGTGTAATGTTGGTTCACAATGAAACTGTTAGAGAAGCATCTGCGAATACTTGGCTGACTAGGGCTTATTCAGAAAATTGGTTTAGATCTGCCATGGTACTAAAGTTATCACCCTTGGATGTTCATAGCCATCCCCACCTCAAACTTGGTCAGTGAGAAACTTTGCAGTCCGTTGATAGAATTCTTCCACCTCTATGCTATAGCCTACTGCTGGGGAAAACTTGCTAGAGAGTCGTGGTACAAACTTTAGCTTATACCTTGTCAATAAACTCAGAAATGATTGCTACAGTCTGGAGAAATTGCATCGGAGACATGTGAGATGAAATTTTTCTTACAAACCAAATAACTGAAGTACCACCTGACTGGCTTCTTTACTGTCTTTTGTCTATCTATCTATCTGTCTTTCTGTGCACTGAGTATCTTGCTATGTTGCCCAGGCAATTTTCTAACTCATAGGCTGAAGTGATCCTCTTCCCCCAGCCTCCCAAGGACAGCTGGGGCTGTAGGTATATGCAGTCAGGCCAAGCTTGTGTTTTTCTGTGATTATTTTGTTTTGTTTTTGTACTGGAGATGGAACCCATGTGTACTCTACCACTAAGCTGTATCTCTAGCCCTTTTTATTTTTGTTTTTGAGAACAGAGTGTTGCGAAATTGCTGGGCTGGCCTTGAATTTACGGTCCTCCTGGCTCAGCTTCCTGAGTAGCTGGGATTATAGGTGTTCATCACCATGCCCAGCTACTTGTTCTGTCTTTGAGACATAGGATCTCCCTGGGTTGTCTAGGCTGGTCTCAAACTCAAGAGTTTAAGTGATCCTGCCAACTCAGGCTATCAAGTAACTGGGACTAGAGGTGTATACCTGCCTATTTTTTGACATGTTGATTCCTGAGCCATGGAAGAAAGTTGCCAGTTTTCTGCAGTGTTATAGTTAACTTTGCATCTTCAATAAATATTCTTCCCTCGCTACAGTAATGATGATGATAATGATGGAGATGATAGTGATAGCCAGTAATTATTGAACATTTCATATGTGGCAGGCCCATTCCAAGTATTTAAAGCAGTTCATCTTCAATTCAGTGTAAGTACAGATAATAAACTGAGGCACCTGTAGTTCCATACTGGTAAATGTCAAAGGAGAGACTGAGATCCTTAGTGGTCTTAATTCAGAGCCTAAGCAGTTACACAGTGTGCTATACTGGTGGCCTTTTCATCTTTAACATAATTTTTACTTAGTTGAATATTTGTATAAATAATACATGTTCAACTTTGGGCATAATCTGATGGCATTTCCAGGAATAGAATTGTCGGGTTAAGGGCATAGGCATGTTTAAATGCCTCTTATCACTGCACTGTTTCCCACAAAGGGCAACTTTCTAAAAATATCCAGATCCCATTGTAGCTCTTACTGCAGAGTTTTTAGTATAATGAGCTCCAGTCTTTGGTAGTTGCATTCCCACCTATTTTCCTGTCCTCATGGATGTATTTTATTTTTTAGGATCGAGGAAATAATAACAATGTGATGAGTAATTATGAGGCCTACAAGCCTTCCACGGGAGCCATGGGAGATCGTCTGACAGCAATGAAAGCAGCTTTCCAGGTCTGAAATAAGTATTTTGTTAAAAAGAAAAAAGCTTTCCAGTAGTAATTTGATCAAAGGAAAAGAAACTTCAGCTTGATAACTTTGCTTTTAGTGGCATAACTTTTACATGCAGTACTATATAAGCAAGGTATACTGCACAGAAAAGGACATTGAGGCTCTATAAGCAAGATACACAGAACTGTACAAAAAAAAAAGACTGGGTTGTAAGTCCAAACAGCACGCCTCAGTCTTAAAAAAAAATAGGTCATTACACGTGGAATATCTGTATAAACTGAACAATAGCTTACCTAGAGATAGAAGTACAGAGCTAGGGAAACCGCTGATGCTGGTCCTTTGTATCATCAGCCAGACCTGAGACTGCTGTACTATATAGGATCTGTTTCATTCCTAGCTCCACAACCCTTGGTGTTGCCCACCTACAAGGCATTATAGTTCACAATAATTGCCCTCTTTGGCTAAGACTAGTTTGGCTCTGTTGTATATTGTTTTGTTGTTGATTTTTGGCTCTGTTGAACTTGTTTTGTTGTTGATTTTGTTGTTGTTGTTGATTTTGTTGTTGTTGTTGATTTTTGGCTCTGTTGAACTTGTTTTGTTGTTGATTTTTTTTGTTTTGAAATGTTGAGTTGCCCATGCTTATCTCAAGCTAATGAAATGTAGTGATCCTCCCACCTCAACTTCCTGAGTAGATAGAAATACAGACATCATACCCAATTTTCTTATAAACTTTGAATCTCTCTTCCAACCTGCTCTTCCACTTAGCTAGTTACTGTCTGATTAACTGGGCCTTTATTTATACATTTTACCTGTACCTAGACTGACGTTTCCAGTTTGGTCCCACAATTTTTTTGTTTATTTTATGTTACTAGAAGAACTCAGAAATCCTGTATAGGAATTTATTTTTAAATAATGTCATCTACATTGCATATATTATCACATCAGTGCCAACAGTCACATCTTGTATAATCAGATTTACTTCTAAACCAAAATATAATTGTAGTCACACTAAAGTGACTAGATAAAAAATAAATAGCTTTATGTCTGTTCAGGTTAGGCTGTTTTTTGTTGTGCTCAGGATCAAACTCATGGCTTTCTGCATGCTGGGCAAGTACCCTACTACTGAGCTGTAATCCCAGCCCATTACAGCCAGACTCTTCAAAAAGTGTTTTCACAATTTTTTAGATTTTTGAATTGTAAATAACAGATTGTAGACTATAAATGTGTTGGACAGCTTTATATATAGATGCTTTATTTTAGTCTGCCAGGCAGTAACTTTTGGTACATTAAGGTCCGTCTCTGTAAAAGTCTTTATTTTGTTTTATAGCACAAGAACGAAAGGAGCATCAGAACGATTACACACAAGTCATGGTGCCAAAATAATAGACCTCGTTTCTATATTCTTTATAGGCTTGCCAAGCTTATATATATACTCAGGTTTCTTGAACTTACTATTGTACCTACTCCTGTTGTCTCTTTCTCTTTCAGTCCCAGTACAAGAGTCATTTTGTTGCAGCCAGTTTAAGTAATCAGAAGGCCGGAAGTTCTGCTGCTGGGCCAAGTGGATGGACTAGTGCAGGAAGCTTGAATTCTGTTCCAACTAATTCAGCACAGCAGGGCCATAACAGTCCTGACAGCCCTATCGCCAGTTCTGCCAAGAGCATCTCAGGCTTTGGCAGTGCTGGGAATATCAGCAGTGCTCCAGTGACATACCCTTCTGTTGGCACCCAGGGAGCCAACAACACAGCTTCAGGGAATAACAGCCGAGAAGGGATTGGGGGTGGCAATGGGAAAAGAGAGAGATATACTGAGAACCGGGGTGGCAGCCGTCACAGTCATGGAGAGAGTGGCATTCGGCATGGCGATAGCCCACGTCATGGAGATGCTGGTCGCCATGGAGATGGATACCGATACCCGGAAAGCAGCAGCGGCCGTCACACTGATGGCCATCGGCATGGGGAGAACAGGCATGGAGGAAGTGCGGGCCGGCATGGGGAGAGCCGGGGTACAAATGATGGTCGGAATGGAGAAAGCCGGAAAGAAGGTTGTAATCGTGAAAGCAAGATGGACCCCAAGGTGGACAGCAAGATGGACAAGATGGACAGTAAGACAGATAAGACAGCTGATGGTTTTGCTGTCCCAGAGCCACCTAAACGCAAGAAAAGTCGATGGGACAGTTAGAGGGAATGTGTTACAGTGTGAAATCAGTTCTTTAGTTTTACTTTAAGAGAGATTTTGGTAACTAGGTGTCTCAGGGCTGGGTTGGGGTCCAAGGTATAAGGACCCCCTGCCCTTAGTGGAGAGCTTGGAGCACAGACATTATGCCTTCATATGAATGATTGTTCAGATGCTTTCTGAGGAAGCTGCTTTGGTCCCAGCAAGCACTGACACCTGGGAAGCTTCTGTTGGCTCTGGGTGAGTTGTCATGAGGGTAAGTTGAAGACACTTGGGGGAAAAGGGCCTTATAGGGCACAAAACTCACTCTAGGTTTATAAGTAGCTTATATTTTTTACTAAAATGTCACCTTATAAACATCTATGAATCAGATTCTTTTTCTTAGCGCTCTGGCCAGGCAATCCCCTTTTATAGGAGTTGGCTTTTGCAAACCCAATTTATTGAGCTGTCGGGGATGTTTGGAAAGCTGTTTGGTGCTTCAAGACATTTGCAGGGAAGGAATCCCCAATTCTAAACAAGAGTTGACACTCAGGTTCTCCAGATTGTATCCAGCCCTGAGACATACAAGCAGCAACCTTCTAAACCCAGCTTTTGAGATTTTCAGAGTCTCTGTGATTGAAGGGAAATGACTCTGAAAGGGGTTCCAAGATTGCTTCAGGCCCAAGGTATTGGCTAAATTTCAAAATTAAAACCAACAACAGCTTTTAAAGTGTTTGTTTTGTTTTGTTTTGTTTTTGTAACTTGCCCCAATAGAAGTCTTTTGCTGAAATGATTTTGATGACTTTTGTTCTATCTTGTTTATAAAAGGAAAAGAAATACACAAACTTCAAATTTTGTGACTTTGTGAAGGTTTCTTTAAGATGTGCATTCCTCTGCTTGCTCTCTAGTAAATGTTTTACTACTGGGACCCACAGATTGTTTGTCATTTCTACCTTAAAATAGTTGGTACATACAATGATTTGGAACAGTATAGCACAGGTAATGTTTTATTCAACGAATAATGATGTAGGGTGAGGGGAGATGCAAGAGGCCCACATCCCTGTGAACAGGTTGTAAAACACCACACTGAACTTTCCCTCAAGATTTAAAGAAGATGTGACTGTTTCATCCAGCACTCCATGTTCTTCACAGAAGGGTAATGGACTGTCACAGCACCAACAAAACAGCTCCTTGGTGCCTTCGAGGGAGACCATCATACAAGCAGGAAAATGTCCTTCTTACCACTTAGGACCACCTCCTGGCATTTTGTTAGTTACGATACAAGCAAGAGCGAGACTGGTACCAAGGAGTCCAGGATTAGCTGTACCACTTTTCCGGCTTAGTTTTACAGTCTTCTCATTTCCGTTTGTGTTTTTTCTTCTGTTCCTTACGTTGCTGTGCTCTCTGATCCTTCTTCATTCTGGAGTCCACCACCTTGAAATGACCTCTGACTCCAGCTGGCCGCCGCACTTTGCGACCGACACCTTTTTTGGCTACAACATAGGTGACCTGGCGTTTTTCCTTGCCAAGCCCAGCCTTCTTGTAGAGACTGTAAAAAGAAAAGAAAGAAAGGTTAAGAGACCTACGCTCTGCTCTTTTCCACCCTTTTATGTCTTCCCCCAGTTACCTTCTCAACTGTGCCATCTTCTCTCGTTCTGAGATGTCAACTGTGTTCACCACAGCTTCTGCCTTCTTCTTGGTCTGTTCCAGTTTCTTCAGCATCTAGGAGGGGACTTCAGTCAGATGAATTCTTCACCTCTGCCACACCCACACCTAACCTCAGATAACCCCAACTTACCCTCCGTTTCTTTCTGGCCTTGGCCTCAGCCACTTTCTTGATGGGACGTGCATTGATTTCCCGCCAGCGTTTGCGGTAGTGCTCCACTTCCTTCTTGTCGAGAGGCAGCTGCCGTACCCGATGCTGCTTTTCTTCCTGCACAAACCAGTCTGGAAGCTCCCCCTCATCTTCATTAAATGCATACCTGGGCAGAGAGGACAGCAAGCCAGTAACATCATTCTGGACTTCTAAGAAGACAGTGACCCATTTAACCACGTCTTGACAGCTTCTTGTGATTTTCTGGTTCCCTTACCGGTTGAAAGAGTTATCTATGAGGTCTCGCTTGGCCTTTTTGGAGGAGGCAATAACAGCACCTAAAGCAAGGCCTTCAGGGTCCAGAATCCGATGTTTCACTAGGGAAAGGACAAATGTCAGATTCCAGTTCTCAAAACTGAAAACCCCATCCCTCTCATTCCACACAGATAGAGCTCTCACCTGGGTCCTCAATAGGTACCACTTCAAACCCGTCATCATCTGACTTAGGCCCACGGCTTCGCTTCTTCCCACGGGATGGTCCCCTACTATGGAAGCGGGCAAGACTATAAACAAATATTCCACCCTCTCTGTGCCACTCACACCACACTCCATCTCAACTGTGCTTCCTAACTAAAACTACTTAGGAACTTAGAGAAATCCCTGTCACTCAGGCCAGTTAAATCGATCACCAGCATTTTTAAAGCTCCCTATCTATAGCAAACCTTGGGAACCCCAGTTTGAAGAAATGATTCAAATCACTGCTTCCTCTTTACCATTCCCACTGCTGTGCCCACTCACCTCTCTTCCTCCTCACTGCTACTGCTGTCACTGTCTGAGTTGTCACTTCCTTCCCCTGCAGGGCCAGTGGTAGCTCCTTCCCCAGAGGGAGCCTCTTCCCCACTTGGGGCCTCATTCTGGTACTGGGGAAATTTTCTCTCAGTCTTCAAACTGGAAGGTGATGGTGGTTTGGGCGGTTCTTGCTCCTTCTGACGGCTCTTGTACAACAACTGGGCCTGACTGATCTCCAGGGCCTCATCAGCATCATCCTCAATCCAAGTGAAGCCATCCTGTTGTGGGAGAACCTTCAGCTATCCTCCTCCCAGGGAATGCCAGCTTCCCAATAGTCTTACCCCAGCTTCACCTTTGAGAACCACAGGTTGGCTTGTTCTTCTTGCAACACTGCCTTTTCCTCCAGTGGTACCAGCAGTGGATTCTCTTCTTCCTCTTCCTCCTCTTTATTATCTTCTAGTTGAGCAAATCGCACACTGCAGACACCAGGGAATGTAGGGAAAGGCTCAGTGACCAAATGCCCAGAGGCCGTGCTCCCCATACCCCTAGCAGTAAACACATTAACTGTGTCAGGAGTTGAACTAAAGGTAGGGGCATACCTCTTAGAAATCCCTTACCTCTTTTGGTCCTTCAATCTTTGATGTCCCCCAACTCCTGCCAACTCCTCTGGATCCAAGTCACTGTCCATAGATGAACCACTGTCGTCGTCCTCATCTGACACATAGATGTCATCCCTTGGTAGGTCAGACAGAAGCCTGTCAGCAGCACTCATGTCACCTTGTGTTACTTCCTCTAACAACTGGAGTTTAAGAAAAATAGAAATTTGAGTACTTAGTAAAAAATACTTGCTGTGTCCATCTCCCCCTCAGCAACACTAGTAACACATAGGCCAATAGCTATTTCCTTTTACAGATATGACCTAGGGAAGAGACTGGCCTATCTGAACATCCCATTCTAGACTAGAGAGCACTGTTCTGTCCTGCTCATTGGTTTAAAAATCACTCTTACGGCTCAGGATATAACTAGCTCAGTGGTAGAAAGCTTGCCTCACATTCAAGAAACCCTGGATCAAATAAATTCTCAGCACCAATACCACCAAAAGGAAAAAAAAATTCATTTTGAAAAGATACCATCACCTTAGAATTTTGATCCCACTAAGAAAAGGAACCCAGACAACATGTAACTGACATACCTGCTTCACTAGTAAAGTGGAGAACTGCTCAGTGGTAGCTGACAGTCTCACAGCCTAAGTGCTGCAGCTAGATCTGAAGGCTGAGCTTGTGTCTGTTCTGTGACTGCTATAGTGCCTCTCCTGGGTGCCAAACATGACCTGACTCTGACATTCCCACACGAGAGCTCCAACAGTTCATTTTGCTTGTGACACTGATTTCATCAGGCAAAGTAAATTCTTCAGTATTTGACAGAAGCACCACACACCAAATTCCAAGTGCTAACCTGGTCTCAGTGAACTGATGCCCTCCACTGAGGAACACCCTCTTTTCTCCTGATAATCCAGCTACCTTAGCTGCATTTACCAAAATCTCAGCTCTGGGTCCTGTTCTAGTGCTACAATAATCTGTATCATAGTCACTACAGGTGTGCTTATTTTTGTCTTTTGAGTCACAGGGCTCTATTTTTTCCCCATCTCCCTCTTACCAAGCCATCCTCCTGTTCTTTCAACCTGTATCCCCAACCCCACCTCACCTGGTGACCTCGGATGGTACGCAAGGAGAACATGCCTGTCTCCCCCTCATCTGCAATGGAAACTCCAGGCAGATCCATCTTCAACTCTATGCGTTCCCGCTGCTTCCTCTGCTCTCGAAGCAGCTTCTTCTTCTTCCTAAGGGGATGGGTTGGGAGAATTTGAAAACCTACCCTGCCCTCAAGATTCCCTTTCTGTGCCTTTTGTTCTTCTTTCCCATCTGCACACACAGAGGTACTATGCACTGGGGTTCCCCAAGCTCTTCCCCTGCTTCCCTAACCTCTTTAATTCTGCCACCTCCTGGGCCTTCATCTCTGCCAGGGTCTGGTTCAGCTGCTCCTCCTCTTCCTCCTCCTTAGAAGGCTGCCTTGTGTTCCCAGCAGTAGACTCCTCCTCCTCATCACCTTCTTCCTCTCCTGAGCTGAGGCTAACAAAACAGTCCAAGATGTTGTTTTCCAGATACTTCCTCCCAACACAAAGTTCCACCTACCCTCCTTAGTTCCCTCACCTGATATCCAGTGCTTTTGCTTGCTCTTTCAGCTTCTTAGCCATATAGCGCCGAAGTTTTGTTCTCCAGTTCAGCAGTGACCTGCCACAGAAATACTGATCTTAATCATCTCATCTTTTTTCCTTCTTCTGTTTTAAATCTGCCTTTTTTTTTTTTTTTGGTGTTTTGAGACAGGGTCTTCCTATGCAGCCTAGGCTGGCCTCGATGATCCTCCTGCCTCAGTCTCCCAAGTGTCAGGACTACAGGCATGCATTAGCTCACCCAGCTAATCTACACTTCAGATTTCAGGCTCTAGTCACAGAAATCCTAAGGGTCAGGCCCCACCCTAAAGCTCTAGCACAACAGCATACTTATCTCAGAGATCCAGCATCATGATCTTTGTTGAAAGGCTTTTCCCTCCTTCAGAGCTGTCCCCTTCACCCACTCCACTACATACCTAAGTTCCTTGCGCCCCAGAACTTTGATGTCCTGACAGCATGCCCGTATGTCCTCAGTGGTAGCTGGATGTTGTGCCAACTCCTCATCATCTATTGAGATCTATTGGACAGGAAAAGCAGTCAAGAGAGAATTTTAGGCTCAATTTCTAGAGCTCCTTTTTATCCCTCCCTCAGATCTGGGAACTCACTTCGCTGGCCTTGGAGAGGAAGTCAACAGGGTTGGCAGCACGTAGGAAGTCAGTGACTGAGGTACGGTGATAAAGAGTCAGGTCACCCTCAGCATAGCCTTCAGCCTTAGGGAGAGAAAAATGGTTGGGCAGTCCCTTCTGAGGTTTCTGAAGGACTCACCAGGCCCAACTTCCCCAAACGCACCTTTGGCTTCTTCTTAGTTACCAACTCAGTAACAGTCTTAGCCTGAACTTCAACCTCCTTGAAGGCAAACTTGGGATCAAAAAATTTACTATCAACCTTGTCAGGAGCCAAGAATCCTAAAGTGATGACATATTTTTAAAATACGGTTTGGTAATTAGAAGGCCCACCCAAGAGAGAGAAGTGATACCCACCCTGGCAGACAACGAAGATTTCTGCAGATTCATGGCGAGAGGCTTGGGGCTTGGTGGCCTGGACACGGCGGAACAGCTGCTGAAAAATCCACAGCAAGGGCTGATAGTCACGGGAACGGAAAACCTTTGTGATGAAGCAGCCACCACGGGCCAAAAAATCACAAGCCAAACGCAGAGCCATCAATGTCAAGTGGGCTGTGGGATAAAGACACTCAGTGAGGATCTCCATGACCCGAGGGCATGCCACTTCCGTCTCTACCCTCATCAGTTCCACTCCCTGCACACCTTGTGAGTAAGCGTCATGGACCCAACTAGCCCCAACGTTGGGGGCCCCATCATTGAGCACAACATCCACTTTCCAGGTCTTTAGCTCCTTTCTCAGCGCCTACAGAGGAGAGGGATTATGGCAACAGAAACACAAGAATGGGTAAAGACAGAATCCCTAGACCAGCCATCCCTGTCCCTCCAGTCATCCACTGAGTGCCCACCACAGCCCTAATACTATGTTAGGTACTGGAAATGAAATAGAAAACAAAACTAACACATTTCCATCTTCTTGAAGCTTAGGGTGTAATAGTCCACTGGGAAGGATTTCATCCCAGACTAAATAAGGCTAGAGTGGACATTACGAATGCCATGCACCTTGTACAGATGTCATGCAGGCAGCTGCTCAAAGCATGGTAAAAACTGCACTTAGGAGATCTGGAAGCTGTGGTATTTGTACATAAAAGGAGAGAAATTCCCATTACCTGCCTACAGCGTTCTGTAGTGATGTCCTCCTGAAGAGTCACCACATTGGGAAGAGGCTTGATTGGAACCAGGTCCACTCCTGCAAGAAAGCAGGTCAGAGTACTCAAGCAGCAAGGAAAGAAATGTATGACAATTAGCACCTCATCCCCCGAAAACATCCAGGAGAGCCACCAGTTACTCACCCACAATAAGACTGGACACAGGCATAAACTTGGCAGCCACCTGCAGCCTATGAAAGGAACAGAGATTAGGACACCTGGAACTGGCCCTTTTCTTCCCCTGGCAATGTGATCTCTCACCCTTGATGTCAGAGAGTCTGGCCCAGTGTAGTGGCCAAAGGCATCGTATGTACACATTCCAAGGAAATCGCCCACCCAAGGTTTAGAATAGACTTCTGCTTTGGAATACAGAAAAATCTGAGGCTAGAATTAGTGCACTGGGTTGGGAGTAAGAGACCCAAAATCCGACCCTCCCCGAAAAACACAATTCTAATCCATGAAAGGCCATGAAACTGCCACCAAGAGCAACTGCGCCGAGTGTTACACACCATCCTCCTGGAGCAGCACACAAATCCAATAAGGCTCGAGCTTTCTGCAGGAACTGAAAGCGGCGATTGAGCTGGATCAGCTTGAAAGCTGAGCGGGAACGATAACCTGGGAGGCAGGGAGTAGCGACACAACAATGACGTCCGCGGAACGCTTTTCCAGCAGGACTTCTCCAGCCTCGTAACCCACCACCCCTTCTGCGGAAATGGAGCCCAACATTTGGAAAGGCGCAGGCCACCAGGATCGTGCCCACGTTCGCTCACAGCGCCAAGCCTGACTCACCGGTCTCCTTTGCCAAATGATAAAACTTGTCCCGCCGGCTCTTGCCAACTTTGCCCTTCTTGCCCATGGTAGAATGGGAGAATGGCACTCAATCTGGGGAGAAAGTAGAAATTGAGGTTTCTTCCTAAGCACTAGATTCTGCTTCCGTTACCAACTTCCCACAGCAAACACACTCCGAGTCTCCGACCCAGCGGCGTTTTCACTACAGAAGAGCACATGTGAGCAACTTCCGCTTCCGCTCGGGCCCCTTGCGTGCCCGGCTTCCAGTTTTTCTCCATTTTGAATGTGCCGTAAATGTGTTGTCCCAAGTCTTACACGTTGAAAGAATGTGTTCAGGGAGGGATATTACAATATTCAAATAATGAGTTTCTAGGAGGCAACAAATCGGAGATCTACTCCCTCTCTTCTTCCCCAAACTCCTAATCTCGAGAATCCGCCCCTCGCGTCACGCCCCTATAATTTCTTGTATTTGCGGTACACCTCGCCCATTGACCCGGAACTCTTCTCTGCTCAGTCTTCCGGCCGAAGCCCCGCCTTTTGCGCCTGCGCACTACGGTGGCTCGGATGCCGGCGGACTCTATTGAAGAGGAAATATGGCGCTTGACGGGCCGGAGCAGGTATGGCGGCTGTGGCCGCGGCAGCCGGGCGGAGACCGTGCCGTGCGGATCGGGTGTGACCCGAGATGTACAGCGGGCCGGGATAAGAGGGTCGGGTGGGTCGGGGGTGTAAGTGGACCAATCTAGACAGGGCCTTGCGGGCGACTGGATTTGCTGTGTCAGCGCCGCCCGCGGTGAGTAAGGGCAGAGCTTCGTACGAGTGGAGTGAGAAGAGCCGTAGGAGCGGGAGGTTGCGTGACCGTCTGTCCTTCTGGCTCAGTCTATGTAGTAGTAAAACCTCGAGTCTGTATGACACTGGCCAGAATTCCAAGGGCTCCCGCGTACGTGGTCTCTCGGTCTCCTAAAAGCCTTAAGGAGATAGTCGGTGTTTTTTTATTTTAATCACGGGGAAATGGAGATTGCAGAGGAAAGGAGTGAAGGATCAGAACCCAGATATTAACCATGCGAAGTCCGAGCTCTCCCGCCCGCAGAGCTGCCTGACACTGAGCCTGGTGGTGAAATGCCCTGGAAGTGGTTTTACTCCTCGAGAGCTCAGTCTCCTGTTCACTAACCACAATGTGTCTTCAGATGGAGCTGGAAGAGGGCAAGGCAGGCAGCGGGCTCCGCCAGTATTATCTGTCCAAGATTGAAGAACTCCAGGTGAGGACTAACTAGAGGGATCTAGGAGGGGATGAGGACTGATGGGAGATTTTCCGCAAATTCCGTCTATACTGCAGTGAAAAAGGTTTTTTTCTTGTTTAGGGGAGGGGTTTCGTTTGTTTTTGTTTTGCAAGGCAGGGTCTTTCAGCATAGTCCAGGCTGAACTTGAACTCACTGTTGTAGCCCGGGCTGGCCTCTGCCAGCAACACCGTGCCTGGTCTATTTACCTATTTTGTTTCTAGTACTTGGAAAAGTATCCCTGTAAGAAGTAACAAGTAGCTGGGCAGTGGCACAGTTTGTAATCCCAGCACTGTGGAGGCTGAGGCAGGAGTATAACCTGAGGTCAGCCTGAACTACATAGAGACCCTGTCTCCAGGGAATGAAGGAAGAAAAAAAACCCTTATTGTCCTTAAGCCCCACCCCTTTAAGGGCAGTAGTACTCACACTTTGTTACATAGTTTCCAAGAAATTGTAATACAAAAGTTTACTAGCCCAGGACTGTAACCTTGCTGGGGAAGTATAAGTGCAGGGGTTTCTTTAAAAAGGAGAGACAGGACTCAGGAGATGAGATTTATCAGGAAGAGGCTGGGGCTAAGTGAGATGCAACTTGGGGAGGGATAGCACTGAGAAGTCTGGACAACCCTGATGTCATGAAGACTGAACGGAAAGAACTGGGCGTCTCGGTGTGTTAGCCAAAACCGCTAAGACAGAGAAATAACAACAGTAATAACGTGTGAGGAAAGGCAGGAGAAAAATTAAGCTCCAGGTACACTTGTCGTTATTATATTTGATTTATTTGTTTTTGCAATACTAGAGATCAAACCCAGGGCCTTACATGTGCTAGGCAAGTACTCTGCCACTGAGGTATATCCCTAGTGCTTTACTTCCTTTTTAATTGATGACTGCTGAGCTAGAACTCAGATTTCCTACCTAAAAATCTTTCCACTATGAAACGTTGCCTCCCCATAAGAAAGTATGTATATCCTAGCACTTGGGAAGCTGAACCAGGAGGATCACAGGTTCAAGTCCCACTTAAGACAACTTAGTGAGACTATCTCAAAAAATGAAAAGGGGGCCTGGGGATTTAGCTCAGTGGCACAGCACCTGCCTGGCAAGCACAAGGTCATGAGTTCGAGTCCTGGTACCGGAAAAAAATGAAAAGGGTTGGGAAATGTAGTTCAGTGCTAAAGCCCTAAATTCAATCCCCAGTGCAAAAACAAAGGAAAGCTACTGTAATGTTTCCCAAGCTGCCTTTTGTGACGGCTACCCCAGGCTCTAAAGAGAACTCTTGAAGGACAGGACAGGGTCATTAGCATCCTGCCGGAGAATCTGAGCATAGAGGCACCAGGGCCCTGCCTGCGGCTTACACTTGCCTGTGAAGGTCCTGGCTAAGTTCGTGCCTCCTGTCTGTTGACGTGGAGTAACAGAATCTGTTTCTTGCTTTCCACAGCTGATTGTGAATGATAAGAGCCAAAACCTTCGGAGGCTGCAGGCACAGAGGAATGAGCTAAATGCAAAAGGTGAGGGGGATAGATGGGAAGCTGCATGTGGATGGCTTAAAGTCTGGCCGTTCCTAATGCCCCTGACCTGCAGCCTCACAGCAGTTTCCTCTTAGTCCAAGGTGATACTTCACACCATCATTATGGTTGTTTCCCATGCACACCGCTATCTAGAGTTCCACGGTAAATGTTTTTCTTTTCTGCTTGAAAGAAAATGTCAAAGGATAAAAAGCAAGGGGAAGAAAGGGGAGAGAGGGAGGTGAAGAGTGAGATAGTGTATGTGTGACACAGAAAGAGATGGAAGGGGACAGAGAAAACATGGGAGCCTGGTGGCCCAGGAGTCCTGGACAGGGTCAAGTCCTGCCTCCTGCCGGACAGCGCTAGGCAGAGCTGTCTGGCCTATTTGCTGCCACTCTAGGTGGCCTTAGTTAGGTTGCCCACCTCCTTAGGTCTCAGTGGCACACACACGTGCGCACACACACACACACACACACACACACACACTCTCACACAGTCATACTGGGGATTGAACCCAAGTCTTTGCACTGAGCTACCTCCCCAGCCCCTTTTTTATGTTTTATTTTGAGATGGAGTCTCACTGAGTTGCCCAGGCTGGACCGGAACCTGTGATCCACCTGCCTAGGCCTCTCAGAGTGCTGGGATTACAGTGTGTGCTGGCTACCGTGCCCAGCTGAGGGATCTTTTTGATGAGTCATATGTTCCACAGAACTCGTGTGTGCCTAGAATTCCATTGTAACTCCCTTTGGGACATGTGTGTGCGTGTGTGTAAGTGTGTAAGAGAGAGACAGAATTCAAAATGATGCTGTACTTAGTTTGTGCATGTTGAAGTAAATCCCCAGGGAGGGGGTCACCAAAAGAGAAACTGGTGACCACTGTGTCTATTTGCCATCTAGTTCGCCTATTGCGGGAAGAGCTACAGCTGCTGCAGGAACAGGGCTCCTATGTGGGTGAAGTAGTCCGGGCCATGGATAAGAAGAAAGTGTTGGTCAAGGTAAAGGCAACATGACTCCAGGGACCAGCCTGCCCCCCTCTGCTCTCCCGCCCTGTGTGTAGCCTTGAGGACAGTGTTGTTATGTTATTCTAGAATCTCATGGGTCTTCTTCGGTGGAGTGGTGACTTGGTGATTTAAAAAAGGTCACGAGCCCTTATTTCTTCAGGTACATCCCGAGGGCAAGTTTGTCGTAGACGTGGACAAGAACATTGACATCAATGATGTGAGTGTAGCAGGTGAGTAGGGGGTGGGGTCAGCTCGTACTGTTCTACTTTCTGAAACTTGCCACTTGCATCCAGGTGACACCCAACTGCCGGGTGGCCCTAAGGAACGACAGCTACACTCTGCACAAGATCCTACCCAACAAGGTAGACCCTCTGGTGTCACTCATGATGGTGGAAAAGGTGCCAGACTCGACCTATGAGATGATTGGTGGATTGGACAAGCAAATTAAGGAGATCAAAGAAGTGATTGAGCTGCCCGTGAAGCACCCTGAGCTCTTTGAAGCCCTGGGCATTGCCCAGCCAAAGGTGAGGACGAGGCTTCCGTGAGAAGCTGTATAGGTTGGCTGTTCTTACTCCTGCCCCAGGCCAGATCGAGTGCTGGGGTTGGGACAGGCGGCAGCCTGCTTGGGCTGTCCTTTTTGCGAAATAGCACCAGCTCAGGGAGAGCTGTTTCCAAGGTACTACGCTGGTTTAGATAAAAGCTCTAGAAGGGGGCGTCTATAGCCTGTAGCAAAGGATCAAGCGTAAAGCTAGCACAGGGTAAAATGTTCACTGAACGACGTGAAGCCTGCTTTCTGCCCTGAGTCCTGATGTTTCCCTGTAGGGAGTGCTGCTGTATGGACCCCCAGGCACCGGGAAGACCCTGTTGGCCCGTGCTGTGGCGCATCATACAGACTGTACCTTTATTCGTGTCTCTGGCTCGGAGTTGGTACAGAAATTCATTGGGGAAGGTAACTGTGGCTAGGAATGAGAACCGAGCAGCAGGGCAGAGGCTGAGAAGCTCCGTAGCTTCTAATGCCAGCTGCGTCTCTGCACAGGGGCAAGAATGGTGAGGGAGCTGTTTGTCATGGCACGAGAACACGCCCCGTCCATCATCTTCATGGATGAGATCGACTCCATCGGCTCCTCTCGGCTGGAGGGCGGCTCTGGGGGAGACAGTGAAGTGCAGCGCACAATGCTGGAGCTGCTCAACCAGCTCGATGGCTTTGAGGCCACCAAGAATATCAAGGTGGAGCGGTGCGGGCCTTGGGACCAGCCAGGGGGAGGCCTCGGGTGAGCTGCAGGCCAACAGCTTAGCTCATTCTACTCCTTCTGTCTGCTCAGGTTATCATGGCTACCAACAGGATTGACATCCTGGACTCTGCACTGCTCCGCCCAGGGCGCATCGACAGAAAAATTGAATTCCCACCCCCCAACGAGGAGGTCTGTGATGGGCAGCACCCGGAGCGCCTCTGGCTGTGGGGAGAGGGTGTGGGACCAAGGGCTCTCCTCTGCATCCCTAGGCCCGGCTGGACATTCTGAAAATCCATTCCCGGAAAATGAACCTGACCCGAGGGATCAACTTGAGAAAAATTGCTGAGCTAATGCCAGGAGCCTCAGGAGCTGAGGTTAAGGTAACTGGAGTCTCAGGGCAACACAAGAGTAGCAGGAAGCCCTGGGTTCAAGGGGCATCTGAGGCTGAGGGAGCAGCAGTGCCTGAGCTTCCTTTTCCTGCTCAGGGTGTGTGCACAGAGGCTGGCATGTATGCACTGCGGGAACGGCGAGTCCACGTCACCCAGGAAGATTTTGAGATGGCAGTAGCCAAGGTACGTGCCTCCACTCTTCCCCTTTTGCTGACAGTGGCTGTGGAGCAGAGACTGAGGCCTGTGTTCACGACTAACGCTCACGTGGGTGTGCTCTCTTTCTCTCTAGGTCATGCAGAAGGATAGTGAGAAAAACATGTCCATCAAAAAGTTATGGAAGTGAGGGGATGTCTTTTTTGTGTATCCTTCAAATAAAGATCTGTACAACAAGCCCTGTAGGACTCTGGTCTGTTAGAGTGGCCACACTGCTCAATGACCAGGTCTAGGCACCACCAATAAACAAAAGAATTTATTTGGAATTTCCAAACCGGCCAGAAGTGGCATTTGCCAAGCCCTAAGCTCACCGAGTTCCAAAGGGCAAAACAGTCCTCCCAGGCTCACCCTCACCTTACCCTGCCCTCTGCCATGCATGCCCCCTACCTCGGCCAGGCTGAAGAATTGGTACAGCCCCTCGCTCTCAGAGGTTCCACCCCCACCCCGGGAGGGATCCCAGGAGATGATGGCGGCCACAGCCGCTTGCATAGATTGAGAAAATACAAGGAAGGAGGCACCAAATAGGGCTCCCTGAAAAACCCCAACTTCCCCCTGTACAAAAAAGTGGCTCCCACATAGAAAAACCTGCTCCCCACATAGTGCAAATACCCAAAGGAAAGGAAAAAGCCAGCAGCAAGGCTGGGCTTGTAGGAATGGCAAAGAACTTTGGTTTAGAAAGGCTAAGAAGAGTCTAGGCTGGGCCTCCTCTTCCTTGCCCAGCTCCCCATACTCAGCTCTGACAGTGGCCCAGGAGGAGAGCCTGTAAACATGCAAACCCAGCAGCCTTTGGTTCCTAAGAATGCCGAAGTATGGCCTGCAGCAGTCCTACCTGGGTCTGCCTGCAGGGGGCAGAGGAGGCATCTTAAGAACCCAATTAAAGCCAATGCAGAAAGTAATAAGGCTTTGGGACCAAGCAACAAGGAATCCTATCACTACCTTTATGAAACTAAATCTGGGAGTAGCGGGTACCAGGAAACACCCCTCAGCCCATCCTACATGTCTGTGCCACAAGCCAGGACCCAAAGGGTAGTCCCCTGCCAGGCTCCAGGACAGAGAAGAGATCCCTGAGCAGTTAGGTCAGGCGAATTCCCAGCACCTGTTCCAGTTCCTGCCTTCGCTGCTGCACCTGGAGAAGGAAGAACGTGGCTCAGGCATCTTGTGATTCACAACTAAAGAAGGCCAAAAAGGGCAGAGCCTCACCTTGGCAAAGATATGCCTCCCCACTGCTTCCTGGGCCCAGGGCTGGTGGTAGAAAGCAGCTCGTCTCTCTTCCTCAGGATTTCCAATCACATCAGTGATGATCTGCAGAGCCAGAGGAAAGTCCACAGAACAAAACAAAAATTTAAAAAAGGGCCAGGCATGGTGGCTCACGCCTGTAATCCCAGCACTCGGGAGGCTGAGGCAGGAGGATCATTGTGAGTTCAAGACCAGCCTGGGCTACAGAAGTGAGCTCAAGACCAGCCTGAACGGCATAGCGAGACCCTGCCTCAAAAAAAAAAAAAAAATGCAGAAGGAAAGTCCTAGTGTAATTCCTACCCGTGAGCCAATCTGCCCTTGGAAGTGGGAGGACAGTGCTGGGGCAACAATCACCCAGAGCTTGGGATCGCCTGAGGAAAGAGGACTAACCTTGAGGTCTCGGCGCTGGGAACGGAGCCATTCCTGGATGAAGTCCTGGGGGTCAGTGCTGAAGCTAAGCATGAAATCCCTCTGAGTCTTCAGCTGATTGATGGACTCGATGGTCTCATGGATCTGAGGAAGAGGTACACGCGTCAGACAAGCCCTGCCCTGGGGCCTGTTCCCAGGGATAGACGAGAGGCCAGACAGAAGTCTCATTCCCAGTGCGCTGCAGTAAAAGGACAGGCTGGCCCACCCTCATCCTGGGCCCCAGGGGAGGGTATGAAGGCAGAGGGCTACCTTGACGTCAAGAGAGGCAATCTCCTGCTGGTTGGTGGTAGAAGCTAGGAAATTGCTCATCTGGGCCTTCAGCGGGTCGTCTACCTCCACATCAATGTCGTAACAGGCTGTCTTCTTCTGGTCATTAGGGTCCACACTGCATGCAGCAGACAGGAAAGGAAGCAGACGCTCACGCCTCAGGCCATCTGGGGCCCATTCTTTGTGCATACCCAGCAAGAAGCCAACCTACAACTCTGGCTTGGGATCAAGCCAAGGGTGCATCTGCTGTCAACAGCCTTCCCTTCCCCTTCCCCTTCCTTTCCTTTACCTAATAACATGGTTGATGACAATGGGGTCTGGATGCTGCAGCAGTCCAGCCAGTTTCATAGGAATCTCAGAGAAACGGAGCCGGCCACAGCTGAAGATCTGGAAAGAGCACCAAAAGCTTGAGGAAGCCTGAGGCATGAGGAAGTAAAACACTCCAGGGGCAGCAAAGGTAGCAGGCAGAAGACACCAAGAACTAACCCACTGGAGTAGCAGACAAGGCGGGGACCGAACAGGGTGTCACCCAGGAAAAGGAGGCGAACCTGGCGAAAGTAACGGTTGCAGTTGATGTACTCGCGCTCGTGCCCATCCTGCAGCTGGTTGTGTTTGATGTAAAGCCACAGGGCTTGCATGATGGCAGCCCTCGTCTGTGTGTGCACTCCCAGTAACCTCGCTAGCCGGGGATCCAGTTTATACTGAGGAGGCTGAGGGCAGACGGGACAATCAGAAGGCGTTCTTGAGAAAAACAAAGGACAAGAGCAGGCAGGACTCATGGGAACCTGCTCCCCGCCCCCAGACCAGTCCCTGTGGCCCCAGCCTGATCCACTGTGGTGACTTCTCTGTCACCTGATGATCCAGCATGAGCAGGAGTGTGCACTTGACATTGAGGTCCCCTGGCCGTTTCACCTGGAAGCCATCTGTCTCCTGAGTGGTGGGCATCCGGTGCCACTGGCGGGGCGGGAGCGTAAAGCTTATCACCAAGCGGGTAGGCGGTAGGGGAACAAGACCGTTACTCCACCCAAGGGGCTTATGTCTTCAGGTGGTCTGGGCTCCCAAGGCCTAGGGCCACTCTCACCTCCACCAAGTGATTGTCAGGCCCATACAGTTCCTTGTCCAGCTCAATGACAAGGCTCTTGAAGAACGAAGAAAACTTCCTCTTCTGTTTGCTAGGCTGCGAATGGAACAGAGCGTGAGATAGGGATGCTTCTGAGTTCTCAGCCACTAAGCCCAAAAAAGGAGCACTGCTCCAACCCTTAAGCTCAGGACGCTGAGGAGCCTCGCACAGTGAGAGGCCCGGGCGGGGAGAAGGCCCTTGCTGCACCCCCACTGCCAGCCAGTGAATGACGCCATGTGCAAGAAAGCTGTAGTAACTACAGCTTCAACCTGGCGCTGGGGCGTATGCAGCTCAGTGGCAGGGTACCAGCCTAGCATGTGTAAGACCCTGGTGAGTCCCCAGCACTGCCAATAAATGAATAAACAGCTGGAGCTGTGCCCTCTCCCTATGGCCGGACTTCTCTGGGGTACCCATGTCTTGCCCCAGTCTTAGCCCACACAGGCCACCTTCCCTCCAGACGCCTCCCTCCCCAACTCACATCATCCAGCAGTTTGCCCTCCACACGGAGTTCCCAGGAAGCCACCTTGTCCCCTGCTGGGGTTCCTCCGGGGGTGCCTGCAGTTCCCGCACTATCACCTTCTGCCTTGCTGGGACTGAACGTATTGGAAATGTAGATTCGAAGCTTTCGCTTTTGCTAAAGAAAATCAAACAGAGGTAGACCAACACTGAAAAATCACTACCCAGTCGTCCCATACGAACTCAGGCAACAATCAATTACTGACTGTTACTGGCCAAACACCTTGTTAGGTGCTGGGAACTGGAAGTAATAAATCTTAGTCCTGGCCTTCAAGAAACTGAGTTTTATGATGAAAAGAGGTATATAAATGACAATGCCAACACAGTAGGACTGGTAGTAGTATATAGGTACGTACAGGGTTCGGTGAAGCAAATCCAAAGGTGCTGGGGCCGGGGTGTGGTCGAGGATTTCCCTAGCAAGCATGAGACCCTGGGTTCCAGCCCTAGCACTGTGGGAGGGCACGGCCAGTGGGGGACCCTCCAGCTTAGATTTTAAATGCAACCCAAGCACCTGCAATGTTCCCCAGCATATCTTAGTCTCCTGGAAAGTCTTCACCACTCAGGAGACTATTCTAGATTATTATTTTAAAAAGAACAGAGAGGGCTGGGGATTTAGCTCAGCGGCAAAAGCGCCTGCCTGGCAAGCGCAAGGTTGTGAGTTCGGTTCCCGGTACCAGAAAAAACCAAAAAAAAAAAAAAAAAAAAAAAAAAAAAAAAAAAAACAGAGAAATGAGAAAGCTTCCTTAAAGATAGGAAAAAAGAACCTTTACCCTATCTGGCAGCTTCCAAACTTCTGACCATGATCCATAAGATTTATTTATCATCTACTCACCCCACCCCTGTACTAGGGAATGAAGTCAGGGTCTTTGCAGTGAGTTACATCCTCAGCCCTTTTTCGACACAAGGGCTCGAGAAGTCACCAAGTTGTCCAAACAGGCCTTGAACTTTCAATCCTCCTGCCTCAAGCCTCCCACAGTATTGGGATTTGATTTCAGGCAAATGTCACCACACCTGGCTAACATTTACATTTTCAATCATCACCCAGGATCCTCACAAATACATACGTATCTGAAACAACATCATAAAACAATACCAATATTTTCATATTTCTTACTATTTTATATTCATTTAAAACATGCTGGCCCAATCACAATGCCTGACTTGAAATTACAAAATTACTATGACAAAAACAGCATAGTGCTGGGCGTGGTCGCGCACACCTGTAGTCCCAGCACTGGGGAGGCTGAGGCAGGAGGATCGTTGGGAGTTTGAGACCAGCCTGGGCCACAAAGTGAGCTCAAGCCCAGCTGGAATTAAATAGCGAGACCCTGTCTCAAAAAGACCAAAAAAAAAAGGCAAAAGAAAAAAACAAAAACCAGCATAGTACTGGCAAAAAAATAGAAGGATCAACGAAACAGATAAGAAGCTGCAGAAACAACTCCAGACACACACAGCCACCTTATCTTTGACAAAGAAGCCAAACACTCTCATTAGAAGACAACCTCTTTAATAAAGGGTGCTGGAAAAACTGGCTTTCCACATGCCAAAGATTAAAACTAGATCCATATCTCTCACCAGGCACTAAGCTTCAACTGAAATGAATCGAAGATCTAAATATTAAAACAGAAACACTAAATCTGCTGGAAGATAGAATAGGTAGAACTAACTCAGGGTTGGGGATTTAGCTCAGTGGCACAGCGCCTGCCTGGCATGTGCAAGTTCGATTCCCGGTACCAGAAAACAAAACAAAACAAAAAAAAGAATAGGTAGAACGCTAAAGACACTGGTGTAGGCAAAGACTTAATGAACAGAACCCCAATTGCACAGGAAATAATCACAATGAATCATCAACTGGGATCTCATCTCATTAAACAGCTTCTGCACAGCAAAGGAAACCACCAACAGAGTGCAGAGACAACCCACAGGGTGGGAAAAAACATCTTGTCCCTCAGACAAAGGACTACTAGCTAGAATATATAAGGAACTCAAGAAAACATCAGATCCCTCAAATTTAAAGACCCAATGCAAAACTGGGCATCTGAAATGAATAGATATTTCTCCGATGAAGATGTAGAAACAGCAAATAAATATATGAAAAAATTTTCAACATCACTGGCCATTCGAGAGATGCAAATTAAAACAATATGGCTATTATCAAGAAATCAATAACAATTGTTGGTGGGGCTCTAAAAAAAGGAACCCTTCTCCACTGTGAGTAGGAGTGTAGACTGGGGAAACCACTGTGGAGATCAGTGTGGAGATTCCTCAAAAAATTAGGACTAGAGATCCCATTCAACTCAGCTTCCCCCTCCTTGGTATCTTCCTCAAAGGATTAAAAGCATCACACCACAGCGATACATGCTCACTCATGTTAATAGAGGCTCAGTTTGTTATAGTTAAATCTTGGAAACAGCCCAGATGCCCATCAACTGATAAATGGATAAAGAGGATGTTGTTTTTTTTATACAAAGAATAGGCCGGGTATGTAGCTCAGTGGCATAAGCACTTGCCTGGAAAGTGCAAGGTCCTGAGTTCGATTCCCAGTACCCCCCACGAAAAAAAAAAGAGTAATACTCTGCCATAAAGAAGGATAAGCTTGAGACAGCTCTAGCTAAATGGATGCACCTTGAGACCATACTCTTAAGTGAAATAAATCAGACACACATTTGTTTACATACCACATTGTTTCTTTGGTGTCAGAAACTGTAAGTATCTATAAGGACCAAAATGTGTAACAGATACTGGGAAATGGGAAGGAAATGTTCAAATGAAAAGGGGAACAAGGGAGGGGAGTGGGGGAAAGGAAGGAAGGGACAAGAGAAAAACGCGAATAGAAGGAAAAAATGGAAACAAAGCTTTGGTAAATAAAGAGGGGAAGAGGTGTTGAAGGGGGGGAGGGGAATGGGGAAAAAAGAAGATATATCCTGTACAGGTACAAATTTGCTATGATGAATGTGATCATTATGTATATCTAAAATGTTCCAATAAAATTTTAAAACAACAACAACAAAAACCCACACTGGCCCAAACACATGAAATTGAGTTCATGCTCTAATGGGCTGTATCCTACATGTGAAAAACACCGCTCTAGCCCAATGCAGACCCTCAAGGGGCCACGGAAAACAAAGCCAGGCAGGGACAGCAAAGTCTGAGAAGGCCCAGGTGGTCAGGGCGGCACATACCGTCAGAGGCTTTTTGATGGCCTCCTGGATTTCCATCCGCTTGCGAG
Organism: Chinchilla lanigera; assembly: GCF_000276665.1. Classification (NCBI taxonomy): domain Eukaryota; kingdom Metazoa; phylum Chordata; class Mammalia; order Rodentia; family Chinchillidae; genus Chinchilla; species Chinchilla lanigera. The sequence continues at coordinate 7,990,289 of NW_004955478.1, read as the reverse complement.
CAATGGTCTGGTCCAGCTTCCGCTCAAATGCCAAGAGATCCATGTATGCCTGAGACTCTGGGACAAGTTCCCGAATCTACAGAAGAAGAAATTCAACAGCTTGATTCACACAGCTCTGGTTCCCTTCCTTCCCATCCGAGTGTGGGGAGATGGCCTTCCCCCTGGCCAGCCACATACTGAGCGGCCTCCTTCCCAGCACACTCACTCGCTGAGGTAGAACCTTATCTGCCATCTTCCTCCTCTTCAGCCTGCAGAGGACAGAAACCCATTTCAGACATTAACGGTCCGGAGGACACACACAGCCCCACCTCCCCAGTCCGCAGTAACCTGCACAGAGAGCCACGTCTCTCTCTATTATCAAAGCTCTCAGGCTAGAAGGAAACCTGCCTCCTCCAGAGCTAGGCTAGACAGAGTGGGAGAAAGGGATGTCTTACCCCCGGCGCTGGGCAGGCATCGGTGGCTGGGCCTGGGGCACAAGCAGGCGTTTTCGGAATGGATCCATCATGGTGGGTGGCATGCCGGGTCGCAGGGGAACAGCTGTGCCAAATGGGGAGCCAGTAGGGGGTCCCACCTGCAAGCCAGCCATGGGCATCCGGTTCCCTGGTGACATGCCAGGCCGCTGGGGAAAGTGAGCCAGTGGGGGTGCGTAGGTCAATGGCAGGACCCTGCGGGGCCCATAGCCCATGCCCTCCATCCCTCTGCTCAGTGAGGCCCAGCCCTGAGCCCTGGTGGAGCTCAGGAGAGCCCCGGCTGGAGACTGAGAACAAAGGGGAGCAGCTTCTTGAACACAGAGTGTAACCCACACCAGCCCCACCCCTGCAACCGCCCTGGCAGCGGTGCCAGCTAATGAGGCTCCCAGGGCCCAGGAGTGGGAGGAGAGCCCTGCCCGCTGAGGGAAGGAAGGGCCTGTGGAGTTCTTCCGGATCCAGCGCTGCCGTCCAGCCCTGACGTGCTGTCCCACACTTCTTGGGACCAGCAGCTTTCGGGCACTCTTAAGGCCCTCAGGTGGTCCCACCAAGCACTGGCTCCCGACCCCATCTCCAGAGAGAAGCACAGTACAAGTGAGGCTGCAGCCAATGTCACAGCCAGTGAAGGGCTACAGAAGGGTACAAGCAGGGTGAGGGGGCAGAGCCCCAGCATCATCCCCTGTGCTGTGACTGAGGGAGAGAGGCACTCGCTGGTCCGGCAAGCCCGTTCGGCCGCAGCACCGCAGATAAGCAACTGCAACAGGATGGCCTGGACACACCCCAGCTAGTGGGGGTGGCACCAGGCAAAGCACACAGACCATCTGGTCACCATATGTCCCCTATCTGCCATCAGAGCTCGGCCCTTCTCTCACCGCCCCACTGCTGTACCCCTACCCCTCTGCCAGAAGACCCCAAAAGGGAAGCTATGGCTCCTAGGGGCCCTAGGAGACAGTGGCAAACACCTGGACGCTGCCTGTGGTCCAGGTCCCACCTGGCAGCGGGGCCTGCTGCTGGCTCAACTTAACCTTAGGCCAGGGACGCGAACCCTTCCGAGCTTGCACTGATAACAACTGGTTTCCCACCATGGCTAGACAGTCCAAGCTGGAGAATGAAGATAAAGTCATCATGAGATCCAAGCTGCAGAGGGCATAGTCAGCAGCAGCAGCAGCAGCCTGATTTAATTGAAATAATGTCGTTTTCTTTGTTTTCAGTCTTTTTCTAAAGAAGGACTTCCCACCCAAGGCCCAGGTCCCCAACATTTTTGTTACTCCATTTAGGAGTAACCCCTGCACCCCAACCCCCGCCCTACGGCTGCTGCCTGCAAGGCCTGTCTGGCAGCTCTGCCTCGCACACTCTGTCCCTGGCAGCTTCACAGGGCTGGCCCCAGGGCCCAGATTATGCAACCAGCACAACCAGCCAACCAAGCCAAGCTGGGTGGAGACTTGCACCAAATCAAAGGACCCTCTCGCACCCCAGCATCCTGGAGGGGGGCCTCTCTCCCACCTTTTCGTCTACTACCAAACTCATGTCTCCCACAGGGGGTCAGGTTCATGACCAGACGCAGACATTGGGAGAAGCACGACCCAGAGAATGGGAAGGGCGTCAAAAGGAGCAGGGAAGCATTTGGAGAATGAGCAGTTAAAAGTGAGGAGCTGTGGGACCTCGGGAGTCCTGCCACAAGTTTCTCCCCATCAGGAAAAGATTCATCAAGGCTGCTGAAAGGCAAAAGTCAGCCAGTTTCTCTGCCTTAATGAGCCATGGCCAAGATTATAGAAGTGGGGGGGCCTCAGTGTGGTCCAAGCTGTAAACCTGGACCAGACATCCCAGACTTAAGTGTTTCCCAGTGCCTGAGACAAAGGGAAGAAATGCAGAGTGTGAACTAGGGCCCTGTGGTCCCCAAGAAGCTGCTCACAAAACCTGCACCACCACCCAGACCTCCAGGGCAGGTGCTCAAGCAACAGGAAATCCCAAGACGGAGCAGCACAGGCAAGACCTAGAATAGGCCCCACCCAGACATCTGCTTCAGGCTTGCCGGCTCGGAGCCCCTAGTTCACTCAGGGCCCCAGGGGAAGGCTGCTTACAGTTCATCAAGTCCAGCCAAACACTGCCAAGCTCTACACCTGGGCTTTGAAGCACCAGTAACTCCTCCCCCTTATAAAAAAGTAAAACAGGAGTAGAAAAGAAAGGGAAAAAAATCCAAAGCCCCAAACTCTCAGCCTCCTGCCCGCAGCACGGCTAGCTAGGTAGGCCTGGCTCAAACCTCGGAAACCCAGAAGATGCAGCCACCTCCTCCCCTAGGTCCAGCACCTGGCTACACTCTAAGCCCGACCCTATCACACTCTCAGGACAGCCATGCAGGCGGAGAATGGGGTTGCTGCTGCCGCCACCTAGAAGTGAGGAATCTAGGATTCAGGTGAGCACGCCCTGCCTCACCCCAAAGCCTGTGGCCTGAAGTTCCTGGTAGCTGGGCCTAAAGGCCTTGGGTGGAGAATATATTCCTTCTACCCCATGAATAGAAAGTATTTTGAAATCTAGAGCGAACCAGCAATCTATGTGTTTTTGTTCATTTTGTTTTGTTTTGTTTCTGTTGCTTTTCTTGAGCTTTTCAGTTGACTGTGATCCAACATCTATCTAGAGCCACCCTCTGCAGGGAGACGGGCCACCACTTCACTTTTTTCAGCTGCTTACAGTTCAGGTCCCTGGGTCCCCTATTTTTCCAGCTTGGGTCCTCAAACCCTTGTTCTTCCCGCTCAGCTCATGAGCTCTAACAGACAGAAACCCCCTTATTCCCCAGACCACAAGTCTTTCTCCTGGAAGTCATACGACTGGACTTGAAAGAGGGCAGCAGCATCTCCCTCAAACTCAACCTAAGTTCGCTGGTTCTTCCCATGTACCGCTCCTGCCCCTGTCTGGAGGAAGGGGAAGGGAGGAGACGGAGATGAGAAGCTGGAGGGATGGTAACCCAGGGTTTAGAACCATCCGCTTCCCCGAGGCTATCTGGCCAACCAGCTTGGCCTTGCCACAAGCCCAAGGCCACTCCCCTCCTACAAAACTGTGGAATCCATCCCTGCAGGGGCTTTCCCAAGGGCACACTTTCTAGGGGTAGCATGCCAAGAAAACTGGAGAGGCTTCTGCAGGTTCCAGGTCCTTCCAAGGCCAAAAGGCCAACAGGAAGCTCTAGGCCAGGTCTCAGGTGACCAACCCAAGGACTGGAATAACTGATGCGAGGACCCCACACCAACATCCTGGGCCCAGGATCCCCAAGGGAGAGAGCACGATGGGAAGATGGACCCCAGCGGGAACCTTAGGACCGGGTCTGTTTCATCTCATTCTCAGACCCTTTGTTTTCTTTTCAGCAAGGAGAGGAGGGATGAGGAATAAGGGAAATTCAGTATCCCCAAGGAAGCATCTCCTTAGAAAGTGAGGTTTTGGGGGGTCTTGGCAGGATATGTACATTCCATGAGGATACATTTCCGGAAGTTCTACCTGGACATACCAGGAGAGAACAGAGAAGGCAGCAACACATGCCTTGGGACATTAGCAAGAAGCCCAGGCCCACACGGGTTCAGGCGCATGGGCTGGTATATGGCGCTGTCAGAACCTGGGAGCTAAATAAAAGGGGAAAGAAGCTGGAAAAAGGCCAGTCCCAATTCCCAAGCATTCTGGGGAAAACCTCAAAGAGCACACTGGAGGCCTGAGGAGCCCCACCAGCAGAGGCAGGCCGAGTTCACACAATGACCACAAGAAGCAAGTCTCTGCCTCTCAATGGCCTTTGAAGCTGCAACCTGAGACGCTCTCTTCTTTGAAGCCTGAGAGGTCAAAATAGTTCTCTTTGAAGCAACCCCTGCGAACGCAGGCTCCTGCAGCCCTAGGACCAGCAGGTTCTCGGAGGAGCCATTCTGCCCCGTTCTGCTGCTCCAGACTCAACTCCTGGATACTGACATCAGGCAGAAAGCCCAGGAGCAAAGTGGTCTGCAGCTGGGCTGGGCCCTCCTCAGGCTGGGCACCACCGTCTCTGATCTCACGTGGATCTGATCTCACGTGGATTCATCCGGGCTGGGGCTCCTGGGCCCGCCTGTGCTGTGGGACACCTCCTTCCTCCTACTAGCAGCTGGGAGCCATCTCAAACATGCTAGAGATCTGCCAATTCCCAACTAGGACTTAAAAAACCAAACAAAACAGGGCAGACTTGGAATGGGACCGAGGCCAGTGCAGGGGAACCCTGCTTTCTGAGTGCGACCCTTTTCCAAAACTTTCTCATCACCTCAGGAACCTCCAGCCTAGGACCTGGCTTAGACCTCTCAACCCGTCCGCACAATTCATTAGCTCCTTCCCACGACGCTCGCGTCTCGTGTTACTCGGAATTCCGGTGCCAAGAAGCCCCTGGACACTCCCCACTGCTTCAACCCCACAGTCCCTTTCCCCCAAACCCAGGCCCCCGGCCGGACCCCCCGCCGGCTCCGCCTCCTCCAAGGCCCTGGGGCCCTCGGTGCAGGGACTCCCCCAGGGCCCTCTCCAGGCCCCGCGGCGCCGCCCGCCCTCCTCACCTGGTACTGAGCCGCGGGACCCGCGGGGCCCATGGGGCGGAAGGCGGCGGC
>NW_004955478.1:7975951-7985083 GCF_000276665.1 Chinchilla lanigera | reverse complement strand
CACAGCGCCGCCGCCGGGGCTCAGCGGGGGCAGCGGGAACCCGCCCGCGCCACGGCCCGACATCGCTCCGTCCCGTCCCGCGGTGCAGCGATCCGGGCTCCGCTCCGAGTCCGCTCCGCGCGCTGTGCTCCGCGATCCGGGACTTTCCGATCCTAATTCCGGGTTCCGGGATGTATTACTCCGGGTTCCGGGATTTCCCAACCCGAAATTTGAGAGTTCCTCGCTGATCCGCTTTAAAACAGGGCCGACCCTGACTCCGCTCCAGAACTAGGCGATTCCGGATCCGGGATCTGCCGCGAGCCCGTCCGCCGCCCCCGGACTCCGCGGGCTTAGCCTAGCGGGCCAGTAGCCCAGGGGCGGCTACTTACCTCGGCCCCACCCAACTCGAGGCCCGCCCCCACCTAGCCGCCCAATGGAGAGCGCCCTCCTAAACCCCGCCCCCTGAGTGCCCGCCCCTAACCGGCCGCCGCAGAGCTCCGCCCCCTCGGCCCGCCTTTCATTGGAGGGGCGGGAGCGGAAGCGGCCCACGGAAGCTGCGGGCAAGGCGGGGGTCAAAGGTCGAAAGTCACCTAGGATTGCCGCAGTGGGCGAGGAGTTGCTTCCGTCTCCCGGCTGTAACCGCGTCAGTCCTATCAGGCTACACAGTACTCCCTGCAAATAATTTTGTCAGGTCTTCATTTCCAGTGTTAAAGACTACTTAGAGCAGTTCTCTGGGCCAGAACAGCTGCTAACAGGACTTTGTTAGAAGCCCATCCTTCCCGGGCGTGGTGGCGCACGCCTGTAATCGCAGCACTCGAGAGGCTGAGGAAGGAGGATCGCCGTGAGTTCGAAGCCAGCCTGGGCTACAAAGTGAGTTCCCCAGTCTGGACTACAGAGGGAGAGCCTGTCTCAAATTAAAAAAAAAAAAAAAAAAAAAAGCCCATCCTGATTGCTGTGAACTGCCAAGGATCATGGGCGTCTCCAGACTGGTTCCAGCTGTGTGAAGGTCTGAGATGGCCAAGCCCTGAGTTCTTATCACATTTTTTAACATGGCTTTGCCTCACTTAAAGAAGCCTGGTATTTTACTCCACTGGCAATTATTTTAGGAGAAGGAAATTTGCATAGTGAAAGAACTTGTAGTCCTTTGTCCAGTTAATTTTCAAAAATTCAGTAACTTTTCAGAAACTACTGCCCTTGCTGGGCGTGGTGGCGCATGCCTGTAATCCTACCACTCCGGAGGCTGAGGCAGGAGGATCATCGTAAATTCGAAACCAGCCTGGGCTCCAAAGTGAGCTCAAGGCCAGCCTGAACTGCATAGTGAGACCCTGTCTCAAAAAGACAAAAAAAGAAGAAAGAAACGACTGCTGTATATCAGACTGTATTCAACATAGAGTGCCTCAGCTGTGATAGGTGGTGTAGGGTCTGCTCCCCATCGTACAGATCAGTGCTTCCTAAGCTTGCATAAGGAAAAAGTAAATCACCAGAGGTTCTTATTAAAAACGCAGTTTATGATTTAGTGGGGAGGGGAGGCCCAAGGGCCAAACTTCTACCTAACAAGCTCTCAAGGCGTGCTATGAGTAGACCACACTTTTCGGTAGCCAGGAAATTTTTTTTCATATGAAACTCTTCTACTTTATGTTTTCAACCCCAGGCAATCGATTACCAGCAGAGGTCGTTTTAGGAATTAGTTCTCACCTGTTCTGTATCTTTCCCTGCTGAAGCTGCTTTCCTCTCAATCTGGTGGAGAATTCCTCTCCATTCTCACTGAGAATTGGTTATGGGATAGTCTACCGAAATTGTTAGTTAACAGTCACTGAATTATGTCTCCTTCTCTCCCCCATTAGGTAGATAGTGGTCTCCCTTACTTTTCTCTCCTTGCTGAGACAAAATACCCAACACCCAAAATTAAGGAAGGAAAGGTTTGGGCTGGGGATATAGCTCAGTGGCACAAGCGCCTGCCTGGCAAGCGCAAGGTCCTGAGTTTGATTCCCAGTACCCTCCTCCAAAAAAAGGAAGGAAAGGTTTATTTTGCTCACAGTTTGTGAAGGTTTCAGTCCATCCCTGGCTGGCTCCAAGGCAGAGTGGCACATGGCAGAGGGCAGCAGTGGGTGGCAGAAGGCAGCAAAAGCAACAAGAGCAAAAAGGGAGAAGGAGCAGCAGTAAGCCTCTTTCCCTCCCTTAAATTGTGTGCAGGCTACCTGTCCCAGGGTGGGTGTAGCACTCACCCATAATCCTAGCATTGGACCATGGATCAGTCAAAAAGCCCTAGAAGCCCACCCCGTGACTGCATGAGGCTATGGGAGGACATCTAGACACAAACTATAACATTCTACCCCTGGACCCCCAGACACTCATGCACATCCTTTTATACAAAAGGCATTTTAGTCCAACTCTTAAGAGTTGCCAAAGTCCTAACAGTTTCAGCATTGCTGAAAAGTCCAAGTCCTGTCTCCTCCAAGATCTAGGGCAAACTCTTAGCAGTGGTAAGCCCCTGTACAAATGAAAAAAATCACTTCCAACATTCAATGACAGAAGATAAACATCATCATTCCAAAAGGTACAAATGGGGATACAAAGGATTGGGACCAAAGCAAGTCCAAAATCCAGCAAGGCAAACATTAAGTTCTGTAGTTCGGAGCTGGGAATTTAGCTCAGTGGCAAAGCGCCTGCCTGGCAAGCACAAGGTTGTGAGTTCAATTCCTGGTACTGGAAAAAAACAAAAAAACGAACAAATAAGTTCTGTAGTTCCACATGCAGCATCAACATTCAAGGCAATCTGTGGCAAACTGTGAGTTCCAAAGGGCTTCTTGTGTGGCTCCACCCCTACGGCACTTCCAGTGGTTGTAGCTCCAGGACTTCTCTTTTAGGCCCGCTCTGCTCAATCCTTGCAGCTTTCATTAGATGACCCATGTTCCTGGTTTTTCCAAACTTCCTAGGGTCTCCACTGCTCCTTCGGCTTTACACATTGTCCTCTCAGGGGCACACTGCCTGGCCTCCCAGGCCTTCTGAAATCTAGGTGGAAGCTTTCTTACCCTCAAAACTCTTGCATGCTTCATGCGCCTAAAACCAGCACCACATGGATGATGCCAAGGTCCACTGCCAGCTGTAGCAGTAACCAGGCTTTCTTCTCACTTGGCTGTAGGGGTCAAGTGCCTGGATCACTGAGTACTCTAAACCTGATTCTGAGGAACAAATTCTCTATGCTGTTGCCGTTCTGGAACCTGGTGCAGCTGCCACCATTTTGGAACCTGGTGTGGCTGCTGCTGCTGCTGCCATTCTGGAACATAGCATGGCTGCCACCATTCTAAGACATGGTGCTCTATGGCTTTCTCCTCAGAGCAAAAGTTCACTTCTGCAGTTTTGAGGCTACAAAGGGTGGAGACTTGCTGCTTCTTCTGATGCCCTTAGGCCATCATTTATCTTGTTCCTTCTCAGCAATGGAGATCTCCTCAGCTCTATCTTTTTTTTTTTTTGGTTTTTCTCCGGTACCGGGAACCGAACTCACGACCTTGCGCTTGCCAGGCAGGCGCTTTGCCGCTGAGCTAAATCCCCAGCCCCTCCTCAGCTCTATCTTAGCAGTCCACAGATTTACTGGAGTTTCCTTTCTTGCCAAACTCACATTTTGTTTTGGTCTTTTTTTTTGGTTTTTCTCCGGTACCGGGAACCGAACTCACGACCTTGCGCTTGCCAGGCAGGTGCTTTTGCCGCTGAGCTAAATCCCCAGCCCCCAAACTCACATTTTAAATCATTCTACTGGCCTCTGTACTCTTGATTCTCAACACAAATCTGGCTAAAAGACCCAACAATAGCCATGCCCCCACCTCAACATTCAACTGCCTTGCAATTTCTTCTGCCAGATTAATTAGTGTGCCACCCTTAATCTCAGTCTCAGGCAAAGTCTCTGGACACGAGCAAAATGCAGACAAACTTTTTGCCAAGCCATAACATACATTGTCTGGAGTCCAACAGCCAACACAGTCCTTCTTCCCAGCAGAAACCTCCCAAGCCTGGTCTTTACCAGCAGAATTTCTATCAACCTTCTGGTTTTTTGAGCTCTGACCAGAATCTCCCATACAGAACAGCCTAAGGTGTTTCAGCTGTACTCTTTCAGGCAACATCTCTGAACCTTTCCAAATTCTTTCCACAAGCCATTCCCAAAGGCTCTTTAAAGCACATGGTGAGGTATGATCATAGCAGTGGCCCTACTCCTGGTACCAAATTCTGTCTCTGTTACTTTTCTCTCCTTGCTGAGACAAAATACCTGACGCTCAAAGTTAGGGAAGGAAAGGTTTATTTTGCTCACAGTTTGTGGAACTTTCAGTCCATACTCGGCTGGCTCGAAGGTAGAGTGGCACATGGCAGAGGGCAACAGTTCATGGTGGCAGAAAACAGCAAAAGCAGCAAGAGCAAACGGGAGGAGGAGCAGCAACAAGCCTTCTTCCTTCCCTTATATTGTATGCAGGCTACCTGCCCCAGGGTGGGTGTAGCACTCACACCCATAATCCTAGCGTCAGTCCATAAATAGAGAACTCTAGAAGCCCGCCCCATGACTGCATGAGGCTATGCGGGGGGAGGGGGGAGGGGACATCTAGACACAAACTATAACAACAGTTAATATCAATTTCAACCCTTTCAAGCTTCTAAAGTTACAGTAGTTCTCCAAGAAGTGCTAGGGGGAGTGGAGAATCAGAATCTTCCTGGAAGCTATTCTAAAAAGTTGCCTGCTGACCCTTCCTCCATCCAGTGGCTCTGTGTGTGTGTGTGTGTGTGTGTGTGTGTGTGTGTGTGTGTGTGTGTATAAATGACAGTACTGCAGTATTGGGAAATAAGCCCAGGGTCTTCACACTGAGCTACTTCCCCAGCCCTTTTTAAATTTTGAGACAGGGTCTCACTAAGTTTTCCAGGCTGGGCTTGCCTAGTATGTGCAATGCCTTTGGTTCAGTCCCCAGATTGACAAAAAATACAAATACATAAACCAGATATAATTCAAGTCCTGTTAATCTCTTCCTTAAAATCTCCCCAGTTCCTTCTTGCCTTTAAATTGAGGCTCACACTCCCTCTCATAATCTGCAAGGCTCTGCAGGTTCTGACTCTTGCTGACCTCCTTAAACTCATTTTAAATCACTCCCTTTAGCTCTCAAAACATCAGCCCAGAAAGTGTCCTTGCAGTTTCTCAAACCACCAAACCCCTTCCCATCTCAGTCTCTCTCCCTTTACATCCTAGCAAGTGATCATCACAATATATAACTGTTCGTGCATATACTGACTTACTGTCTGATCTGTGTCCCTCACTGAAGTATAACCTCTATGAAGGCAGGGTCTCTCTGTGTCTGTCTGTCTCTCTCAGATTAACATACCATGAAATTAACTACTTAAAAGTGAACAGTTCTGTGGCATTAGTTACATTCACACTGCTGTGCAACCACCACCTCTGTCTAGTTCCCAAATATTTTCATGACTGCAAAAGAAAATCCCATACTCAAACGGCTGTTCTCCATTCCTCCCTCCTCCCAATGCCTGGCACCCACCAATCTGCATTCTGTTCTATGCATTCACCTACTATGGTTATTTCATATAAATGGAATCAGACTGCTATGATAGCTTACCTGTGATCCCAGCTGCTCTAGAGATTGAGGCAGGAGGATCACAAGTTTAAGGCCAGTCTGAGCAACTTAGACCTTACATGAAAATAAAAAGATGAATGTCCCCCCAAGGCTTGGTCCCCAGACTGGCTCTACTGCGAGGTGATGAAACCTTTGAGTAGAGCCTACTGGGAGGTCCTTGGTTCACTGGGGCATATCCTCAGTGTGGGATCCTGACCTCTTCCTCTTCCTCTTTGCTCCCTGGCTACTGATATAAATGGTTTTGCTCCAACACGTGCTTCTTCTATGATGTGCTGCCTCAAAACTGGCCCAAACAATCAGACTGAAGACTTCAAAACGATGAGGCAAAGTAGACCCTTTTTCTTTGTAAGTTGATTATCTCAGGTGTTTTGTTATATGATGGAAAGCTGCCTAACACACCATGTTGACAGGTGAAGAGATAAATGAAAACATCTTGGAGTTAGGCAAAGAAGGCAGATTAAGGCTCAAAGACACAGACCGGATGTGGTGGTGCATGCCTGCAATCCCAGCACTTGGGAAGCTGAGGCAGGAGGCTGCAAGTTTGAGGCCATGCTGGGCTACAAAGTGAGTTCAAGTCCAGCCTGGACTGCATGACAAGACCCTGTCTCAAGAAGACCAAAAAAAAAAACCAAACAAACTCAAATGCACAAGGCAGTAAAGGGTGAGGAAAATCAGAATCAGCTCCTCTTCTGCATGCACATTTTGGCCATGGTTCTCAACAGCCACATTTTCATAGTCAACACAGCCAAGGAGATAAAACATCTGAAGCACGGAGACTTCCAACAGTGAGAGCAGGTACCAGTGCATAAGAAATGGGCTGCAGCCCTGGGAGCCCAGTGCTTAGCCTGGAACACCATGAAAAACCTCAGTGGTTTCGTTTGCTCTGGTGCTCCTGGGACAAAGAGTTGGCAAAGAGGACCCTAGGAAATCAGCAAAGGCCCCATTAGAGGGGAAAATTGCCAGATGGTGTTTATAATTTTCCTTTGTTTCTTCCATCAGAGCGAATGCCAGATGTTGTCTTCCGGTTTCTAAGCTAATGTGTCATATCTTTTTTTTTTTTTTTTTTTTTTTCCCGGGAGGTGTTTGTTTTTCTCTCAGGGGCCTTTTTTTTTTTTTTTTTTTTTTTTTTTTTCTCCGGTACTGGGAATCAAACTCACGACCTTGCGCTTGCCAGGCAGGCGCTGTGCCGCTGAGCTAAATCCCCAGCCCCGCTAATGTGTCATATCTAAAAAGATCTTTTGCCCAAGGATAAGGAATGAACACATGGGCAACTGCATCCTGTGCCAGCTCAGCAAAGTCTGACTTGCCGCTATGTAAAGACAAGTCTTGGTGGTACCATTCTAGTCATTTATTTAAGTCATGTAACATCTGAAAATAGACAGTAGGATGAGCCACATGAGGCAGTGTTACGCCACCATGTAAAAAAATATCAGTTGGCCATGGTGACATGTGCCTGTAATCCCAGCACTCAGGAGTTGAGCGTGATGGCCAGATCTAGAGCTCTAGACCACTGGAGCCTGTCCAGAGAACTTGTCCAGAGAAGAGCAGAGGTCATAAAAAGCAAAATTATAGACACAGTAAAATTAAAAAATTGCTAGGATTGGGGGAAGAAGATGAACAGGGGAAGTATAGGGCATTTTCAGGACGATGAAACTATGCTCTGTGATACAGTAATGGTGACTATATGATATTAACCATTTGTGAAAAATCCACAGAACTCATGCTGAGCATGGTAGCACACTTTGTTTTTGTTTTTTTTGTTGTTTTTTTCCAGTACCGGGAATTGAACTCACAACCTGGCACTTGCCAGGCAGGTGCTGTGCCGCTGAGCTAAATCCCTAACCCATGGCAGCGCACTTTGTAATCCCAGCACTGGGAAGGCTGAGGCAAGAAGATTGTGAGCTCAAGTCCAGGATGGACTACACTGTGAGACCCTGCCTCCAAACAAAACAAAATTCACACAACTGTGTAACACAGAGTGAACTTTAAGGTAAGGTATGGGCTTTGCTAATAATAATGTATCAATACTGGTTCACTAATTATAACAAGTTTACCATCTTAATGAAAGGTATTACTGAAGGAGGAAACTGGGGGAGAATATCATTATTTGCTCATTTTTTTTCCTATAGATTTAAAGTTATTATAAAGAATAAAGTCTTTGAAAAAAGGCAAGGGGCTGGGGATTTAGCTCAGCGGTACAGCACCTGCCTGGCAAGTGCAAGGTCATGAGTTCAATTCCTGGTACAGGAAAAAAAAACAAAAAAAAAGAAAAGAAAAAAGGCAGGGCTTTAAAATTAAAAAAAAAAAAAAAAAAAAAAAAAAGCAAGGCAAGGCTGGGGTCCGGTAGGGTGGGAAGAAGTAACAGGCTTCAAGCTAAAGCTAGTTTGTAACAGTGTTGTAATCTCTAGGCTCCCAGCGGGGGCCTGTTTTCTTTCCTGCGCTCCCGAGTGCAAGGTAGAGACCTGCATGGCGCTAGAGTCTCAAACCCTCCAGAGGCCACTGTCTGGCTTTGGATTTGGACCCGGAGCTGTGTATAATTACTACACAGACCACTACTATAGGACAAGGGAAAGGCCTCCTGCGGGATCTCTGACTTATCCTTTACTTCCCTCTGAGTCCTCAAGTGTCCTTGTCTTCATGGTCTCTATCTGTATCTCTTTTCCCTATTCAGACACACTTCCAGGTACTCTCAACTTTCCAGTAACCCTAAATCGCTATCACCAACCCCTACCTCTTTCCTGAGTTTCAGATCCCTATTTCCAGCTCCCTGCTAGACGCTCCATCAGTCCTGCTGCTCAAAAGCAGCGTCTCACTGTCCTGGCAGGCTGCTTCCCTCCCCGCTATCCATCTCAGTGAAGGGCATGAAGACATGCTAAAGGGCCAACCCTGCCCTTGCTGAGACATTCCCGTTGGACTTGGAGGCCACTGAAAGCCAAGCAGCATGGAGGCACTCAGCCAGATGCTTAGGGTGCCTGTAACCGAAAGCAAAGCCTAGAGAAAGCCGTGAGGGCTTTTTTTTTTGGTGGGGGGGAGTACCGGGAATCGAACTCAGGACCTTGCTAGGCAGGCGCTGTGCTGCTGAGCCATATCCCCGGCCCAACTTTCATTTGCTCTCACTTGAAATCATCTTTCACTCCTCTCTCCTCCTCCTCCTCCTCCTACTTCTCAGTCATCATGTTCTGTTGATTTTGCATCTACCTGTACTCTGTCCACCTTAAGTCAGGTCTTCAGCTCTTCCCTAACCCACTCAACTGGCCTCTCTGCTATCTGCCCATCCTGCTGTATTTTTCCTGGCAGTTTTACCCAAAGGCGGCAAATCAGAACATGTCCCTCAATATACCCATGTTTGTGTGCCCTCCATTACCACCTCAGTGGGGCGTCTTAACCCCTTGTCCTTCAGGGCTCTCCAAAATGTCTCAGAAATTTGTGGAGAGCTGAGAGCAAAATGGAGAGTAGAGGTAGGAATTCCTCCTCAGACTACCTCCTTCGCTGCTTTGGCCAAGCCGCCCTGCTTCGGTTGTTCTACATA
>NW_004955478.1:7955753-7974848 GCF_000276665.1 Chinchilla lanigera | reverse complement strand
AGCATGTGGCACAATGCCCGGCTCCAAATCCTGGAGTGCTAGCCTCTCAGTGTCTTGGACTAATTAATTGGTGACCTCCCACCTAGATTCCTGGATTTTTTTTTTTTTCTTCTTTATTTCCTTTGTCTAGGCCTTATCTGCACCTTGTTGCCAATGGGCCTGCCCAAGGTTGATTCACTTAGTACTAACAGCTGACTTTATCTCTTAATCTATCTGTTCTTCTAATTCTGGTTAAGGTGCCCTGGTGAAATATTCAGCATCTACAAACAAATGACCATTGAGATAGTTAACAGCAAAGGGGTTGGGGATTTAGCTCAGCAGCAAAGCACCTGCCTGGCAAGCGCAAGGTTGTGAGTTCGATCCCTGGTACCGGAAGAAAAACAAACAAACAAACAGAGATGGTTAACAGCAAAAAAAAAAACAAAAAGAGAGAGAGAGTTAACAGCTCCAGAAGAAGAGAACAGGTAAAAGTCTTGAGGGATCAAGGAAGTGGAAGATTTGGGAAGGCCAGCCACCAAGAAAACCAGTCAAAATTAAGATGTAAACTGGCTGTAGTGGCGCACACCTGTAATCCCAGCACTTGGGAGGCTGAGGTAGGGGAGGGATCGCCATGAGTACCGGGCCAGCCAGGGCTATATAGTGATTTCAAGGCCAGCCTGAACTACATAGCAAGACCCTGTCTCAAAAAAAAAAAAAAAAAAAAGGTGAGATATATCTTCAAAAGGAAAAGACTGTCTAGCTGGGATTTCTGTTTTTGTCAGGTTGCAACTAGCTGCTTCTCCAACCCAGCCTCCCAGCTGTGAACGCCTTTGCCAGAGCAGTTATCCATTTGAAGGAACAATCTTTCTACTTCCCTAGGAAATACTTCGCCCATAAAAAAATGGGTCAGCCATAGCAGGCCTATTTGCCAAAATTAACTGAGTGACCAGTTTATAAATTATAAGAACTTTTAAAAAACTATTTTTGGGTGTATGATAATGGGGATTGAAACCAAAGGCCCACACATGCTAGGGAATCATTTACCACTGAGCTAAATCCCCAAACTTCTTTAAAATTTTTTTAAAATTTTGAGACAGGGCCTTGCTGGACCAGCCTTGTTCAGGCTGGCCTCACAGCCAGGCTCCCAGCACAGCCTCCTGAGTAGCTGCGATTACAGGCATATGTTACTGCAACCACCTAAAAACTATTTTTTTGAAAACATGAGACAGCTATTTCTATTAGGTGAGGTTATTTTAATAGTCTTAAAGGTCTTGAAGTTTAACTTTTTCATTAAAAAATGAAAGCTATGGCTGATATGCCACTGAGGAATCAGAAAAAATAAAAATAGTGTATCTGACAAAATTTAAAAATGACATTTTAAGTGGCTGTGGGTATAGCCCAGGGGCAGAACTCTTGCCTAGCAGCTGAGAGTTCCTAGATTTCATCCCTAGCACCACAAAAAAAGAAAAAAGAAAAGAAAAGCCAGGCATGGTGGCACATACTTATAATCCCAGCACTCAGGGTGCTGAGGCAAGAGGACTGCTATGAGTTCAAGGCCAGTCTGGGCTACATAGTGAGTTCAAGGTCAGTCTGAACTTTGTAGTGGGACTCTGTCTCAAAAACAAAACACAACAAAAATTAAAATTAAATTTGTGGCAATTTGAAAAGATGTTTATTATAAATAAGGGCCTGGGGATTTAGCTCAGTGGCACAGCGCCTGCCTTGCAAGCGCAACATCATGAGTTCAATTCCCGGTACCGGAAAACAAAACAAAACAAAACAAAACAAAGCAAAACAAACAAACAAATAAATAAATAAAACCATTCAAAGCCACAAATGAGAAATGGGAATTGCTTGAAGGGATTACTATAAAATATCTTATGAACTAGGCTTAGATGTGATAGATAGCCAGGTGTGGTGGTGCATGCCTATAATCTCAGCACTCGGGAGGCTGAGGCAGGAGGACCACCATGATTTTGAGGCTAGCCTGGGCTACATAGTGAGTTCAAGGCCAGCCTGAACTACATAGTGAGACCGTGTCTCAAAAAACCAACCAAACCAAAAACAAAACAAAACAAAAAAACAAAAAAAACCCAGCTGTATTGAGATAGACCAACAGTCAACTGCCCACATTTAAAATGTAAACAACACATTGTGACATATATGAATAATTCTTAAAATATTGCCTTGAAGAGAAAATAAAAACTTGCAAATTAAAAATTTTCAGAAATCTCCAAAACCTGTCAAGAACAACTTCTGCAATGGTAGTTACTGGAAACTATGAAGAGGTAAGCGAAGATCCACCTTTTCTGGAGAACTGGTAACAAGCTTTCTCCTCACTGCCCTCCAGAGCAGTCCGAGGCTGGCATGAGCGGAGGGCTGTCTCTGACAAGCTTTCTTGCTCTATTCTCCTCTGACAGGGGACACTAGGGCAGAGCACAGGCAGCCTTCTTGGCCAGAAGAGGTGGTGGTCTCTGGACAAACCCAAATTGTCATTTTGACTACACTTGGATAAGGGAGAGGCAGAATTAGCACAGAAGAGTTGATGGGAGGTTGGCGTCACAAAGCTAAGATCTTTAAAAGAGTCATGAGTTGCCCTTCCACAAAGAAAACCAAGGTGTTCGGTCACAGGCTCTGGTCATTCAATTCCTAAATATGTCAGTGCATGCTCTGTAGGCCCTGTTCTAGATGCTGAGGACACAACAACAAACAAGAAAGCACATAGTATAGAAAGGAAACAATGAATAAATAGACATATACATTGGCGTTCTAGTACATGCTTCACAGTCAATTCTCAAAAGGAAACAAAACCTTGA
This sequence comes from Chinchilla lanigera, assembly GCF_000276665.1. NCBI lineage: Eukaryota > Metazoa > Chordata > Mammalia > Rodentia > Chinchillidae > Chinchilla > Chinchilla lanigera. The sequence continues at coordinate 7,972,053 of NW_004955478.1, read as the reverse complement.
TTTGTAATCTTTGACAATTTCAGTGATATAAACACCTCCCATTGGGGCTGTTTTCATGTGGCCAGTGTGACATCATTACATACACAGTTTTGAAGAGAAGGGCTAGCTTGAGTATGGCCAGAGCACTACTGGATACTTACCCTAACTTTTCTCCTCAAATTGTCAGTATAAACAGAGTCAAAGCAATGATAAAACCACCACACAAGAAAGCCAACCAACAAAGATAGCCTAAGGATAACCACTCAGGTGGGTCGTGGTGACAAGGGCCTGTAGCTCCAGCTCTCAGGAAGCTGAGTCAGGAGGGTCTCTTAAAGGCCAGGAATTTGGAGTTAACTTGGGCAACATAATGAGTTCCCCATAGAAGGGGAGAATTGAAAGAAAAAGCATCATTCATAGCCTAGAGGCGGTCATTGCAGGGCAAGAAATACAGTGTTTAGAACTTACACTAGGGGCTGGGAATTTAGCTCAGTGGCACAGCGCCTGCCTGGCAAGCACAAGTTCGTGAGTTCGATTCCCGGTACCGGAAAAAAAAAAAAAAAAAAAAACCAACAAAAAAAGAACTTGCACTGGACACCAAGACGGCCAATACCATTAATAAGTCTGCCCGACATCCCCATGTACACAATAGTAAAGCCTCTTCAGGTCTGTCCTCTTATCCATAAAAGGGAATAGCAGTGGCGCCTCCCCCAGGGGAGTTATGGTAAATGAGACAGTGGATACACACAAGAGGATACACACCTCTTGCGAGGGAGAGGGGCAGAGGAAGCGTGGCAGATATTCAAATGTCACTGCACCGAGGCTCAGCCCGAACTCCGGGGCAGGGTGCGGGTGAGCAGGAGCGCGGGAACGGCTGGCGGGAAAGCGAGGAAGGGAAGGCTGGTCCAAACCAATACTGGCGTTGGGACTGGGGATTTAGCTCAGCGGCACAGCGCCTGCCTGGCAAGCGCAAGGTCGTGAGTTCAATTCCCGGTACCGGAGGGAAAAAAAACAAAAACAAACCACAACAAAAAAGCCAATACTGGCGCGCAGTGCGGGGTACAGAGGCCGGGTGCGTGTAGGGACGCACAAAAGGGACTCTTTCCAAGCACTGCCAGAGCCCGGCCAAATCAATGTCCTGTCCCGGGGCTGCACACTGAGTTTACATCTTCAGCTCTTTTTATATTTGGGGACCAGGTCTCGGTAAGTTGCTACATTGTCCAGCCTGGGCTCCAACTTGCAATCCTCGTGCCTCAGCCTCCCAAAGTACTGAGATTACAGGCCTGCATCCACACGTCGGGTCCGGGAGGAATTTGACAGACGGGGGAGGAAAAAAACAACCAGCCTCACAACCCTTACAACACTCTCTGCCCAGGGTGAGAACGCGGCTGCGCGCACAGCGCCTGCGCCCCGCCCCACGTCATGGCATTCAGGCAGAACCACGAGACAAAAATATGTAGGGGAGGACAACTTCTTATTTTCTTTCTAGAGCCATTATTCCCTGCAAAAGAAACCATTTTATTTTTATTTTTACTTTGTCTTAATTAGTAATGATTACCTTGAGTCAAATACTCTCTCTCTGTCACGTAGAACACAGGCTCTCCTACGTTTAATTTCCCCGCTTAACCCGGCTGTTATTTTACCTTTCTGCTCGCCCCGCTAGTCACAGCCAACCCTGCTGAGATGTTGCCGAGACGTCATGAGTTTCTAGGAAGATAAGGAAGACTCTCCTAGCGGGAGCGCCCCCGCCTGGCGGCGCAGGCCAAACGGTCAGAGCACGTGGCGGGCGCGGGAGAACCGCTGGAAGGTTGCGGACTAGGCGGAGTCGGCTGGCGTGCTGTCGAGAGACACGAGGAGCGGCCCGGCGAGGAGGGACAGGCAGGCAGCTCTTGCTCAGTGAGAATTTAGGGTCTGTTTGGTTTGCTTGGGTTCGTGGCGATTTCTAGCCTGGCTTTCCCGTCAAATCTGAGCGAACTGGAAACCCAGAGGGGCACTGGCTAGAGTTTTTACACTTTTTTTTTTTTTTTTTAAGACAGGGTCTTCCTATGTAGCCCAGGCTGACCGTGAACTCGGGAATCCTCCTGCCTCATCCTCCCACGTGCTGGGATTATAAGCGTGCGCCAGCATGCCGGGCGCTACATACTTTTAGGAATCGAACTCAAGGGCTTTGCGCTTGCCAGACAGACTCTGCCGCTGAGCTGTATCCACGGCCCTTATTTTTATGTTTTAAATAGCGTCCTCCTTTAAAAGCCCTCGTCACCGCGTGTGTATACCCGCCTCTCCCAGCTAGACGGAAGCAGCTTCCCTGGCAAGAGTTGGCCTTGGGTCCGGCATCCAGGCGACAGGCGAGTTCTTCGCACAAGAGAGACACCAATGACTGGATGCTACTTTCTTTGTCCTTAACAGAAAGTAAAATTTCAGGTTTCAGAATCCTATCATAACCTGCCACTGCAAGGGCGGAAGGTGAGGGCTATGGGGATAGCGGATAGGTGTGGGGCAGGGTGTCAGTATATAGTATGTAAACAGAAAGAACTTCCACCCACCCCACCCGCTGCCGCCGCCTAAGGTCTTACACCTATTGCGGGCATGGGTATGTACTCATAGCAACTACAAGGAAAAACCAACCCCTTGGTTTATAGTGATCAGAGATGGGAAATCTTGGTTTCAGCTAAGACTGAGAGTAAAAGATAGACAACGCAGACATAAGATAAATTCACACCAAGGTCAAGTTTGTTGAAGGTAATATCAGCAAGCAAAGAGAGATTAATAAGAGGTCTCAGATTAACCTCTGGGGAGTTGTCTGCGCCCGTGTGGCCCATCGTAGTATAAGTAGTCTGGATTCATGGAGAGTGCAGCAGCAGTGAAGGACATTCTGTGGTCAGAATGCCTAGGTTTGCACACTTGGGAGGCTGAAGCAGGAGGATCACCATGAATTCAATGGCAACCTGTGCTGCATAGCGAGTTTGAGGCCAGGGAGTCTCAGAGTTTCAGAAAAAAAATGATAAATGCGTAGGTTTGCATCATGGCTTCACCTCTTTTTCCCCCCAGTACTGAGGATTGAACAGGACCTTCACACTAAGCTACATCCCCTGCCCTTTATTTTATTTATTTATTTATTTATTTATTTATTTATTTGTTTTGTCTTTTTGAGACAGGGTTTCACTATGCACTTCAGGCTGGCCTTGAACTGACTTTGTAGCTGAGGCTGGCCTTGAGCTCAGAAGGATCCTCCTGCCTCAGCCTCCCAAATGCTGGGATCACAGGCATGGGCCACCATGCCCGGGTCTTCCCTGCCCTTTATTTTATTTATTTATTTATTTATTTATTTATCTTTCTGAGACAGCGTCTCACTATGCAGTTCAGGCTGGCCTTGAGCTTACTTTTCCACCTAGGCTGTGCTTGAACTTGCAATGATCCTCCTACCTCAGCCTCCTGAGTGCTGGGATTACCGGCCTGTGTGCCACCATGCCTGGTGTTTCTCTGTCCTTTAAAAAATTTTTTCCTTTTTAAATTTTGAGAGTCACTAAACTGCCCAGAGCTGGAAATTATCCTCCTGCCTTTGCTTCCCAGAGTTCTAGGATTACAAGCATGTACCATCACACCAGGCCTTGTCTTTGTCTTTTAGTTGTATGGTCAGAGGCAAGTTAGTTTATCTCTCTTAGGCTCTATCTTCTCATCTGTAAAATTAAGGATAATCATAGGATTAGTATGAGATAGTGAAAGTAAGGCATATAGTTCATCTTCTAGAATACAGTATGTTTACTAAATGTTAGAAATTGAAAGGGAAAGACTGTACAAGAAAAACTATTCTTTTAAAACTTTGTTCTTTTGAAACTGCCTAGCTCTGTAACTCCTTCATGACTTTGTAATTACTTTCTTATCCCTGTAACTATGAGAATGTAATCAAACACGCAGGATGCCTGATTGTACCATTGTACCAACCTTCATAAACTGATGATCACTAATCTACCCTTGTAGCTGATGATCTCACCCTGCTAGCTAATCAGAACTACCTTGTTTTGGGGCTGGGGATTCAGCTCAGCGGCACAGCGCCTGCCTGGCAAGTGCAAGGTCGTGAGTTTGACTCCCGGTACCGGGGCGGGGGTTGGGGGACAAAAACAAAAAGAACTACCTTCTTTGTACCTCCTGCTTGGGCATTGTATAAAAGCCCCAGACCACCAGAGATTGGGTCCTGATATCTTGGAAGAGATTCTGATCAGTGCCCATTGATATAAATAAATATGCCTGCGTGTTGTTTTAGTGTTTCTACTTGCCATTGCAAAATTATTAGGTAAGATAAGATTGAGAAAGGGTTACTGAATAGGTTTCAAGTTAATTTGCATTGTATAATGTGCAAATTTACATGATTAATATTTTAAAAATATTATACAGCATAGACTGGGGATATAGCTCAGCGGCAGAGTGCTTGCCTAGCATGCACACATACCTAGGTTCAATCCCCAGCATCAAGAAAACCACACCAAAACCAAAAAATGCTCCACAAGACAGTCCCCTATAAACACACACACACACACACACACACACACACACACACACCAGCTAAATGAATGTTAAATATATACTTTGGTAGTAGGAAAGCCATTTTCTTTTGCCCTTTCATGCCACTTCCAAAATAATATTAATGCTGGGCATGGTGGCATACACCTGTAACCCCAGCTCTCAGGAGGCTGAGGCAGGGAATAGTTGTGAGTTTGAGGCCAGCCTGGGTTACAAAGTGAGCTCAAGACCAGCCTTGCACAGTGAGACCCTGTTTCAAAAAGACAAAATAATAATAATAATAATAATAATAATAATAATAATAGTAGTAGTAGCAATAGTAGATATGAACAAGTGATATTTTCTAAATCTTACGTAGTGCTTGAAAAAAACATTTAGAACATTGTTATTTTATTGATATACATGACTTGGAATGAACTCATTTAACCCTCACTTATCTTCCCCTTCCCCCATTTTAACACTTATCACAGAGTATTATTTTCTTTTTTTCCCCATAGAATTTCCAGGATTCATATATCACAGCACAAAGCCACCTTCTACACCTTTCAGAAAGTTTGTCACATTGTAGCCGCACAATAATCGTTTGCAAAAAAAAACACTGCAGAAAGAATGCACGAATGGAAGCAGTCCCACTTTGGGCTTCTGTACTTTTTCCAAGAGTTGTTAGTTAACACTCCTGGTTTGAAATTTCCTTCAGAGTCTGGGTATGTTAAATATTTGCAATGATAACAGATTTCCTAGGAAAGGGATGTGACTCAGAGCTAAATTTGGCAAATAAGGTGACTGAATAATACTTTTGTTCAGAGAGTAATAGGATAATTTAGCTAGGCATGGCAGTGAATGCTTGTAATCCCGTCTAGTTGGGAGGCTGATTCAGGAAACTTGCAAGTTCAAATCCAGCCTGGGCAACCTAGTGAGACCCTGTCGCAAAAAGAAAGAAAAAAAAGAAAAAAGAAAAAGAAGAACTTGGGATGCAGTTTAGTGGTAGAATACTTGCCTGACGTGTGAGGCCCTGGGCTCATTCTCCAGTACCGCACCCCATACAAAAGAAAGAAAATTTTATAAAGACAGTTTTCTTTCTTACATAGCTTGAAAACCAGTTTTAAATAACTTCCAAAGAAGTTGTGCATAATGGTCATCTCTAGAATAAGGTCAAAGCCACTTAAAGTGCTTATTTTGAAATGTAACATTCACTTAGAAGTATAAATCTTGATAATCCTATTATCTTATGCATGTATAAAAAGGACCAAAAACTTTCCAGACTAGCACAGAAGTAGGATAGACCTGCACAAGACCCAGTGTTTGAAAATTCATGTACAGGGCCGGGGATATAGCTCAGTGGTATAAGCGCCTGCCTGGCAAGCACAAGGTCCAGAGTTTGAGTCCTGGTACCAAAAAAAAAAAAAAAAAAAAGAAAGAAAATTCATGTACAAAATTAGAGAGTAAAGTTTAATGCTTAGCAACATCACAACAAAAAAGAAAATTTTCGTAGAAGAAATTACCTTGAATGTTTTTTCCCCCTTTTTTTTCAGCAGTGGGAATTGAATCCAGGGCCTTCACACTGAACTACATTCCCAGATCTTTTTAAAAATTATTAATTTTGAGACAGGATATCACTGAGTTGCACAGGCTGGACTTAAATTTGCGATCCTCCTGCCTCAGCCTGCTGGAGTGCTGGGATTATAGGTGTGCATTGTCGTTCCCAGCTTTAATAGGCCTTTGAAAGGAAGCAAGGAGTAGATTGGTGGTGAACAGAAAAGTAGATGCTTTTAAGTCAGCCAGAGCAGCTGCCTGGCAAGCACAAAGTCCTGAATTCAAGTCCTGGTACCCAAAACAACCAAAACAAAACAAAGTAGTAATCCAAGGTTTGCTTGGTGAATATGGAGGCATATTAGAAAGAAACGAATTGTTCTGAGGGTTATTTCCAGTGGTCCTGAAGAGAGAGGCCTGATTAAACATTTCTGCCTTACCTCAGAGAACAGAACTTTAGTGACCATGTTCTCTAGATTCACTTTCCGCTGCACAGTGTCAGGTGAATACTGCCAAATGTTATCTCGCTAAAGCCCATTTTTCACATTCCCACGCTGACACCCTTCTGTTGGTTCAATCTAATAGAGGGATGTTATCTAATAAAAGGACAGGTACAATATAGACTCATTTAGGACTCTTACTACTCAAACATCCCTTCGTTGTTTTTCGTATGTGCCCGGTCTTTTTCTTGTATGCATAGCCAAACTTAGATGAGTAGCGGCAAGAAGTACTTTTAGCGCACCCACCCTGCCGACCCACCCCGCTGATGTTCTTGCTGCAGTTTCTCCAGACTAATAAGGTGTTAGGAAAGGGGCTGACCTAACAATACAAGGAAAGACTTTTCTACGTCCTTTCCCCCCGCCACTTTCTCCAACACGACTGTTGATTTCTTTTTTCTCCAGCTTTCGGCCTTTCTCTGAAGAATGGCAGTGCTTCTGTTTGGTGTCTGGGCCCTGCTGGCCTTGACTTCTTGCCCAGGTGAGGCTATTCAGGAAAGTTTCTTTAATATGTGCTGGAACACAGGCGGTGGGTCGGGGAAGACAGGGATGGGAACTCCTGAGGAGGGTGACACTGGTATTAGTTCATCCAGACCCTTGGGGAGAGATTTCTATATATTGGTTCACAGGACACAGAACCCTTAGATGCCTTTGGCTTATAACTGGGAGAACCCAAATTAATAAATCCTCAGCGACAACTCTCCTTAGAAAATATGCCTTTTCCTCTTGGCTCTCTGGTGTCCGGAAGCTGTCTCCTCTTTTTTCTTCTCAAGAATATTTTTACTTTGTTACCACTTTTTGTCACATGATGAGCCACAGTGGGAGCTAGAGCAGGGCCGGTAGCTCAGGTGCAGGGAATGCGTTTCCAGTGGCAAGGAAAGGACTCCAAAGCCTCAGCCGGTAACACTGCAGTGAGAGTTGTACATTCCCCGAGGGGACTTGCGCTTGGTAGATGCAGGGCTTGGTGGACGTGGGCTGGCTGCAGGAGACCTGTAGGTAAGACTTCAGGAGACTGTGCAGTTCACCTACATCAGGTGTCTAAAACCTATTTGATGTCTCCTATAGAACATGAGATTTCTCTAAAGGACGGGGTTAGCTTTGGCCCGCTGGGACAAAATACCTAGGGAAAGCAACTTAAAAGGGGAGAGGGTTCCTCGGGCTCGTGGTTTTGGATGCTTTAGTCCATGGTTTCTACATTGTTTGAGGGGCTGTGGTGAGGCAGAACGTCGGGACAGGAGTTGTGATAGCGCAAATCTCCTTACTTCATGGTGACCAGAAGAGGCAGGAAGAGTGGGGATGGCGTCCCAGTATCCCCTATAGCATGCTCCCAGTGAGCTAATTGCTTTCCCCAACCCCTAACTCCTAAAGGTTCTACCCCTCTCAGTATAGCCACAGGCTGTGGACCAAGCCCTCTTCACATACAGGCCTCTGGGTGGCGTTTAAGACTCAAAGCATAACACAGACTAAACTTACAGGCATCTCAGCATTGGAGCAAAGTGGAAGAAGCGGAAAATTCCACGGGAAATGAGTAATCACAGCCAGTGGTTATGGGGGGTCAGGGCTGTAGGAAAGTCCCCAGAAGGCTTGTTGTGTGCTCTGCCGTGTTTCCAGGCCCCATCTTTACAAATTTGTAGCTACCCAGTCTGAGATGGAGTTGGAATCTGCAGTTTTATAAACATTCCAGGTGATTCTCATGGAGGCAGTCCTTAGCTATAATTTGAGAGGCAACACTGCTTCAAGGCAGAAGTAAAGCTTTTTGGCTCAGGGGTCTGCTGATCCTATGTGTGTCCCCAGTAGCCAAACCTGAGGACTTGCCAGGAATTCTGAGAGGTTACGAGGAGAGGGGTTTCCTGGGCATGATTTTAACAACATTGATTCAGATCTGAAGGGAGAAGGTGGATGGAAGGAACAGTGGTAGAATCGGGGTTCTCACTGGTTTCCTAAGGGTCTTCTCTTTCCCAGTTCCCTGAACCTTCCCCTAGTCTCTCAGCTAGAATTACGTAGAACGGACTCTGTATTTTGTCTGGGTCTCGTGGTCCTCACCAGGGTCTCTGGCACCTGTGTTCCTTCCAGGGGCCACAGAGGAGCTATTTGAGGTTTCTGTCTGGCCCAGTCAGGCCCTCGTGGGCTTTGGACAGTCTCTGGTGGTCAACTGCAGCACCACCTGCCCGGACCCCGGGCCCAGTGGCATCGACACCTTCTTAAAGAAAACCCAGGTGGACAAAGGGCGCCAGTGGAAGGCATTTCTCCTGGAGGATGTCACCGAGAACTGTGTCCTGCAGTGCTTCTTTTCTTGTTCGGGGGTCCAAAAGGACACAAGCCTTGACGTCACTGTGTATCGTGAGTGGGCCGGAGGGCTGGGGAGATGGGAGGGGCGGGAGACAGGATTATGCCCATATTTATTTAGGGAAGAATTAGGGATTTCTCTTAGGGGAGAGACCTGGGGCTCTTAATAAAGATTTTGTCCTACTATCTGGGATTCCAGAGCCAGTTCCTTCCGTTCCTTTCTGGGGTTTATATTGTTAGTAGACTGCAGAGGGTACCCGGACATCTCTGCTTGAGAATATTCTCGAATACAGGACGCAGATGCTAATAGTGTTAACTTCTAACTTGTCAAAAAAAAGAAAAAAAAGTTAAAACTACTGCTGACTTATTTGCTCCGAGGTCTTAGCATGAATAGGGACTGGACAAAGGAGAGTCTTTTCAAACTGGGATAATTAGCAAAGTCTATGAAAAAGAAGGCTCCTGAGCTGCCCTTCTGCAGAATGGATCGGCTTTGAATTGTCGGTGCCGGTGAGGAGGATCTTTCAGGGGGAAATTAGCGTTGGCAAAGTTATAGCCGTTAAGAGTCAGGGGGCTGGGGATTTAGCTCAGCAGCACAGCGCCTACCTGGCAAGCACAAGGTCATGAGTTCGATTCCTGGTACTGGAAAAAAGAACCCCCCCTCCAACCCCCCCAAAAAAAAGAGTCAGTGGGATCTGCGTGGGCAGAGGTCTCCAGATGGAGGTTTTGTGTGGTGCTGAGGAGCCTGGTCATGCCTCTGAAGCACCTCTGATAGAAAATAGAATTCTCCAGAATGGCAGCAACAGTTAAAACAAAGGACCTCCCTCGACTGTCACATTTCCTGACTATGGCCCTCACCACCTTTGCTGGGCAGAAGAGGCAAAAGGCTGGCAGGAAGATGGCTCGTGGGTAGCGGTCACCTTCCTGGAGAGGTGAGTAGCCCTCTGTCATCAAGCCCTGCCTTTTGTCTTAAAGAGCCGCCCGAGCAGGTGATCCTGGAGCTGCAGCCGGACTGGGTAGCCATGGATGAAGCCTTTACAGTGAGGTGCCTCGTGCCCCGTGTGGCACCGCTAGAGCACCTCACACTTACCCTTTTCCAGGGTAACCAAGAGCTGTATAGAAAGAACTTTGTGAGCTTGGCTTTGGCCTCTCAAAACGCTGAGGTTACCATCAGTATCACGGCCCACAGGGAGAATGACAGGTGCAATTTCTCCTGCAGTGCAGAGCTAGATTTGAATTCACAAGGTGGAGGGCTCTTTCGCGGCAGCTCAGCCATCAAGGTACTCCGGATCTTTGGTGAGTCAAGAGTCCAAGCAGGGAAGGAATCCTGGGGCTCATTTTGTTCATTTTGCCGTGGCCTTTGGGACCACGTTCCCATGGGGTGTAGGGTGAGGTTATGAGGGTAATGAGACTCTAGTTCTATTTTAACTCATTGTGAAAAAGAAAAACCATTTAGCACCGTTCCCTCCCTACATGACACAATTTAGCATGGCTTTTCTCCTTTTTATTTTCCTTTTCCTAATTTCTTGGCAGAATTCGTTCAGAGACCCCTGATCTGGGTCTCTTTGGTTCTGGAAGTTGGGACGACAGAGCCTGTGAGCTGTGAGGTGGCGAGGGTGTTTCCAGCCAAAGAAGCTGTATTCCACATGTTCCTGGGAGACCAGGAGCTGCACCCCTTCCTCTCCTGGAAGGGAGACACGGCGTGGGCCAACGCCACTGTTCGGGCCACGGAGACTGGTGCCCAGGAGCTGTCATGCTTCGTTTCTCTGGGTCCAGTGGAACAGGAAACAAGGCGGCCAGTGCACGTCTACAGTAAGTGAGCTGCCTTTTCCCTCCCCGCGTGGGTTCTCTGCTGTTGAAAACTTACACGTCATGGGCTGGTGACCTGTCCAGGCACACGTTCCCTCTTCTTCTGGTAAGTGCAGGCAGGCTGTGTTACAGCAGCAGTTCTCGCTGATTTTCACCCCGTGTGCTAAAGCCATGCTGCAAGGAGGAGATACCCTGCTTTCCTGTAGCAGAGGCATAGCAGATGTGTGCACGCTGCATTTGTTGAAATAGAAGCGCTCAGATTCCCAAACCGCTTCATTGTCCCTTCCCTTCGGGCTTTGCGGAAGCAGTATGGGTATCAGAGTCCTTTCTGTTTTGTCTGCCTACCCAAGGGAGAACGCCAGCAGCAAGAGTATAGAAGTTGCTGCCGCCTTTGAAAAATGTGTCTGGTTTTCTTTCCTTCTTTTTTTTTTAATAGGTTTCCCTCCACCAGTCCTACAGATAGAAGAATCATACCCTCTGGCAGGGACAGATGTTAATGTCACCTGCTCGGGGCATATATTAACGTCACCTACTCCTACTCTTCGGCTTCAAGGGGCCCCAGATCTCCCTGCCCCTGGGGAACCTGCCCGGCTTCTGTTTACTGCCAAAGAGGATGATGACGGCCGAAATTTCTCCTGTGAGGCCTCTTTAGAAGTGCAAGGTCAACGACTGGTTAAAACTGCTGTGCTTCAGCTCCATGTTTTGTGTGAGTAGCGGCCTGATCTTCCTTGTGAAAAGGATTATCTTTCTATTTCCAGAGATCCTGGCCAGTAGTTTCGTTATTAGAGTTGCCACATTTTTTTCAGCAGTAACAGCAGTAAAATCACAGGAGAAAATCAAATGGAGCTCTCCACGCTTGCTTTGCCCCGGGAAAGTGAGTGAAGAGGAAGCTGAGGGAAACAGGCTAGAAAGGACAGTGGCTACGGCAGCCAGACAGCATTGGTGGAGGGCGCACGGCTGAAGGCAGCGTAAAAAGGGATAGCGGAGCTGACACCAAGGAGGGAAATGCCCAAAAATTCCATATCAAAATTTATATTTTGAAATGTGGGAAAAATCCTCATTTCTGAGTTTGCCCCTTCCCAGCTCCTTTCCCACTGAGAGGCTAAGACAGGAAGCGGGGCCTCGAGGGCCCCACCGTCAGCAGTGTTTTACCATTTAGTCCCAATGCATAAAAATGCCCCAGGTTTCGTCTCAGACTCCTGCCCGAATAGAAGAAAGGGGAGTTGCTTTAGAGCAAGAAACTGATAGTCTTTCCCCTGGAAAGAAATTTGTGGGTCGGGGGTGGAGCTCAGCAACACAGTGCCTGCCTGGCAAGCACAAGGTCCTGAGTTTGGGTCCCGGTACCAAAAACAAAAACAAAAACAGAAAACAAACAGAAATGTGTTAGGGAAGTAGCATTTGGGGTCTGGAAGGAGAGGGGGCTGAGCAGGGAGGTCGGGAGAGGGCAGGGCACACAATGAGCTGGCTTCTTTGGGGTGTGCTTTTTTTGCAGACAAGCCAAGGTTAGAAGAATCTGGTTGCCCTCGCAATCAGACATGGGTAGAAGGAAAGGAGCAGATGCTTGCTTGCGTCCCAGAGGGAAACCCGGCTCCAACGTTAGTGTGCATCTGGAATGGGATTAGCATTGACCTCGAAGTGCCGCAAAAGGCCACCCAGAACCACACTGGAATCTATCGCTGCACAGCCACTAACCGGCTGGGCTCTGTCCGCAAAGACATTGCTGTTATTGTTCAAGGTGACTGCGGCTGTCCTGTTGCTGGGCTTGGGATAGAAAGCCACCAGGGGTTTGATAAAATCCTGGAAAGAAAGGTTTTCCTGGGCTGGGGAAGGGGAGACTGAGAACCGGGCTTGGTGGGCTGAGGTGGGGTGATCCTCTTGTCTTCAACCCTCCCAGCCCCAATTTCTCCGTCTTCTCTGTTTCGGCCAGGACGCCGTGAACAAAGCAGCTCTACCATCTTCCTCCTTGGTGTCATCTTCCTTGTGCTGGGCATAAACACAGCAGCGCTGTATTTTCACTTTCGGCCCTGCAAAACAAAAGAAGACGGAACCGCCGTGCCAGCGGGAAGGACACGACAAAGTGAAGAAAAGCCAGTTGGGTGTTCAACAAGTGGAGAAAAAACAGTATGGTGTTCAACAGGCAGAAATGTGTGACTCGCATGATTTTTGTCGAGAAACAGGTCTCTGGGTGAAAGAGATTTGTACTATTGGGATTTCCCAAGGAGGAAAGAGTAGACCAAGGAAAAAGGAACAGAAAAAAAAAAAAAAAGGAAGAAACACTGTGAAACTGTGCTCCACTTCGTGTTCTGCTGCTCAGGTTCCCTTGTCCTGTGTGTCCAACCCGGGCACACGTTTTCCTGAGTTTATTCCAGTCGGTAGGAGTTTTAGGCCCACTAGGGAGAGGGCCTTTTTCTCCTTGATATGTGCTTAGTTTGTTCTTAGATTAAAAAAAAATCTTGCAATTGCCTCTTCATTCCCACTGCTCTTTTTCTTAAACATCAGACTAAAGAGAGAATCAGAGCCGTGGTGGTGCACGCCTGCAATCCCAGCACTTGGGAGGCTGAGGCAGGAGGATCCTTGCAAGTTCAAGGCCAATCTGGGCTACAAAGTGAATTCAAGGCCAGCCTGAACTGCATGGTAAAACGCTGTCTGAAAAAGACAAAAAAAAAATTGGAAATATTTTAGGAATACAGTTCATTTCTCATGGTTTCCTGATGACTAAATGGTAACTAATTTCTTAGTCCAGGGACATGACTTCAAAGGGGGTACCAATTAAAGAGCTAGGAATCAGAACTCTTCCTATCTCCACGTGCCCTGCTCCCCCAAGCTGGGGTTCTGGAACACCGCCACCCACGGGGCAGGCTGGAGGCTCACTGACTTCACTGCAGAAAAGAGTCTTCAGGAGGCATCGGTAAGATGCATGAAGGGATTTATTAGGCATAATTCTTTGTTTTTGCTTTTGTGAGACAGAGTCTCACTATGTAGTTACGGCTGGCCTTGAACTCCCAGCAAGCCTCCTGCTTTAGGAGGATTGCAATCCCATAATCCCGAGTGCTGGGATTACAGGCAGGCACCACCATGCCTAGCTAGGTGTAATTTTTAAAGTACACACTCAAAGAAATAAGAGTGCAGGCCCTCAGGAAAGAGGTAGCTTATGACCTGCAGCTGGGCGTATCCATGGGGGGTTTAGGGGTGGTCCAGGTTTATTGTGTTCTGGGAGAAAAAAACTTTTACAAACTGAAGTTGCAGTTTTCATTTTTAAAGTTACAATTTCTTTGTCTCCTTTCCACCTTTATTTTTTCTATCCTGCCTTATCTCCCTACACCCAGATTCGGATACCTGACTCTGCAGCTCCTCTGCAGCCCAAATACTCTTTTCTTTAACTGCATCGTGCTGAAGTGAGGCTGACCTTACTGAGCCAGGAACCGAAAGTCTCATCCTGACTGACCTCAGGGAGATATAGGCAGGTCGCTTTTGTTACCAGTCTGTCCTGGAGGCTTAGGGAGAAACTGGCACTGCATTAACCTGTGAATGTAGGTTTTGTAATGCAGAAGACACATCTGCAGGGTTGTCAGAAATATATATGCAACATTGTTTTAACAACAGCACAGCGGAGCCCCTGCTAAACTAGGAGCCGGAGAAGTCTGGAAGATGCAAGCATTACAACCAGGTTAAACAAGCAAGAGCCAATGATGAATGATGAATTATCTTTAATATTAACCTGCATGTTTTGAGATGTTTAAGTATAACAGGTGGAGCGTAATATATAGACTCCTCCCTGATTTGTTAATGAGAAATCTGAGTTTTAAGTTTTTGGCCTTTTTGAGATGGGTTTCACTATATATATAATAGACCAGGTCAGGAGGCTGAGGCAGGAGGATCGTTGGGAGTTCGAGACCAGCCTGGGCTACAAAGTGAGCTCAAGACCAGTTTGAACTTCATAGGGAGACCCTGTCTCAAACAAACAAAAAAACAAAGCAAAACAAAAAAATAGACCAGGACCAAGTGTGGAGTTCTTGTGGGTGGGTGTCCCTGCTGGCTGCATTCTAACCAGAGTAGGGTCTAGGGTGGGATGACCCCCCATGCTGAGGTTCCAGGAAGGTTGCGCCTGCAGTCTTGCTGGTGCTGTTTTGTTTTGGTTTTTTTGAGACAGGGTCTCCTTATGCAGTTCAGGCTGGCCTTGAGCTCACTTTGTGGCCCAGGCTGGCCTTGAACTCACAATGATCCTCCTGCCTCAGCCTCCTGAGTGCTGGGATTACAGGCGTGAGTCACCACACCTGGCCTTGCTGGTGCTGTTGTGTTCTTGGCTCGCACTCCTTGGGGAAGGGGCTGGCATTGGGGGGGGGCACATGGCCGGGAGGTAAGGAGGGCGCTGGCCTGCAGTCAATGAGAACAGGTGGGCTCTCAGTCCAACAGCCCAGGGAGAACAGAACTATCAGTGCCAGGGCACGTGGAAATGGACCTCCCAGTTGAGATTTCAGGCCTTCAGATGTTGAGTAAATACATATAAATGGGATTAATGCTTATAAATGTTCCTAACATCTTCAGTCATCAATTGCTAAATATAAGTTCAACTATTCTTAAGGAGGGGAAGAGGGGTTGAAGGGAGGGGAGGGGAATGAGAAAAAAAGAATCAAGATATATCATGTACACACACAAATTCCCTATGATTAATGTGATCATTATGTGTATCTAAAAATGTACCAATAAAATCAATTTTTAGAAAAGGTAATCTTGGAGCCGGGCATGGTGGCGCACGCCTGTAAAACCAGCACTCTTGAGGCTGGGGCAGGTGGATTGTTTTTGAGCTCAAGACCAGCCTGGGCTACAAAGTGAGCTCAAGGCCAGCCTGAACTGCATAGTGAGACCCTGTCTCAAAAAGACAAACAAAAAAAGGTACAGAAAAAGAAAAGATATTCTTGGCCAGGCATGGTGCTGCATACACCTATAATTCCAGCACTGGGGAGGCTGAGGCAGGAAGATTGCTGTTAGCTCAAGCCCAGCCAGGACTACTCTTAAGGTTTATAAAAAGAACGTTTTTCTGCCTCCTTGTGGGAGGTAGGGCTGAGCTATGCAATCACCTTAGGAACAGTGCAGTTTCCCTGACCATTTTGGGCCACTGACAGGCTCTGAGAAGATGGTGCAGCTTTTGGCCACAGAACCGGGACTGTGACTCGAAGGTGTGGCCTGCCCGCGTGTCCTTTAGCAAGCTCGTCACTGAAAGGATCACCACTCAGGTGGCACGCTGAGGCCAACCCCACTCCCCGCGGCACAGGCACCAGGAGCTGCCCCAGGGGCCCACCATGCCCTGTCCCTGCACTGCTGGCTACTCTACCTCCCCGGGAGAGAGGAGGAAGGGGTGTGGGGACCGGCACGTGAGACACACCTTTTGGAGTTCCTCCCCGGCGGCCAGAGCAGAGATGTTGTCCCAGGGAGGGTCCCGGCTCCGGGTGTCGACGCTGCATTTTGCTGCAGCCACCCGGCCTCCCTTTGGACAGCAGCCACTGCCGCCTGCGCCTGCCTGGGACCCCTCCTCCCGCGGCGCCCTCCCTGCGGGTGCAGGAGCAGATCCAGGCCCGCTGCAGGGATCTCTGCTCGACCCAAGGACCAGCCCCTCGGGGCGCCGCTGCCCACGCGGTTCTCTGCGCCCCGGAGGGTCGCTCACTTCGCCACTGTGCACCCCGGGGCTG
>NW_004955478.1:7950453-7955540 GCF_000276665.1 Chinchilla lanigera | reverse complement strand
TCTTCATTTGTTTGTTTTTGTTTGTTTGGAGACAAGGTCTCACTATGCAGTTCAGGCTGGCCTTAAACTCACTCTGTAGCCCAGGCTGGCCTCGAGCTTACAGGGATCCTCCTGTCTCAGCCTCCCGGTGCTGGGATTACAGATGCTTCCTTTAGTGCTTAATCGCAGGTAGTAATAGGAGTTTAAGCATCCTTTGAGTGACCCGTTTATGTAAGCTCAGGTTAGAGCGCGGGTTTTGTTTGAGATGTGGTTGTCAAATATTGGTGAAGTACTTAGATGTGGTAGTACTGCTGACATATAAGAATTGACTGAAGTTTCTTTTCTTTTCTTTTCTTTTCTTTCTTTCTTTCTTTCTTTCTTTCTTTCTTTCTTTCTTTCTTTCTTTCTTTCGAGACAGGGTCTCACTATCGCTTCTCGGCCTTTTGGCTAAGATCAAGTGAGACAGGGTCTCACTATACAGTTCAGGCTGGCCTCGAACTCACAGCAATCCTCCTGCCTCAGCCTCCTGAGAGCTGGGACTACAGGCGTGCTCCACCATGCCTGCCTGCTGTTGGAAGTAAATGTGACATATTGGGAAGAGGGGTGTTGACAGCTGGGTGGTGTGGTGTACCTATTTAGCTTACTGCTAGAACCTGGGGCATCAGACTCTGTGGGCATCTCAGGTGTCTAATTAAAACGCCAGTAAAAGGGCTCCTGTTTGCTTCACCGCTGACATCCAGGGGGTCTCTCGTGCTTGTGCTGGGGGAGAGTTTTGTGAAACAGAAAATCGGGACCATAGATAACATCTAACAGAACCCCTGAAACTTCCCCTGGAAGTCTTTCTCGGCAGTGTTCAGTCAGCGCTCTGCGGCATTTCAGGTCTTTTCCCATCTCTGGGCATTTGCCTTCTGATGTGGGTTTATAAGGGGTGGCAATGAATAAGAATTTTCAAGAAACAGCTCCTTACATGATCTCACTTTATTAAGACCCATTCACTTTCAGTAATATTTCTTATGCTTTATGTTTCTGATAGGATCCTGCCTTGCCCTGAGCGTTTCAATGAGAAAATGAGGATTGGGGGATTACTACTGCCTTACTTGTTAGAAAAATTTAGGAACAAATTTTTCTTCGAAAAGGTGAAAAGCCTGTTTGTATACTTAGAGAGATTTTTAGAAAAGGATTTTTTTTTTTCCTTTGGTACTAGGAATCAAACTCAGGACCTTGCACTTGCCAGGCAGGCGCTTATGCTGCTGAGCTATATCCCCGGCCCCAAGAAAAGGATTTGACATATCTCTGCACAAATGATTTCTAATCATCCCGAGTCTTATTGGAGTAGCGCTCCGGGTGGTGGGGGCTGTTGGAATTTACACACTGCGCGTGTCTTGTGGAAGCACTAAGCCAGGCCCTGGGTCGGAAGGAAAACCTCACTGCTGTGGGGCTGCTGCAAACGCAAGTTTAATCTGTTGTTTTTTGCATAAGTGTTACATTAACATGCAGTGATTCCTGAAGTAGCAAAGTGAAATAACGGAAATAGCTCCCTCCCACCTTTTCTCCTGAGTACCTAACTGTCCTCAGGAGCAACTGAGACACTTCCTCTTGAATCCTTTCAGATGTGATCTGTGCATGTACTCATTAAAATAGATTTTAAGCTATTTAAGAACAAGTTTTTTTTGTTTTTTTGTGTTTTTTTTGGTTTTGGTTTTTTTTTCCGGTACGGGGAACTGAACTCACGACCTTGCGCTTGCCAGGCAAGCGCTTTGCCACTGAGCTAAATCCCCAGCCCCAAGAACAAGTTAATGTTTAATTGTTTGATCCATCTTACATGCCTAGATCTGGTTATCTGAGTGACTGCTTTGAAGATTACAATATGTACTACAACAACCATTGTTAATTTCCTATCACCTTGTTTTGAAATTCTGTATCGTTTTTATGTTGCTTTATGTATTTGTTTAGGTCTTTGTTTTTGTTACTTTGTCCTTTTTATTTAAAATACAAAAATAATTGTTTAAAAACAAAAGTAGTGTAAAAACTTCTGAAGCTCTTGGCATGCTGTGAAATCAGATACCTCACAGGATTGTTTGTTTGGTTTTTGTTTTTGGTGCCCGGAATTGAACTCACAACCTTGCATTTGCCAAGCAGGTATTGTGCTGCTGAGCTGTATCCCAGGCCCTGAAATCAGTTACATTAGGTTGATATTATTTTAAATAGACATGCATATATATCATATTTTTAATTAAGTCTATGATTACATTTTAGGTATACACAATGATCACATTCATCATAGGGAAGTTTTACATCATATATCTTGATTTTTTTCCCCCATTCCTCTACCTTCCCCTCAACCCCTCTTCTCCTCCCTATTTACGAAAGCTTTGTTTCCACTTTTTCCTTCCTTCCTTTTCCCCTCCAGCCTCCCTATTTCCCCTTCCCATTTGAACATTTTCTTCCTATTTAGCACTATCAGTTACACATTTTGGTCCTTATTTACCCTTTTGATGTCTCATACCAGTGAAACAATGCTGTATTTACACGTGTGTCCTATTTATTTCACTTAAGGTATATTCTCAAGGAGCATCCATTTATCTAGAAATGCCTCAAGATTATTCTTCTTTATGGCTGAGTAGTACTCCATTGTATAAAAGAACCACATCTTGTATCTATTTATTGGTTAATGGACATTTGGGCTGTTTCCAAGATTTAGCTATTACAAATTGTGCTGCTATAAACACGGGCATGTATATATTGCTGTGGTATGATGCTTTTAATTCTTTTGGGAAGATACCAAGAAGAGGAATAGCTGGGTCCAATGACACCTTTAGTCCTAATTTTTTTTTTTTGTTTTTGGTACCAGAAATCAAACTCAGGACCTTGTGCTTGCCATGCAGGCACTTGTGCCCTGAGCAATATCTCCTTTTTTTAAGGAGTATTGTAGTTTTCAATGTAGAAGTCTTGTACTATCTTCATTAGATTGCTTCCTAGGTATTTAATTTTTTTGGATGCTATTGTGAAAGGTGCTGTTTGCCTAATTTCTCTTTTGGTGAGTTTGTTGGTTGTGTTCAGGGACACTACTGATTTTTAAGAGTTGTCTTTGTATTCTGGTTCACTAATGAATTTGCTGATTAACTCTAGAAATCTTTTGGTGGAAGTTTTGGGTCTCCTATGTAGAGTATCATGTCACCTGCAAATAATGATAATTTTACTTCTTCCTTTCTTGTCCTTATTC
This sequence comes from Chinchilla lanigera, assembly GCF_000276665.1. Taxonomy (NCBI): domain Eukaryota; kingdom Metazoa; phylum Chordata; class Mammalia; order Rodentia; family Chinchillidae; genus Chinchilla; species Chinchilla lanigera. The sequence continues at coordinate 7,952,338 of NW_004955478.1, read as the reverse complement.
CTTTTATTTCTTTCTCTTGTCTAATTGCTCTGGCTAATGTTTTCAGGACTCTATTTAATAAGAGTGGTGACAGTGGACATCCTTTTCTTGTTCCTGTATTTAGAGTGAAAGCTTTCAGTTTTTGTCCATTTAGTATGATATTGGCTGTTGTTTTGTCATAGGTAGCGTTTATCAGATTGAGATAAAGACCATCAGTTCCAATTTTCTGAAGGATTTGTATCAGGAATGGGTGTTGAACTTCATCAAATGATTTCTTTTCTGCATCTATTGAGATGATCATATGGTTTTTGTCTTTGTCTTTGCTAATATGGCGTGTATTACATTTATTGATTTGTGTATATTGAACCATCCTTGCATCCCTGGAATGAATCCTACTTGGTCATGATATATAATCTTTGTATATATATAGTTTGTTGCATTGTGTTTGCCAGTATCTTACTGCGGATTTTTGCATTTATGTTTATTAGGGAGACTGGCCTGCAGTTCTCTTTTTTAGTTGGATTATTCTCTGGTTTTGGTATCAGGGCAATGCTTGCCTCCAGGAATAAATTTGGGGATATTGCTTCCCTTTTAATTTCATTAAAGAGTTGAGAAGTAGCAGCATTAAGTCTTCTCTAAATTTCTTGTAAAATTCAGCTATGAACCTATTAGGACCTGGGCTTTTCTTTGTCGGTAAGGTTTTAATTACATCGTCAATTTCATTGACTGATACTGGTTTAATTGGAATTTTTATACTTGCTTGATTCAGCTCTGGTAATTCATATGTATCAGAGAATTGGTCTATTTCATCTGTTTCTTTGAGCAGGTATTGATGATCGTCTGGATTTCTGCAGGATCTGTTGTGATTTTACCCTTTTCATTCCTAATTGTCTGGATTTGAGTCTTTTCTTTCCTTTTCTTGATAAGGTTGGCTAAGGGTTTGTCAGTTTTATTTAATCTTTCAAAGAACAAACGCTTTGACTCATTGATTCTTTGTATTGCTTCTTAGTCTCCATTGCATTAATTTCTCCTCTGAGCTTTATAATTTTCTCCCTTGTGTGAGCTTTGGACTTGACTTGATCTTCTTTATCTAGAAGCTTGAGGGTCAACATTATGTTGTTTATTTGAGCTTGCTCTGTTTTCCTGATATGGGAATTCACTGCTATAAATTTCCCTTATTCACTGTTTTCACTATGTCCCATAAGTTCCAGTATGTTGTACTGGCGTTATTATTTAACTATAGAAACTTGTCTCATTTCATCTGTGATCCATTGTTTGTTCAGGAGGGTTCTATTTAAGTTCCATGTGTTTATTTTATTTTTTATATTTTGTCTTTTTGAGACAGGGTCTCCCTATGCAGTTCAGGCTGGTCTTGAGCTCACTTTGTAGCCCAGGCTGGTCTTGAGCTCACAAAGATCCTCCTGCCTCAGCCTCCCAAGTGCTGAGATTATAGGCATGCACCAGCCTAGTTTCATGTGTTTATGAAGTTCTTGTGGTGTCTTTTGTTATTGATTTCCAATTTCACTGCACTATGGTCTGATAATATGCTTGGGATAATTTCAGTTCCTTTGCACTTACTTAAGCATGTTCTATGAGCTAATATGTGGTATATTTTGAAGACCATCCCCAGTGCAGCTGAGAAGAATGTATATTTTGATGCTGTGGGGTGGAACACTCTGTAGACATCTACTAAATCTACTTGTTCAAAAGTTTGATTCAGTTCTCATATTTCATTGTTAATTTTTTGTCTAGTTGATCTGTCTATTTGTGACAGTGGTGTATTGAGGTTTCCCATTATAACTGTGTTAGTGCTTATTTGATTTTTTGTGTCCATTAATTTTTTTTATATAGTTGGGTGCACTGGTATTTGGTGCATATATATTTATGATGGTTATCTTTTCCTCTT
>NW_004955478.1:7942492-7949168 GCF_000276665.1 Chinchilla lanigera | reverse complement strand
TGCGCCACCACGCCCAGCACTCTTGCTTGGGAAGTTTTCTGCCATGACTTCTGTGAACAGGCTTTTTTTTAAATGTCATTTGTGCTGTCCCCTGACTTATCACTGACTCAGTCTTCTGTTATTCTTCTTTGCATCATCCAGCAGCTGCTGGATTGATTTCTTGTGGTCCCTTCTTATTTTTAAGAAATCTTTCTTTCCATGATACTAACGGCAATCCTGTCTTCTATGTAGAAGATTCTGTCCTCACATTGGCTCATTATTTTATTTTATTTATTTATTTGGTACCAGGAGTCAAATTCAAGATGTTGTGCTTGCCAAGCAGGCGCTTGTACTGCTGAGCTACATCCCCAGCCCACATTGGCTCACTATGCTATGTATACTTTTGATGACATTTTCAATCTCCTGAATATCTGTTTGAATATTTCATGGATTCCATTTTTTTTTCCTAAACTGAGTGTTCAAGATTTCCAACCTTTTCCTATGCTCCTCTATTTTTTAAAAATCTGTATCTATTCTAGAGACTCTAAGCATGTCTTTTATTCTCTGTACTTATCTGAGAAATTATTTCTGGCTTGATTTTCTCTAGAGTCTCATTCATTTGCTGTATTACTTCCAATATTATCACTTCAGAGAGTCCAGGTGGATGGCTTTTGGATTGTTCCAACTCATTGCCACCTGGGTTTGCCTCTGGTGAGCTGGAAGTCTTGTGGGTTGCATCTTGTTTAAGTGTTTTCTCATTTTTTAAGTTTAATTCTTGGGTTGATGCTTGGAAATTGCCTATAGTGAGTAGCTTTATTGCTAGTATTTAGAACCCTTAGGAAACGACTACTTCTCAGAGCTGTCTTCCAGGTATAGCTGGCTTTTGGGCTTTGAGTCTGTTGCAAGAACCTACCTCTTAAATTTTTTTTTGCAGTACCGGGGATCGAACTCATGACCTTGCGCTTGCCAGGCAGGCACTTATGCCACTGAGCTATATCCCCAGGCCCATCTCTTAAATTTCTTAAGTATGAGAAGTTGTTGCTTACTTGGCCCAGCCCCTGGTTCTGGCCTATAGCATTTTTTTTTTTACAAACTTTAGGCGGTCTCAGTCTTGGTATACCAGGCAAAACAACTGGTTAGAACAGTTCTGTCACTTTGGCTAAAATGTTACAATCAGCAATAACAACAGCATCAAACACAGCCTAGAAACTGACAAACTATTAATGTGCCACCTTTAACCATAAGAACTAGATTTGTGGTTATAGAAAAAAATCTAGGCTGGGGATTTAGCTCAGTGGCACAGCGCCTGCCTGGTAAGCACAAGGTTGTGAGTTCGATTCCTGGGTCTGGAAGGAAAAAAGAAAAAAAAAGAAAAAAAATCTAAAACCAACCAGAAAATTGTATGGAGGGCTGGGGATTTAGCTCAGCTGCACAGTGCCTGCCTGGCAAGCACGAGCTCGTGAGTTCAATTCCTGGTACCGGAAAAAAACAAAAAACAAACAAACAAACAAACAAAAAAACTGCAGAAAATCGTATGGAATAATCATGGGAGAAAATTTAAAAGGGGTCAAGGGGAAAAAGTGAAGAAACAGAAAAAGAGTAAGTGATTAGAAGCAAGGCTGGAGGACAAAGGAAGGTCATGTAAATTTTGGGAAACTGGTGAAGAAGACAGGAGGGAAGAGGAAGGAAGAAATAAAGACAAGAGCAGAACAACAGCAACAACAAACTGGAAACCATGTTCACACTCACATAACAAGAACAAGAAAGAACAAAGCAAAAGCAAGAAAAGAAAAAAAGAAAGAAGGAAAAGAAAAAGATGTCCATTCAAGGTGAATCTCTGCTGTTACTAGCAGACAGTGTGGTGAGGCAGGGTTCAGATCCAAGTTGATGAATCCCAGCAAGCCCGCTGTAGCTTTATGGTGGGGTAGTGGATAATCCCAGTGAGCCCTGCACTTTTAGTTCCGCTGAAGTTCAGGCTGGTTTCTGGCTGCGAGGGTGAAACCAGACCTGTTCAGCCTGCAGCAGTCTATGCACCCCCTCTGGTCTGAATTTGCCTCCCTGCCAGCTCAAACTCATCTCCCTGACTTCCTGCTGATTTAAACTCAGCTCCCTTCCTCCAGCACTGGGAGCTGCTAGATGGAGCCAGCAGCTGCCCTGGGTTCTGAGCTCAGTTGGCCCCTCTCCAAGATGGCTCCTGGCCAGTCACCCTCTCCTGCAGGATGTCTGAACCCAAATAACTCACCACCAACTGCAGCCTGCTGCATCCACTGCTCTGCTCCACTGGTGTGTTTTATTTATTTAATTAATTAATTTATTTATTTTCTGGTACTAGGAATTGAACTCATGACCTTGCACTTGCCAGGCAGGCGCTGTGCCGCTGAGCTAAATCCCCAGCCCCTACTGGTGTGTTTTAAAGATGCCATCCACCCCTTTGAACATCATGTGCCTCATCTGTGAAATGGGCATCTCTCCCTTGCCTCACTCACTACATTAAGTAAAACTCTGGAGTGTGTGCTCTATTCCTCAGAGACCTCAGAGTCAACCTGGTAAACGGGACAGATCGATCCACCCAGCATGGCAGGTGCTAAAACAGAAGCACATCCCAGGCACCAGAAGGAAATAAAAGAGAAACCAAGTAACAAGAATCAGGCAGTGATCCTCATTAAAATTTTTGGGGGGAGGAGTAGGGTTTTGAAAGATGAATAGGAGTTTGTCACCATGCATGGGAAAGACACGTGTGAAAGGAGAAACTAGCTTTTGTCTGTGGGAAGCTTTTGGGTGAGGAAAGGACTACCCAGGCAGCAGCAGAGTTCAAGGAAGGGAAACAGCCTGGGGCCAATAGAGAGCCCCCGAATGACTGTGACCCAGGGAGGGGTCTGAGTAGCTTCCCCCAGTTCTCTCCTGGAGTCCAAGCTGGGGTGGGAGAGCCACACGTGCCCCTCGGTGCTGTCTGGAAACAAGGAAATAGGAGCCCCAGGAGGTGCAGCCGCTTCCTGAGGCTACAGGGCTGGAAAGTGGGGCTGAAACTCTCCCACTCAGGGTCACACGTTGTGCCTGCCCATGTTACACCCCTACTGTGTGCCACACATGGAGCCGCTGCCCTGGCACGGGACAGCATTTCCACGCCCAAAGCAAGGGACCCATACTACAGAAGAAGAGCTGAGGCTCAGACAGGCACACTGGGCCAAAGCCAAGTCAAGCACATCGCTCTGACTCGGAAGCCGCTCCTTCCCAGGGTGTGCCTGCTCAGGGGGAGAAGGGGCCACAGGACAAAAATCCTCCCGAGGTAACCACAAACACACAAAGCACGTGCAGCGCTCAGGCGCTCGACTAGGCATTGCGCCTGCCTGCTACACTTTGACCCCCCCAGCACCCTGAGTTAGATAGAATCACACTTAGAGAGGAGAATGAGGCCCAGAGAGGTGAAGTCCTTAGTCCAAGGCCACACAGCCAGCAAGCAGACGAGCCAGGGTATAAATCCACAAAGCCCGGCTCCAGAGCCTATAGTCCTACCACTGTTGGATAGCAATCATGCCAAGTGCTTCCGTGGGTCCCAAGGTCTTCCAGAAGCTTCCCCAGTGCCTAGTCACTCCGTTCTGGAAACTGGGAGCAGCCTTTCTGATCTGCCTTCTCTCTGCAGGGTACACTGGTCCCTCCACTCTTAGCCTGGGCTCAGGACAGGTTGAGTTCCACCCTCCAAATGGGCAGAGGGTGGGCGCGTGTTGGCGGAGGGAGGGGGCGCACCTCCACTCACCCCTCCCCCTGCACATGGGAAAAGGCCAGGTTTCTCCTCCCCTGGCCTTTCACTAGATCCTGGCTGGTATGGGTGACAGGTGAGGAAACTAAGGCTCAGCCGAAGAAAACCCCATGCCCAGGGATCCCTGCAGGGTCAAGAGCGGCAGACATGTCAGGTGTGGTGGTGCACACCTGTAATCTCAGCACTCAGGAAGCTGAGGCAGGAGGATTGTTGCAAGACTGAGGCCGGCCTGAGTTTAAAGCCAGCCTCAACTGCATAGTGAGACCCTTTGTCAAAATTACAAAAAGAAAAAAAAAAAAGAGGGGCAGACCTGACTTCCTAGGCTGCCTCCCCCAGGAAGCCCTCCAAGATGAGGTGGCCTGACCACCCTGCTTGATGCTGCTCCAGCTCCCTATCTGTTCTCTAAGTGTGATTCCCTCTCTTCCCCCTCATGTGCACCCCAGGTTAGGGTTAGAAAGCTTCGAAAGTTCTGGAAGACGGGGGTCTCTGCCTGCGCTACTCTCTGGCCCTGTACCAACAAGTCCACTCCCCAGCTTCTATAAAGGGCTGGCTGTGAGCTATGCCACTTGGTTCTGTGAGGTCTACTGCGGAAGACCCTGAGGCGCAGAGTGGATGGCGTGTGACTGAGGTCACCGGCCTGTGAGAAGCGTGCCCCCGGGGAACTGGGCTGGGAGGCCACCCTACGCCCTCCGTGTTCTCCAGCTTTGAGGTTCTGGGTGGAAGTGAGCAGGTGCCATCAGCCCTTGCCTCTGCTGTCCCCGCCCACCCCAGGTCTTGCCTGACATCCAGGCCTAAGCATCTGGGAGAGGACCCGGAAGGTGCCTTCCCCTTCCGGTGCCCATGCGCCCTCAGCTCTGTCAGCTGCGGGCCTCACCCCGCGCCCTGTCCGGGCCCACATGCTGAGAACTCATCTCAGGCCCAGCTCGGCTGGCAGTCTTCATATCCCAGCTCCCCTGGCCTGTGTGTCACTAATTCGGAGGCCACGCCGGAAGTCCACTAATGCCACAGACCCGTCCCAACTCAGATGCTGCAGATCAACAGCGGTCAAACAGGGCCGCTGTCTCAATGTAGTGGCCCCTGCACTGCCCCCTTCCCCAGGGCACCAGGCCAGGAGAGCCAAGGCACTGACAGCCCAGAGAGTTTCCCAGGAGCCTGGCTGCCACCCCAGCTCCATGCACAAATGGCGTTCTCATAACCTAAGCCCAGTTTCTGCTCAAACAGAACCTGTGCGGGGCGGGGAGGGCGGCAGGGAGCGCAGAGGTGAAAACACACAGGTCATGGAGGACTCCGCAACAGGCTGGCGAGCGTTTAAATCAGCTCGTGCTTTTAAGACCCGGCTCACGAGCAGCTGAATTATAGAGTCTGTCAAAAAAATATATACGAGGGCTGGGGATTTAGCTCAGCGGCACAGCGCCTGCCTGGCAAGTGTGAGGTCTTGAATTCGATTCCTGGTACCGGAAAAAAAAAAACAAAAGAAAAAAAAAGAAAAAAATGTATACGAATTTCAGAAAAAGAAAAACTGTGATGGTTTTTTCAACAGATGGTGTTACCCCCATAGAGGACGCCCTGTGTCCCAGAAAACCCACTACGCAGCCGGCCCTCAGAGAAGACCCTGAAACCGCATGTGCAACAATACCAATGACCAAGGTCGCCCAAGCAGCCGTTCGCCGTACTAATAAACGTCTGGCGCTAATGGCGTCCGCTCTGAGCACCTCTTGTAAGTGTAGAAGCCAAAGGTAACCCGTATGAATCTCATGACGTCTCAGTAAACTTAGTATGAAGATATTTGTACCAGTTTTTCTGAAGTGTGTATACGTCTTTGGGGTGGGCTCGGTATACTAACTCATGATCACTTCCTCTCTGTGACAGGCCGCATCACAGATGCGCAGGGCCGGTGGCGCCGGGGCAGGACGCTGCGGGCACTGAGTGGGGTGTGGAGCTAGAGGAGCGAGGACCGTTTCAGACACAGCCCAGGTCCCGGCGGGGCGCATGGGGCCAAGCAGCCCCGAGGACCTGTGCGCCCTGAGCTGCGCGGCTGTGACTCGGCCAGTGGCACTGACGTCCAGCGGCACCACCACGGCCAGCCGGGTCGCCGCGGCTGTGGCCCAGCACGAGAAGCCGAGGACCCTGAGGACCGTGGCCAGGATCTTTGCACCTGGGAGGAGCAGGGTGGGCGTCACTCGCAGCTCTCACAGGACCCCCTTCCCCACGGACCCCAGCTCTGGCTGGGCCCATCCTGTCCCCTGCCCCACCTGGGTTCCCTGCTGTCCTCCCACTCTGCTCTAAACCATACCCACTCTGCCGAGCGCCAGTTGCTGTCACCCTGTGCCACGAGCAGGGCACAGGGCACAAGCAGGTCCAGAACGGGAGAGACACAAGCCTGGGACAGGCACGGTCCCAGCAACACAGCTGCCCTAGGAGCCAAGGAGGCCGAAGTGCTAACGCTCCAGACCTGCCTTCATGGCCGGAGCAGCAGGCCGCAAAAGCCCTTGCCATCTCTCCAGAATGCTCCACTGTGTGCCCCTGTGCACCGTGCGCTGTGCCAGTCACCTGGGCACAGCCTACCCTGACTCCGCCTGAGATGCAGCGATGTTCCGGGAGGGCGGAGGCTGGCGCCTCTCCCCCTGCATCCAGCCCCTTGCATGGCGTCGGGGCTTGGGGAAGCCGGGAAGAACCCCAGCATGGAGGCGGCACGCACAGGGGCGAGGAGAGGTTCAACAGGCCCTCACCCTTCACAGTAGTGCCCCTTCTCATTCGGGGAGGGTTAATGACCCTTCCTGTGCCTGCAGCACCAGGGCGAAGACAGGGCGGTAGAGTAACCCGCCTGGTTGTCATGATTCAAACATGCGAAGCACCTAGAAGGGGCTCCCAGGATGCGTCCATTACGATAGGAAATTCGATGCCGCCAGGCTGTGTGTTCCCGAGGGGCATTGTGCCCAC
>NW_004955478.1:7929482-7941562 GCF_000276665.1 Chinchilla lanigera | reverse complement strand
TTGTCCTGACAATGCCAGCCTATGATGACTGCTCTGCAGGTCAATATCTTTTCTTTGTTGTTGTTTTGAGACAGAGTCTCACAATGCAGTTCAGGCTGGCCTTGAACTCCCTATGTAGCCCATGCTGGCTTTGAACTCTCTTCGATCTTCCTGCCTCAGCCTTCGGCGTGCTGGGATTACATGCACACGCCACCACATCTGGCTGGGAATACCTTTACCTAATTTCTTTTTTTTTTTTTTTTTTTTTTGGTTTTTCTCCGGTACTGGGAAATGAACTCACGACCTTGCGCTTGCCAGGCAGGTGCTTTGCCGCTGAGCTAAATCCCCAGCCCCAATATGATTTTTTTGGTTTTTCTCCGGTACTGGGAACTGAACTCACGACCTTGCGCTTGCCAGGCAGGTGCTTTTGCCGCTGAGCTAAATCCCCAGTCCTGCTTTACCTAATTTCAAGAATGGAGCCCAGTGGGCTAGAGGATGGCCCTGCTCGGTGGTGGCGCAAGATCTGGAGATATCAGGGCTCAGTGAATTCTGGGTGAAGGAACTGCCACTCTCCCCTCCTTGACGTCGCCTGACGCTCTGCTGTGTCTGATACTCTGCTGTCCACACTGCCTGCCCTTCCCACCGGGTGCCCCAGGACTCGCTTGCAGCAGGTGGGCTTCCCAGTGCTGCCCTGGCCCAGGGCTAGGATGCTCTGGTCTCTGTACTAGCTCAGCATCGCCCGGTAGGCCGGCTGGACCAGGGAGCTGACGTGGGGAGGCAGGTGTCGAGGCGCCCCTGGGCACCTGCAGGAAGACACAGGCATGGGCCTTCTCACCTAGCCACTGCCAGGGAGCACCCCACGGTGGTGCCCGTCCACAGTAGGGCCCTGTGCCCCGCTGTCCTGCGGGTCTGACTTTGCCAAAGAAGTCTCAGCACTTTGCTGGTCAGAGCCTCACCCGAAATCTCGTCCTGCCGCTGGCTCAGTGGGAGACCCAGGGGACCTTGGACCTTTTCCTGAGCCTGGGTCTCCTCGTTAGCTAGTGAGAGGCTTCACGGGGAGTCACACCGGCCCCTGGAATTCGTCTCACTACCGAGCTCACAGCACAGCCGCTCCCTGAAGTGAGGCAGCGGGATGAAATGGTGCCGCTGCCTGGTGACGTCCGCCACGAAACAGGGCCTGGTGTGTGATGAGCTCGGTCCGTGTGCGATGCACAGGCAGTGACAGGCGTAGGCGCCACCTGCAACTACACCCACTTCCTCCACCCACTCACTCTTTTTTCTTTTTTTTTCCAGTACCGGGAATCGAACTCACAACCTTGCGCTTGCCAGTCAGGTGCTGTGCCGCTGAGCTAAATCCCCAGCCCCTTTTAAAATTTTAAAAATTTTTTTGGCCATTCATTCTTCCTACAGTAAGAATCCGGCTGAAGGTCTGCAGTTTGCAGGCTCCACGCTATACAAAACGGACGAAGGAAATCTCTGCTAACCGCGGGAGATCCCTTCATACATCTGTCAGAATGGCCTAACGCTTGTCGGTCACCACCAGGTTCCGGAGATGTGGAGCAACAGGAATTCTCCTGCAGCGCTGGCGGGGGTGCGAGAGGACTTGGTGCCCCTTCACGCGGCCTGGTGGCTTCTTCCGTGGTATAAATGCCAGGCCTTGGAGAACGCCTCATTGTTGGGCAAACTAGGACACTTGGTCACCCTATGAACAAAGATACAGATCAGTGGATCCTACAACAAAATAAAGGAGGGCTGGGGATACAGCTCAGCGGCACAAGTGCCCGCCTGGCAGGCGCAAGGTCCTGAGTTTGATTCCTGGTACCAAGAAAAAAAAGGAAAAAGCTGCAGATAAGATGCACAGATCATCAAATGAATGGGACAGGCTGATTCAAAAGGTTACACATAGTAATCTTTTGAAATTCCATTTATGTGACTTTTTGGAAAAAGAATTTTTGGGACACAAAACAGATCAGTGGGTGGCAGGCAGGGGTCTTGGGGCGGGGGCTGATCACAGAAAGGCCCAGAGACCGTTCAGAGCTGGTGGGAACTGACCTGTGATTGACTATGGAGGTGGTTGCACAGCTAGTCACTTTTGTCAAAAGCTCATGCAACTGAGCGCTAAAAAGGCAAATTAAACTGCACACAAGCTATTCTTCGATAAACCGACTATAAGAAGTGCTTGGGTGTTCAAGCAGGAGCAGATACTATGGGGATGGGGAACCCCAACACTGCGACAGCAGAGAGACGAAAGGGCAGAGGAGAGGGAGGTTCAGGAGGAAAACCAGGAGAGACATCCCTGAGTGCCCATCAACTAATGAATGGATAAAGAAAATGTGATATATGTACATAATGGAGTATTACACAGCCATAAAGAAGAATGAAATCATGTCATTTTATTCAGACATCACAGAGAGGAAAGGGCAGAGGAGAGGGAAGTTCAGGAGGAAAACCAGGAGAGCAGAGTCTGGAGCCAGGGAAGGGAAAGAGCGCTTGCAGGGCGGGGGAAGGACCTAGCTCCTCAGCACCGAGGGCCCCAGGAGGAGGCCTGAGAGCCAGCACTGGCCTAGACAGCGGAAGCTCAGTGGTGACGCGGACAGACGCCTGCCTAGCCGGCCTCTGGGGAGAAGGGAAGAGGAGGGGAGGGTGGGTGTGGGAGGGGGCCGGGTTGGGCCCGCTCAAGGAGGATGGCAGAGCCCAGGATGGATGCCAAGAGGCGACCACAGGGCCCAGCAAGGCCCTGTCTGCCTTCCCCAGTGGGCACGAGCCCGAGTGGCCCTTTCCCTTGCTGGGGCGCTCAGTCTACGGCTGGCCTTTCCCTGTCCCAAGACCCCATGAAGAGAAGCAAGTCCCTGTCTTACTGCAGGGCACACAGCAGGATCCTGCAGCAGGCAAAGGCGGGGCCAGCCTCACAGGGCCTGGGCACAGCCTCAGGGCACAGGGCACGCCTAGTCCTGGGATGTGAGGCCTGGAGCCGCTTGTACGCTAGAAAGCCTCAAGTCCTTATGAAGGAAAAACAGTCTCATTCATCGGCCCTTCAGGTCTGCTGCCCGGAGGGGAGAAGACCCAGGCCCCTTGAGCACCCACAGGCACGCACACGTGCACGGGCCTCGCCTCTGCGCGCAGGTACGTGGGTGCACAGGTGCTGCCCGCAGAGGTGCGTCCACCTGCACCCTCCAGTCACACACCTGTTCACACCCATGAAGACGCCAGCACCCTAGGCTCCCAGCTGCCTGGTGGGCCTGGCTCCCCTCCAGTGAGAAAGCCCCAGGTGTCCCCCAAAGCCACCCGGCCCACCTTCAAGGTGGCCGAGCCCCAACCTTGTCACGGGTCTGTGCTGCCACCATGTGGCCATTTGAGGAATCAGCGTTGACTCAGCCAAAGGCCCGAAGGTGGCCGTGGGTCGGGCGCAGAAGCTGGGTGATCGGAGGGAAGGGGCAGGGGGTCACACGGCTCTAACTCCTCTGTATGTGGGCTCCACTGACCGCCTTTGAGGGCCTTTTGTCTGAGCCCAATGACTTACTCCAGGATGGCCATGTGGACCTGACCTGCTGTCAACGCCGGTGAAGCCATCCCTTCCAGCGGCTTCCAGGGAGCCGGAAGGTCGCTCGTGTGTGGACAGCTCAGAGGCCCCAGGCTGCGGTTACAGAAGCACCAGCCCTTGTGGCAGGGAGCAGGGAGGGCGCGGCCAAGATCCTGCCCACCCGGGGCTTCTACAGTCCTCCCAGGCCCCGGCTCATGGACACTGTGGCAGGCCAGGCCTGGGGGCACAAAAGGCGTGGGACAGGTCACTTGGAGAGAACTAAGTCTTAGGAAGAGGGACGCAGGGCCATGGATTCCTCTGGATGGACTTAGTGTCATTGGAGACGAGGGAAGGGTGTGGCTGGGGGGCTCCGGAGGGCAAGATGTGGCTTTTTATCCCTGCCCTACAGCTGAGAAAACTGAAGCCAGAGAAGCCTCATGGTCTTCCCAAGGCCCTGGTGTCCCAGGGGCCAATGCCCTCTGCCAGCAAGTCCTCAAGACAGGCGCAAGCAAGGTGCCTCCCCGGCCCCAGCCTCTTGTCACCCTTTCACCCCTTCCCAGCCATCCCTGACAACAGCCAAGGGGATCCTGGAGAATCAGTCAGCTCCTTCCACCACCCAGCACGGCTCTGCTAAGAATCTCCAGTAGCCACCATCATCCCCAGGGTGAAAGACAGAGCACGGCGGCATTCGCATGCCCGGTGCCACGACCATGCGCCCCCGCGCCCCTCCGCGCAGCCACTCAGTCACTACTGCCCACGGCCTGTTGCCCCACCCCCGGAAGCCTGCTCTCCCCCACCCCTGCCTGGAGGAGACCCTCTGTCAGTAGCTCAGTGCCCATCTGGTGAAGGAAGGAAGGGGCCAAGCAGCGGATTTAACTGTGGTTCCAGGTCCACCTTGACAAAAATTGGCCATTTCTACCCTGGGAGGGAGAGAGGAAGAAAAGCAGAACCAGAGGGCTGGGTGTAGCTGGCAGAGCACTTGCCTGGTGCGTGTGAGGGTTTCCCCGGCCAGAGGACACAGTAAATGATCCCATAATGTTACTCCACCAGCAAAGCAAGGAGTGTAATGAGGTGTTCTTATAACTCTCTCCAGGGCATCAGTTCAAAGCGGTATCCGGAGTCAGGTACGAAGAAATCTCTTGCACGGGCGAGGAGGGAGGCTCAGAGCAGGCGCGGGTGGGACAGAAGACTCAGCCTTTGATGTGCTCCTCATCGACCACCGTGAGCCTCTTTTGGCCTGTGGCAGACATCTCTAATCAATCCCTCTTCCAGCCATGCTGTGACTAGAACTCAGAATCACTTAGTAGGATGCAGTCATTAGCCACAACTAATCGATAAATTGGATTCATGAGATGGAATCTCTCCACCTGAGAAAGAGACTCTCAGATCCTTGCAGGGCACTAAGACCCAAGCCATGGGTGTTGCAGGAAATAATCGGTTCATTAATTAGTTCTCAAGGCTCAGAAGCCTTTGAAACAGCACCTAGCATACCAGCTCCCAAGACTGTAGGTGCTGAGGTCTCTCCAAGCCCCTCTCAACAAGCTGGACATCACTCTGAAACAGACTTAGATAATCCCTGACATGGGAGGTAAAAATGTTTTCTTTTAGATACCGAGGCTAATTTTCTGCTTTACTCCAACGTCCCGGATCTATTCCTAATAAGACCTCTGAGTGGTATTCACAGAATCCCAGGCCGGAAGCTTTACAATACTTTCCGCTGCAGATCTGGAAAGTTATTGATACTCAAGCCTCCCTAGTACTGTCAGGATGATCTATTTTTAGGAAGAGAGTTTTGCATCTTTGCATACAGATTGTTACGCAGCTGCTGAAGATTCTTTTCCCTTCTCGGGAGCATTAATAACGGACCCACTCAACCACACACTTGCAGGTGTTCCCAGGAAATCATGACCAAAAGCAGATCCACAAGCCAGGGATATTAAAATCTCAGAAAGGGCAAGTCGTGCACAGCTGGCCGTCATTCATTCTAATTAACTAATTATTGTCTTTTTGAGGCAGGGTTTCACTATTGTCTTGGTTACTTTTCTCTCCTTGCTGAGACAAAATACTCAACGCCCAAAATGAAGGAAGGAAGGGTTTATTTAGCTCACAGCTTGTGGAAGTTTCAGTCCATACTTGGCTGGCTCCGAGGCAGAGTGGCACATGGCAGGGGGCAACGGTTCATGGCTGCAGAACAGCAAAGCAACAAGAGCAAAAGGGAGGAGTGGCAGGGAAGAGCAAGCCTCTCTCCCTCCCTTGTATTGTAAGCAGGCTGCCCCCACCCAGGGGGCGTGTAGCTCTCACATCATCTCCCTGCCCTCCTCTTGCACAGGCTCAGGATGAATACAAAGTAAGCACCCTGGCTCCCTGCTGAGTCACACAGTTAACCTAAACTTCTCAAATTGACACAATGAACAACATCCCAGAAGGGTAGGGGCATGTCCTTTTCACCCTGAGATGCAGAACTGCTGAGTCACTTAGCCCAACCTCTAGACTCCCCAAGTTGACACAATATATCAATCATAACAACTATGCAGTCCAGGCTGGTCTTAAACTCACTTTGTAGCCCAGGCTGGCCTCCAACTCACAGCAGTCCTCCTGCCTCAGCCTCCCGAGTCCTGGGATTACAGGGGCACACCACCACGCCCAGCCTGTCATTCATTTTAAAAACCAAAATATCTCCCCTCACAGATAACAATATCCAATAAACCGGAGGCTTACCAGAGACTTCAGTTTCTCATTTCAAAATCCCTCAAACACGGTCTATTGCTTCATCGCCAAGCCGCATGTAGCAACACTATCACTCTGGTGTTAAAACCAAAAGAATATCAGTTAGTTTAAGACTTCTAGGCCAGTGGGGGTGAACCTATGGCACGCATGCTGCAGTGGGCTGTTGGTTATCACTGAAAGCCCTAAAAGGTTCGCCATTGCTGTCAGCTACTAGGGAAGCTGTAATTCTGTGCCATCCAATTGTCCCTAACTCCTATACTCACGTAGAAAGTGCACTGTTTAAAATCTTCAGTGTGTTTTCCTATCCTATTGCATCTTCAATATCTATTTTTTTGTTTGTTTGTTTCTTTCGGTTTTTCTCCGGTCCCGGGAACCGAACTCACGACCTTGCGCTTGCCAAGCAGGCGCTTTTGCCGCTGAGCTAAATCCCCAGCCCCTCTATTTGTTTTTGAATGGGCTGATATTGACTCTGTGGAAGTACCCAGTGCCCTAGCAAGCCACGATGCCTGGCTCCCCTTTATTATTATTTTTTTTAAGTCTATATTCAGATCACTCAAGCCATGTTCATTTTTATCTTGTAAAACATCTTTCCAAGTCTCAGGCTGGAGCAGTCCTCAAAGTTTGCTCATCCCCAGAGCAGTTTTTATTAAGGTAATTAAGCTGTGGGAACAGACTCCCGTGGGAGCTTAAACGTAGTAAAGTTGCTCTCTGTAACAGTCCTCTGCAGGTGGTCCAGGTTGGGGTACTGTCGGCCACATAGAACCAAGGAGGATGGAAGCTTTCAGAAAGCCCTGGGTTTTTATCACCCAGCCTACGGAAGAAGAGAAAAGAGCACAGGGAGGCGTGGGTGTGGTGGAGCTGTGACTAGTTACAGCGAGGACCTCGGCTCAGGGCCCCACCTGCAAGGGAGGCTGCACATGCAGTGGAGCGGGCCAGCTCCCCTGCGGGAGGGGAAGCATAGATGGGACACCCAGCAACACTCAGCTCTGCACTCTGTCCCTCCCCTGACCCCTCCGATTCTGGATGGAGCCTCCTCCAAGGCGGGGACCACGGAACAGGCTGCGGTGCGGGCCCTGAGCGAGCAGCGTCCTCGGCCAGGTCCTCCGTGGAGCCTGACCGCTAACGTCCTGACAGCTTGCTTGTCATTCTCACATCTGTGTCCCTAATTCTTTGTACATGATAAGAGCGAGAAGCCTGTGACCGTAGCTGACTTGCTGCTGGCTTTCGGAGCAAAGTGAACTAAGCCGGCTTCGTCTCCCTGGAACTCCTCTTTGACTGAAGGAAGAGAATGTGTCTGTCTCTTTTTTTCTTTTTCCACTATGGTGGATTGAACCCAGGGCCTTAACACATGCTAGGACAGTGCTCTACCGGTGACTGAGCTATGCCCCAGCTGGTTTATGTTCCCCCAAAGCCTCATTTTGGAGGCGGCTGAATCTTGAGCGTGTGATTGATTTGTAGAGAATGCTGGGATGAAGGGTGGGTGATTGCTGGATCAGTCTACTGATTGGATTGGCACTGTCCTAATCTTGGTAGCCCGAGTACAATATGAGGGACAGAAAGAGGTTTGTCTCTCTCTCCTGTCTCACTTGTTGCCTTTGCTGTCTTCCACCGCCAGGAACTCTTGCCCCTGAGCCATGTGCCTGTCTGCCTCGGAGCCAGGTATTATGAACTGAAACCTCCTCAAACTGTGAGCTAAATAAACCTTTCCTCCCTTTAGCTTTGGGTGTCAGGTATTTTGTCTTAGCAATGAGAGAAGTAGCTAAGACACAGCCCTTTTATTTTGAGACAAGGTCTCACTAAGTTGCCCAGGGTGGCCTGGAATTTGTGATCTTCCTGCCTCAGGCTCCCAAGCACTTGGGATTACAGGTGTGCAGCATAGCACCTATCCGAATACACCCTGTTTTTGACTCTACAGATGTACATTACCTGTGGAAAGTAATTCAAAGCAGTTCTTATCAAAGGGATTACGCCAGATACATATGATTATGCCAGGTACATATACATATTTTCTTAAATGATTATGATAAATTACTACCACTTTAGAAAACAATGGATGACACCTGTTAAGGATGAAAATCATATACTCAAGCCTCAAAAACAGTACTTCTAGGCCTATAGCTTCAGATGTGGTGGCAAAGGAGACATTTTATAAGAATGCTTGTTGTACATCATTTGTAACGGTGTAAACCAAAAAGATTAAATGTATATAAACAGGACATGGATAAATAAAGTGCTTATATAATGGATTACTATATTGTAATTAACGGACTCAGACATTCATTCAGGATTTTTAAGTTTTTTTGTTTGTTTGTTTTGGTGCCAGAAATCGAACTCGGGACCTTGCACTTGCCAGGTGAGGGCTTATGCCACTGAGCTATATCCCCAGCCTGAAAATTTTTTCGTGTTTTTTTTCTTAGTTTTCTAGGGGTACATTTATCAAGTGCATGTTGTATGTGAGGTATTTACCTTGCCTATGGGAGATATAGCTGTGAATAACAGATAAAAGCGCCTTCTCTGAGGAGTTTTAAAGTCTAGTGGGGAGACAGGTCCTCAATAAGACCCATAAAACAGATTCTAGGGTGGCTCACAGGATCGGAGTGAGAGCGTCCACAATGGTCATCTTCATACAGGAGAGCCGGAGCGGGGGCTGGGGATTTAGCTCAGCAGCACAGTGCCTGCCTGGCAAGCGCAAGGTTGTGAGTTCGGAGGGGCCAGTAGCTGCTCAGCCAGAGAAGATGGAAGCTGCAGACCAAGAGGGATCCAGGATGTAGCAGTATCCAAGCTCGAAGGCCTGGAAGCTCCCTGTAGAGTTACCTGTGTGAGTCTAATTAGGAAGGTTAAGGAAACTGGAGCCCAGTGTTCAAAGCTGCCAGTTCTTCAAAAACAAGAACACTCCTTTCCCTTTGTAGCCTAGTAGCTGGGGATTTAGCTCAGCAGCACAGCGCCTGCCTGATAAGTGCACGGTCGTGAGTTCGATTCCCGTACCGGAGAAAAACCAAAAACCTTCGTAGCCTATTAACTTAGCGGTTGGTGCCACCCACATCCCAGTGGGGGCTTCTGCCCTCCTTTTGCTGGCCTCCATGCCAGGCATCACAGACACGCCCAGGACTGTGCTCCACTCATCTGCTAGGTAGTTCTTAATTGAACGAAGTGGACAGACATGATTAATGGCCACCTGGTCTCAGCTGAGATTCGCAGTGGGGGAGCAGAGGCGCACAGGAAGACAGCTGATGGCTGTCTCTCACTGTCACTCTGCTCTCCAGCTGAACCGTCTCTCCTGAGCTTGCCCCCCCAGCCCGTCTTCCAGGGAGCTGCCGTGCACAGTTTTTTAAGACAGAGCTCCCCACCTCCCAACAGAATGTGGTCTTCCTCCCCGTTTCCTGATTCCCCCTCCTGCTCTTAAACTGTGCTGTTCTCTTGGATTAAATTCAGTACAACTTCCGCTCCCAAAATATTTGAGATCGAAGGTTCTAGTTTCTCTGTGTTAAAGGAAAAGAGGTGCTTGTGCAAAAGTCTTTGTAAGGCGTTACCTCCCTGTGCCATCCTGCTTCTGCGTGGGAGGCCCTTGTCCCTGATCCCCCAGCGGTCTCTCTCTCCGATGTCCTTCAGGTCTGCCTGCGCATGGTCCTCAGCAGCCCCCCCGTCACCCCGTTTGATTTTGTTTCATATTCTTTTATCATATTCTTGGCTAATCTTTTTGTAATTGCGCATCCTTGTCTGATCTGTAAATCTTCTTTCTCTCACTTAGAATGTTCAGTAGCGACTTCTCTTTTTGCCAGTGTTGGGGATGGAACCCAGGGCCTGATGCGTGCTAGCCAGGTGCTCGACCACTAGCAACGCTCCTAGCGCAGACTTCGTGTTTTTACCATCATATTCCAAGTGCTTTGAATGTATTTCGTATACAGTGGATGATCAGTAAAGATCTCTTGTTTAGAGAGAAATACAAATATTTGTACGATATGTCTTGTTAAATCTGGTTTACAAATCTGGAAGTTGAGGTTCAGCAGAACTACTTTCAGGAAGTCAAGTTCTTGTGCTTTCTAAATGACAGGCCAGGGATTAACTGCATCATTTGAGAACCTGTCCTTCACGAAGCTGACTTGCAGACAGGACACGGTATTATGGGCTTGAATTGTACTCATCTTGAGGACCCCAGTATTCAGCCAAATACTGAGGAGTACAGCAAGACGGCTCCTGTGATAGTAGCTGAAATAATCGGATATTTACGATCATGAAAAAAAATGCCCTTTTCTCTATCACAAGCACCATCTCAATCAGTTTAATATTTAACAAAGAAACTCAGAAAAAGAAGTCTCTTTTCCCGGTACTGAGAAAAAAAACAAGAAAAAAACAAAACAAAACAAAAAAACGAGGAGTCTCTTTTCTTTTTTCAAATTTAGGAGACTTTGGCAGAAAAAGGGGGTTGCAGTAAAAAATACAGGGAGACCCTGAAGGGGCCCTCTGTCAGCCAGTGCTGTGAGCTGAGGCATTTTGCTGACCTGCTTTCATGGGTAAGGTTTGCTATCGCACTGTTTGTTGGATGCTTTTTCTTCCTTCCTTCCTTCCTTCCTTCCTTCCTTCCTTCCTTCCTTCCTTCCTTCCTTCCTTCCTTCCTTCCTTCCTTCTTTCTTTCTTTCTTTCCTTCCTTCCTTCCTTCTTTCCTTCCTTCTTTCTTTCCTTCCTTCCTTCCTTCCTTCCGTCCTCCTTCTTTCTTTCATGTTGTCCTTTCCTGAGCTCTGTATTTGTTTTCAAAATTTGCACGATAAATTCTCATACCTTCACAGTTCTTCCCAGAGGAAAAAATAATTCTCTAGCTTTTTAAATCTACAGTTGCAAAGCATATGACTGTTGACTTTTTCATTAAAAATATTTCTAAGCAGTAATATATGCTTATTGTTCCACACAGAGCAGAAGAGAGATAAAGTAAAAGTCCCTCACCCTCCGATCCAGCCAATCGATCTCTTTGGAAGTAAGGACTGTTGAGTATTTTTGAAGATCCTAGGTAGTTTCCTATGCATGATAATAAAAGTTCTTGATAATTTCATGAGAATATTAGTGCAATAAAAATATAGAATGTCAGGCCAGTGGATGTAAATATACCTTATATTTTTGCATTTTGACATTTGGCTTACAAATGTCAAAGATTTTTTCAATACAGAAATTACAAAGATTTTTTCCATACAGAAATCTTAGTTCTTTACATAGACAAGCATATCATTTCTTCCTTAGCTCCTGTGTTTCATATCGTATTTAGGAAGGACAACTTTACTCCAAGATTATTTTACAAACCAGTGTATCTTTTCTTTAGTACTACTATAGATCCTTTTTAAGAAAGTTTAAACATCTTAAATGAGAAAAATGAGTTTCAGGTGGTTCAAAGAAGGTGGTAACTTTCGTTCCCATAAATAATTACCCCATCATTCTAACCTCACAAGTTTTAAATAAAACAAGTTGAGATGTAATTCACTTGTCCTATAATTCGCCCTTTTATAGTGCACAGTTCCAGGCTGGTGAGGAAATTCAACTGGTAGAGCATTTACCACGCACTAGGCCAAGTTTTGATCCCCAGCACTGTAAAAATAAATACATAAACAAACAAACAAACAAATAGTCCAATTGTATTCCGAGTGCTTTGAATGTATTTTGTATGCAGTGGATGATCAGTAAACATTTGTTCAAAGGAAAATACAAATATTTGTACGATAGGTCGTGTTAAATCCGGTTTGCTGATTTGGAAGCTGAGGTTTAGCAGAACTACTTACAGGAGGTCAAGTTCCTGTGCTTGTTCTGGACATTTCCATACATGAGAGTTGTGCGTTAGGTGGTCTTTGTGCCTGCCTTTTTCCATGGAGCA
>NW_004955478.1:7925903-7929106 GCF_000276665.1 Chinchilla lanigera | reverse complement strand
GCTTGCCAGGCAGGTGCTGTGCTGCTGAGCTAAATCCCCAGCCCCCTTCCCATTCCTTGAAATGGCTGTTCTTTTACTGTTGGATTGTTTTGGCAGGCGTGGTGGCGCATGTCTGTAATCCCAGCACTCGGGAGGCTGAAGCAGGAGGATTGTTGGGAGTTTGAGGACAGCCTGGGCTACATAGTGAGTTCAAGGCCAGCCTGAACTATGTAGCAAGACCCTATCTCAAAAGACAACAACAACAATGAAACAAACAAACAAAAAATCCACTGAGGCCAGCGCAGTTGTGTGTGCCTCCAGGTATTTGGCAGCTTGAAGCAGGAGGATAGCTTTAGAGCCTGTGACTTTGAGGCAACATAGCAAGATCTTGTCTCAAAGTAATAAAAACATCCTGGGCAGAGTGGTGCATCCTGTGATCCCAGCACTCTAGGAGGCTGAGCCGTGACTATCAGAAGTTCAAACTCAGGTGATAGAGCTGTAGCTCATCCTCAGGGACAGGGCAACTTTACAGGTGAAAAAAAGAGCCTGTGTACAGGTAAAGGTGAACGGCCAAAGTCTATTTGCAAGGTGTTGTTTGTTGTTATTCTGAGACTGGGTGTCACTATGTAGTCCTTAAATTCACTTTGCAGCCCAGGTTGGCTTTGAAATCGTGGTGATCCGCCTGCCTCAGCGTCTAGACTTCTGGGACTACACGTGTGCCGCCATGCCAGCCAAAGTTTTTTTGCAAGTAAAATGGAATGGCCCAGGCTGGCCTCAAACTCGCAATGATCCTCCTGTCTCAGCCTCCCAAGTGCTGGGATTACAGGCATGCACCACCACACGGCCAGGCTCATTGTGTCTTGAGAGAAAAAAAATTTTTTTAAACTGGATTCATGTCTTGAAGCTGCAGTTTTTACTTTCAAAGTTATGATTTTCTTTGTTTCCGTTCTGGTCATCTTTATTTCATTTCTCCAACCCCAGTTATGTTTTAACTCAATAATCACCTGTTATAGGCCTTGTGCAGAATAAGAATCATAAATTTCACATTGGGTCAGCTAGGCCAGTCACCTACTGCCAACATTTTGTCTCTGAAAGAAAGGTAGAGTTCTATGAAATTGGCCTATAGGTTAAGGGCTTCAAACACCTCTGAGTTCTTTTTCAGAAGCCACGATAGAGAAATCATCTGACATACATTCGACTACATGGCCCCATAAGTTAGAGTTCCAATGTTTACTCTCCCTTTCCCTAAAGAAGTATCCATTTTTTTCTTTTTCAGTACTGGGAATTGAACTCAGGACCTTGTGCTTGCCAGGCAGGTGCTTATGCTGCTGAGCTATATCCCCAGCCCTCTATTTTCATCTGTATGAAAAAAACCTTTCTTTCAAGCTTCCAGGAGAGTCTTCTTGGGTAGAGGGTGTCGCTCTTTAACCCAAAGTTAGGAATGTGTTAAGTCAGCTTTCCATTACTGTAACAAATACTTGAGCTAAATCAACTTGTAAAGTGGGAAGGTTCATTTTGGCTATAGGATTCATTCCACTGTCACTTTGCCCTGTAACCTTTGGGCTTGTGATGAGAACGTATATCATGGTGGGAGCACATAGCAAAGGAAACTGCTCAGTTCATGGCAGCCAGGACACAAACAGAGAGAGGAAGTGCCTGGGTCTCAGTGTCCCCTTCAAGGGCCCACACCCCCGTGACCTAACTTCCTTCCACTAGGTGCCACCTCTTAAAAGATCCCACCATCTCAGCCGGGCGTGGTGGCGCACACCGATACTCCCAGCACTTGGAAGGCTGAGGCAGGAAGATCACCTTGAGTTTGAGGCCGGCCTGGACTACATAGAGAGTGTAGGGCCAGCCTGAAGTACAAAGCAAGACCCTGTCTCAAAACACAACAACAAAGATTCCACCATTTCCCAACGGCACATCGGATTGGGGACCAAGACTTTAACATGTGGTTCTTCGGGGGACACTTATCCAAACCACAGCAGAGAAGTGAGGGCAGCTGAATAGATTAAATATGCTACATTCAGGAAAACGTACCAGAAAACCTAACTCAGGATCAAGAAAGAGATCCTGGACATACTTTGATTTGAGTTTGCAAAATAGTACCCTCCCCCCAAATGTGATTTTCTGTCTCAATTAGTCTACTATGATAGCCCCCTGCTCCCTCAAGGTGTGAGCCTAATATAAATTATTCACCTCAAATCGAGCCCTTGGGGAAATGTTAGCAAGCAAGTTTAAGAAGCAGCGGAGTATAGAACAGCCTAACCCAGGGATCTCCTGCCATTTCTGTGTCCCGGTCAGCTGTATTCGGCCTGCAGTTCTGTGCCTGCGAAAGCCGAGTACGGCTCCAACGCCCAGGGGCACACTAAACCCGAAAGAGAGAGGGCAGCCATTTGGCTTTCCTTGTTCCAGCAGGGGGCGCTGGAGGTTTAGCCTGGCGTGTCTTCGCCCCTCATGGTCGCAGGGTGTCGCTGTTGACAGATGGTCCTATATGGTCCCTGCAAAGCAGAGGGTTCTGCAGATCCCAGGTTCCGGTTGGCCACTGCGGCTGGGCACTGTGAACCTCTGAGGGAGGACCTCCGCTTCCTTAGGGCTCAGCCCAGCTCCAGTAACTCCTTGTTTGGGTTCCCAAGATTTAGTGTCACCCTGGAAGTGGCTTAGAGCTCAGTACCTTCTTTCTTCTCTGTTTTCTCAGTGTGGGTGATTAGAGGGGGAGCCCAGCGCCTTGCACAGATCGGGCAGCCCTCTACCGCTGAGCTCGGTCTGTAGCGGGCACTCTGGATTAGCCGTCCCGCCTGCATCTGTTCCAGACTCTTCCTGGTCCCTTTCCTTCCCAGGCGTCCACACAGCCAAGGGTCAGCTAGCCCCTCCCGGCCAATTCGCAGAGCCCCGAAGGTCGCATTACATTTCTTCTCCGATACAGCAACATTCCTAAAGGTACTTACTCTCCCTGTCTCCACGCCCAGAAGTTCTTGTTTTATGTTGAGAAAGAGTCTCTCTATGTACCCCAGGCTTGCCTGGAATTCACGATCCTCCTGCCTCAGCCTCCAGAGCGCTGGGATTGCAAGCATGTATCACTATACCTGGATCCTAAAAAGGTGTCGATCATATCCTTTTTCTGTCGGATAGAGCAAGCTTGTCCTTAATCCCGATTTTTTTTGAGACAGGGTCTCATTATACAGTTCAGGCTGGCCTTGAACTCACTTTGTAGCCCAGGCTGG